>NC_132783.1:131475180-131778210 GCF_048418805.1 Vulpes vulpes | reverse complement strand
GGGTTCCTACAGGATGCCCTGAGAGCCAAGCTGAGGCCTCAATCTTATTTCCTACACTATTTAGTGTTATTCTTCAAAGACTCTCACCTCACCAAACTTATTACCCCCAGAGAGCAATGCAATATAATTCCAGAGCCAAAAACTTTTGTAAGAGACATAAAGAATATGCTCCTAAGAGAAAAAATATATATATTTGTATGAGAGCCAAAAGAATTTTAAACAATATGAGTGACTTCCAAATTCCAAAGACTGGACTCACTTGCCAAATTCAAAGACAGCCCTGCACCTGACAATGGTAGAGGGAGGAGGAAGACCTTGAGTTCCTCAATGCAAGAGATCATGTCTTATATAACTCTATTTATCTACTTTCTAATACAGTTCCTGGTACATTTGTACTGAGGTACAGGACCTCAGTAAACATTACTTGTCTTTAATTCAGATGCCACTCAGAGATGACAATGCCACATCGTTCAGGACACACACATAATCATCCTTTTAAGAAAATGACAAAAATATGATTAATTAGATTTCTGCTACCTTTCCCCCCCAAGATATTTGGTCATCTGTAAAGGAGTTTTCTTGTTGAGATAGCACTTCAAATTGCTAAAGCTAAAGAATGGTAGAGAGTTCATTATGTAAAACAGAGAAACATGCGAGTTGTTCACACAACCAAGTGTAAGGGATTTAGCCAAGATTCATAGGGGAAATGTGCAGAATAATAAAATCTTAAAACTTAAAAGGATTTAAGAAGACATTTATTAGATTTCTGGAAAGAAGTACTTATTTCTGACTACTTGTAAAGACATGGGGTGGAGGAAGGAAGAGAAGGAAAAGTCTAGACAATATAAAAAACCAAGACCCACCCAATATAAAAAAGACTCATTGGTCAGTCTATAGCCAGAAACCTGGAGGAAATGTCAGGACTCACATGACCTATGGCACTGAAATGTGAATCACAATTACTAGCAAACACAATGTGCTGCAGAAAACAAACCAAATCTTTGGCTTCAAAGAAGATAGGCAGATAATTCATTCCTTTCCTGAAAACTGTTCATCTCTGAATGGAACCTAGCAGGGTTCCAATCTTCAGCCTAGCAGGGCATCCCTTCGATGTTATTATTAAAATCTCAACCTTCAGAAAACAGTGAATCTGGATATTACAAGACCAAGTAGAGGCACACTGAATTCTAGAATATATATTCAACAAGTAAAGACTATAGGAGGAAGAAAGGAAGAGTCCCAGAAGAAAGGCTTCTCACAGATGACAAATTTTTGTGGTTCCTGTTTTGAGTGTAGGAGAATAGGAGGTAGGGGAAGAGAGGATGTTCTCTCCATACACAAAGCTACATCAGCAGCATTCCTGTTAGATGCTGATATTGAACTAGGACATGTCATTCTGCTCACCAGCTATGAACCAAAAACTTATAGCCTGGTACATACTGAGCAGGTCCCAGAACACATTGCACATGCTATGTGTTCACAAATATTGGGTCTAAGTGGATTGGGCTTCATTCCTGGATGCGTGAGCATGAAAAATAAAAAGCACAGACAGGGGATAAAGTACAAACATGAAAACAGAAACATCCTCTCAAAGACAATTTCGGAAAATCATTTCTCATTCTCAATTGTTGTGTAAAAAAGATACTGTAAAAGCGGACAGGTAGCTGTTTTGCGATAAAAGGCTGCGTAAGATAAGGAGGATTATAGAGAAACCAAAAAATGAACATTATTAATAATCATATTAATATGTCCACTGAAGGCAATAAGAAGTAAAATCGACACTGTAGGACACAGAATTAGACACTCCTTAAAATATAAAAGCCCTACATGGTACTCCCTAAAAGGGGGCAATGAGATGAGACGGTTAGATACATAAAGTGGGGCACTTAATCAAATTAGGGCTAATTTATAATCATGAAAAAGAGACCAGTGATCACAGTGAGATAGTGCTACACATCCACCAGCATGGCTAAATGAGAGAGTGACAACACCAATGTCACCAGGGATGCAGAGCAACTTAAACTCATAAATTGCTGGTGGGAATATAAAATGGCAACAACCACTCTGGAAAACTTGTTAGTTTCTTAACAGTTAAATATATTCCCAGTCTTTGACCTCAAAATTCCACCCCTACAGAAGTATCCAAAAAAAAAAAAAAAAGGAAAACTATGTCTACAACAAATCTATCAAGAATGTTAATAGCTGCTTTAGTCATAATAGCCCCAAACTGAAAATAGCCCAGGTATCATCCATAAATAGGAAAATCACTCAACAAATCATAGGGTATCCATATAATAGAATACTACTCAGCAACACATGAAATGAGTCACTGATACGACATGGCCAATAACTATGTGCACAGAAACCAAATAACCATATAACTATCCAAGAATGTATTGCAAATATGAGTACATTACTGAATAGATAAAATAATTCACAAAAGTAAAATAAAATAAAATATGTAACTGACAGTAACCTGAATTAAAGAAATGTTAAATTATCCTTACAAATACTGAGAAAATGGTTGAAAGGAAGTAAAATGAAGTAAGTGTCTCATCTTTAATAGGGTTATTCAAGCATATCATTTCCTTCTAAACTTGATTATAAAAGTAAATGATCATGTCTATGACTTTGGTAAGTATAAAATAAGAGGTACACATGTTTTGGAAAACTTTAGGTGCAATCACTTTCAGAAATAAAAAGAGGATGACTATTTTCTAGATTATTGGAAAAAATAAAAGCAAAACCAAACCATAGTCCATGTGGCAATAGATTTAAAAAAGAAGGTGCACAAAAAAATTGAAAAAAATTAGATTAAATGAATATAATGTTGACTGTTATCATTGGTGTATATTTCCAAATGAGACAAAATGACTTCTGTTGTCAAACAGATTATAGAGACTTAGGGTCCAACTCAGTTCCACTAGTTTCTTTATTGCATATCTCAGGTCACTAAGTTATGAATATGAATTAATAATCCCTGGGAGAGAAGATTTCATTTGTAGCATTTCCCATGCTTGTTTTATTATGTCTCATAGAACATACTTTTAAAAAGTGTTAAAATAATAAGCAATCTTAAAGTTGTTACTAAGACAGGATGTTCACTATTCTTGTTGCTATTTAATAGAAGTTATAATCAATGCTAGAAGACATCAAATAAAAATTGGATGGAAGGTGGAAAATTACTATTTATAGGCACCATGACTGCAAACTCTTATAACAACTAAAAATTCTTTTTTAAAAAAAAATATTTTATTTATTTATTTGACAGATAGCACAAGCAGAGGGAGAGAGAGGCAGATGGAGAGGGAGAAGCAGGTTTCCTGTCAAGTGGAGAGCCTGATGCGAGACCTGATCCCAGGACCTTGGGATCATGACCTGAGCCGAAGGCAGACGCTTAACCAACTGAGCTACCCTGGCCCCCCTAAAAATTCTTAAAATTAATTATGAGTTAAATAGGTAGAAAGACAATATATGCATATTAGTATTTTCCATAGTCCAGCAATATCAGAGAAAAGATATGGGAAAAAAGATCCATTCATAATGAAAAACAAAAATTATAACCCTAACAAATAACCCTAACAAAAAAATGTGCAGGATCTATTTGAGTAGAACTATAACATTTTAATAAGAAATGTAAAAGAAAATTCAAGTACATGGGTAGATGTTCAATGCTTCTTGATGGGCTGACTCTATTAAAAAGATGGTCAGTTCTTTTGTAACTGATCTATAGACTTAACGCATTGGGAGTTATAGACTTAACGAAGGGAGACTGTGTGTGCGTGCACATGAATATGCTTCTCTAACTTCTCAAAATCATCTTACAGTTTACCCAGAACACACTGACAAGAGTAGATAAATTAATTTTGAAAGTGAAAAGTGATGAGAGGATACATGCCCTACCAGTTTAAATGTTTCATAAAACTCCAAACCCGTAGGGTGCTGACCCCAAGAACTGATGTATATATGACAATAAAACTAAATAAATTATTCCGCAGTAGACAATACGATATGCATAAGAACTGAATATATAATCAAAGCATTGTTTATCTTAATGAAAAGGGATGAGTGATCTAGAACATTCCTTGCCCCTCATCATTCTGTCTCTGAACTACTGCAAACCACAGCCTCCCCAGTGGTCTCCTGCTCACATCTACTCCTCCTCCACCATCATTCCGCTCCCCCCTGGCACATACACACTCCATGTTGTATGCACAGGGGACATTTAGCATGTAGGTGAATGTCCTGAATACGAACCTTTGCACATACTGTTTTTCTCTGCCCTAATGGGCATCACCCTGTCTCTTCATTCTCAGCTAGAAAGTTGCTTCCTTCCAGAAACCTTCTCTTAACCCAACGTCCAGATTAGGTGCCTCACACGACCTCGTACTTCCCACAGAGCTTATAATGTGTCATATTATACTGGCCTGGCTTTTGTGTGTCTTCCTCATTAAACTACAAGCTCTGAGAAGGCAAAGCCATACCTGTTGATTCTCTGTTTTACTCCCAGTATGTAGCTTCCTGCCTGATAGGTAACACTAAGTATCATTAAATAAACAGCTACAAAGTAAAACACTGATAGCCTTCAAGCCATAAAAATCTATTAAGTGTGTTTACCAAAAATACTTTACACAGAATTAAAAGACAAAATTGGGTAAAAATATGTATAATAAATATTATAGAAAATAAATATCCTTAAAATATAGAGTTCATTTTTTAAAAATTAAGACAATACTGAGAAACACAAATAGAAACCTTTTTTTTTTTTAAGTAAGATTTCATTTATTTATTCATGAGAGACACAGAGAGAGGCAGAGACCTAGGCAGAGGGAGAAGCAGGCTCCTTGCAGCGAGCCCGATGTGGGACTCGATGCCTGGACTCCAGGATCACACCCTGAGCCAAAGGTCAGACGCTCAAGTGCTGAGCCACCCAGGTGTTCCCATAAATAGAAATCTTGATGATGGATGTAGAAGGTAATTCAGAAAAGAAGACATGTGAAGGGTGGTAAATGTATGAAAAAATAATTACACCTGGTAATCAAAGAAATGAAAATTAATATTATTTTAGACTTATCAAATTGGCAAAATTAGTGCATTCCTATGAAGGAATGTTAGGACGGCTTCAAAAACATGTTTTCAGAAAGTAGTGACACACATATAATTGACTATCATGTAACATTAAGTTTTATTTTTTATTATTTTTTTAATAATAAATTTATTTTTTATTGGTGTTCAATTTGCCAATATACAGAATAACACCCAGTGCTCATCCCGTCAAGTGCCCCCCCCTCAGTGCCCGTCACCCATTCACCCCCACCCCCCGCCCTCCTCCCCTTCCACCACCCCTAGTTCGTTTCCCAGAGTTAGGAGTCTTTATGTTCTGTCTCCCTTTCTGATATTTCCCACACATTTCTTCTCCCTTCCCTTATATTCCCTTTCACTATTATTTATATTCCCCAAATGAATGAGAACATATAATGTTTGTCCTTCTCCGATTGACTTACTTCACTCAGCATAATCCCCTCCAGTTCCATCCACGTGGAAGCAAATGGTGGGTATTTGTCGTTTCTAATGGCTGAGTAATATTCCATTGTATACATAATAGCCAAACTGTGGAAGGAGCCTCGGTGTCCATCGAAAGATGAATGGATAAAGAAGATGTGGTTTATGTAAACATTGAGTTTTAAAAAGAACTTTTGAAAAATGTATATATAATATATTGCTCATTTCTCTTAGAAATGAGAGAGGAAAAAATTTTACCATATGTAAACAGTAATTTTTTTTCCTAGGGAGTGGGATATGGGTAATATCAATTTTCTTTATTCCATTTTGTAGTGCCAGAAAGAAGTAATTAAAATTTTAGGCCTCACCTACTGTACAATATGCTGGAGTGAACACACCTACTCTACAATATGCTGTGTATTCTTATGCAAAATTATCTCCTTAAAGGACCAAATAAAGTCAAACTTCCTTTGACTGATCTAAAAAACAATTCTTCTCCTGGGGCAAAATAAGTCAAGGGGTAGGCAAATCAAAAACCAAACACTCAAAGACCAGTAAGTTACATACGACGCACAGTTCAGAACTGATCAGACTTGGACGATAAACCAACTAGTTGGCTTATTGCTAGATGTAATTCATGGAGATGGAAATACCATGTAGACGTGAAGGAAAATCAGGGCTCATGAGTTCCTCAACAGAGGGTAGTTAAATCTCTTTTTCGTCCTCCAAAGTATGTGCTTGACATCCCAAAGTACCAAAACTCATGGAGGGTGTCAATCATACCGTGTGGTACGACATTCATTTCCAAGCATTTCCCTAAGGAACGTCTTTTTTTTTTTTTTTTTTCCTAAGGAACGTCTTAACTGTGTGATGATACAGAGGCTTGGGCTACCGTCCAGGCTAGAATTTAAAAATTGTACTTAAGTGCATAGACATTGACTCTTGCTTCTGACAATATTCTCCACAGAGTAGCTGAGTGTTTTTTCCCCCTAGATTGTTTCGTTTTGATTTTTTTCAAAAAAGATGAAACCTTAACTTTTTTTTTTTTTTTTTTTTTTTTTTTATGATAGGCACACAGTGAGAGAGAGAGAGGCAGAGACACAGGCAGAGGGAGAAGCAGGCTGGCTCCATGCACCTGGAGCCCGACGTGGGATTCGATCCCGGGTCTCCAGGATCGCGCCCTGGGCTAAAGGCAGGCGCCACCCAGGGATCCTGAAACCTTAACTTTAAAATTAATTTCTTCCCTAATTGGATGGTTTGATATTTCCTTTTAAAAATACCAACAGGATCATGCTACCCCTCTTCTTCAAATACCGTAAAGGCTTCTTGAGATTGTGTGTGGCCTGGCCTCTCTCTCATTCTCCAGCTTTTCCTTATATTTTGTTTCTCTGAGTCTCCTCTATTCCCCTACATTTGGCACGCTCTCTTCTACCTTGCAGACTTGGCAAGTGCTGTTCCTTTTGCTGATGAAACTCTTCCTTCCCATTTTGATGTTAGGTCAACCATCACTTTCTCACAGTTACTGTTTCAGTAAACAATGTACCTCCCTTTTGTTGTCCTTACCATACTTAACAAATGTACTTGAATATTTTTGGCATCTGTTTCCTCATTATACTACAAGCTTTACAAGGGAAGAGACCATTCTGCTCACTATTACTTCCCCAGCACTTAGCATAGTGTCTAAGTGGTTTGATATGTTTGTTTCATGACTTTTGCAGGATTACTCCCAACGATGATCATGATAAATTTGACTTTGAAATTTCGCACAGGACTTCTTTTTCTTTTTCTCATGTGGGGCTTCATCTCACGACCCTGAGATCATGACCTGAGCTGAAATCAAGAGTCAGAAGCTTAACCAACTGAGCCACTCAGGTACCCCTGCATAGGACTTTTAATGACAAGATAGTCCTTCTATAACTGATCTCACTAATCACGTTTACTTTTCCCCTTGGGGCAGGAGGACAGAGGAGAGAATTTAATGCAAAGGTAGATCTTCCCAGATTAGTAGCATAGCCCTTTCTGGGTAGCAGAGCTCATTCCAGTGTTACTTAGCCCATTGTACTAGATTACGTCCCAAATTTTCTCACCTCACAGAAATGTGATTTGTGTAAACTCTACATGGTTGGTTTCCATCACAAACTCTTACCAGAGGTCTTTGCTTAAATTTCTATAGGATCATTCCTAGGCAAAGCAGGGTGTTAGTTTTGTTTTCACTCTTTCAACCCTCCAGAAAGCTTAATTGTGGTCACAACTAAGATTTAAAGGGATTATAGAATGCATTAGTAGCCAGTTCAGAGTGTTTTGCAAGAGTCACTATTTCCTTTTCATGCGATCCATTTTGCTTTTCCAAAAATCATCTGAGCTTTCTCGATTTCTTTCCCACTTTCACATTTTTTTTTTTTTTACTTTGTTGTCTGCTTCTGCAGTCAAAAGGTACAACTGGAAGGCTTTAGGAAGAGATGATGTGACCAGCCTGGGACACGCTGTCCTAGTCTAGTTACTACACTACAAGGACCCACACAGACGGGAAAGATTCAGTGATGGAGGCATATCATGATCACAGAGATGAGGGAGAAGGGATTATTTAAGGACAAATCATGAAGATCAGAGCTATTCAGTCTGCAAAAATAAAAGCTATCATAGGATATGGTGAATATCAAGAGACATAGGGATAGGGTAGACTTATTCCCCCTACTGTAATTATGTAAAATCTCATTGCATTAGAAAGGAAGGAGGAAGGGACTTACTACATTATCCATTAGATAGTTAACAAGAGACTTGTTAAGTCATGTTTGTTATAGACTACAAATACTGATAGAATAAACAAAGATTTCAAAAAATTCACATGATATGACAACAAATTCATGATGTAATATTGTCTAAATATTAATAGATCAAACAAAAATTTAGATAAAATCATTATGATGTGACAACAGTTTCAAAATGTATTATATAACAGTAACTAAAATATTAATAGTTTAAATGGAATTTAGTATAAATTAAATCTGCATAGTGACAGCAGATTGACACTGCAGTATTAAGAGAGTCCAGAACAGGGGTCAGCGAAATACAGCCCATGGGCCAAATCTGACCCCTTGGCTATTTTTGATAATGAAGTTTTGTTGGAAAATGGCCATACTCATTCATTTATGCACTGGCTGTGGGGCTGCTTTTGTCTGACTAGGGCAGAGCTGAATAGTTTGACAAAGGCTTTGTAGCTTGCAAGTCCTAAAATATTTTACTATTTCGCTCTTTACAAAAGAAGTTTGCTGATTCCAGGCTAAGACATATTAGGAATATGCTAATATTATTCATATTTGAGGTCCACATTAAGCAGGATGAAATACATTCTTCTAGATGAACACTTCTTGGTTGGTGCAGGATTTTGGCTAGGGCAGCAATTCTGATAATCACACAAAAAGCCTGAAAAAAAAAATGCCTATTTACCTGTCATTTGTTCTTATCTCTGGAGGTTTGGTAATCAAATTAAGGATTCTTCCTGAATTCTAGGGAGATGATGAGAAAATAGGCTTCTGATTGTATGTAACTCTTTTTGATGTTTTTCAATTTGGGGCTCCCCATCAACAAAGTATCATGAAATTATTGGGAAATGAAACTCAGAAGTATGAAATGATGTCATAAAGTCAATTGGAACTAAGGTTTGGGCGTCTGATTTTCAGATCAAAATACTGCACTTTCCTATACGCTAAGTATATTAGCAGTGTTTTACCCACAAAGAAACCAAATTCACAGTCTTTGGAAATAGTGACATTTTTTTTTCCCATGAAGTTCCCTGGTATGAAATCAATTTGCATACATGTATTATGACATGACTTTGGTAATCACAACAGTTGCACTGTCTAAATGGTTATATAAGAGAACAACTTAGAAAAGCTGTGCCATTGTTGGGTGTTTTTGTTTCCACTTTGCCTAATGAAATACATTTTTGGAGACAAATTTTCACCTCTGGGCAAATGCCTTGATCCCTCTTCTGACAGCAGTGCCCAGAACACAGAGACCATTGTTAAAGGTGGAGTTTGTAGTTGCATGTAGTTCCCATGTGACATATGGATATCAGCTGGAGGGCAGGGAGTTGCTATTTGGGGGATGACACTATTAAAATCCTTTCATATTTTCTAAAATATCAAATCCCTTAGAGAATTTAAATTTTCTCTCAAAATTGAGGAGAAAAAAAGCCCCAACAGTTAATGAACAAGATCTCAGCTTTGAGACATGATGGTTGAGCTCTTCAGGTACAGAGCTCTGACTCAGTCACCAAGTCCAAGTACGAGCTTTATTAAGGCCATTTCATTTTTAACTGTCATCAGCAATAATCAGTGTCATCCTTTCTCTCCCACTGTTTGCCCTCTGCCAGGCAAGTTCACCCACAAAAAGGAAGTCTCTATAGCAGCCGCCTACCTGCACAGAAGAAAAATTCCCAGAGAAGCTTAATAGTTTGCCTCTGAATACTGTCCTAGCTGCTTGGATAATCAGAACTACCAATCACATTGTATGATAATCATGTCCTATTTGAAATTCATTGCTTCCAAAGGAGTATCAATGAAAAGCTTCCAGTCAATGACCATTTTTGTAAAGTAGGTCTCCATGGAATACATTTGACACGTATTTCCCAAGTTTTCTAAGAACTTTGATGAGAATCCATAAGCACTGTTCATGTTCCACTTGAAGATTTCCCTAAGCTCCCATATGTGACTTTAATTTTAAAAGAAATCGACAACCTCTGAAGTTATTACACTTTAGTTGTGCCTTAGAATTCAAAGTCTTCCCTGGACATTGTTGATTCTCACCTTAACAGTACAGAATATTTTCACCTTGGCAGTACAGGATATTTGAAGCCCTGTCACTGCTGTTCCAATACCTATGTTAGTCTTTTGTAGACTTTTGTTATTGGACTCTACCTACACGGTTTGCTCACAAGTGGAAGTTTCCTTTTTATAGTATTAGTCACAATTACATTTAAGGAATTAGAAATATATGGAAAGAACAACAATATGAGAATTGAGAATAACAAGGGTCTAAAACTAATTGTCCCTTCTGGTGGAGTCGCCAGAACTAGTGCCACATAGCCACCAAGTCTGAGGCCCCCCCTGCGTGGCCAAAGGAAAGCAGGCATTTTTGCTTTTGTGATTGTTTGGCTTTCTACAAAACTCCTATCATTTCATCTGTCACAAATGGAAACAGACATGCTTTGTTAGGTTGGTTTTCAGGCCTAAGTGCCTGGGGCCCAGTTCCTGTAGAGTCCGGCCCCTGGCCATTCAGGCCTTTGTCCAGTCCAAGACCAGTCTGACGGGCTCTCTAGCATGAGTGGGAAGCTGTGTCTTCCCCAGCAATGTGATTTTTGCAGCACATTTCCAACCTTCCCCATTGTATTTGCAATGGTGCCATATATTTCCGAGCTTTTCCATTCGCCTTGGCTTTACTAGAGGAAGAACAGGTGCTTCTTTGCTTTCCTCATTTCTCAGAATTGCACATGGTCCAACCAGCTCTGATTTGCCTACTGGCATCAAATGTAGGCCAACTGGAGAAAGTATATTTAGCTAATCTCTTAGCTTCATCTCTCTTGAGGAGTCTTCCTCAATGCTTATCAGATTTGGGTTCCAAAGGCCCATGCACTTCAACTGAGCGTCTGGCTATAAGAATGGTTTTGAAAGGACACCATTTGTGGTTGGGTGTACAAATAACCAAATCAACAAGCTTTTATCATTCCTGAGCCTTCCTTCTATGTGTGACACACTGCTCTAACCATCCAAACATATGGAGCCACAGGAGAAGGTCATGGGCTCATTTTGAGGGCGAAGCATAGATGAGGTGTTTCTCATCCATTACTGTACTCCATCCTCAAAGCGGTTGTGGAACGCAGGCCCTATCATCTCCGTTTTTGCAAAAAAGACTGAGGCTTGAGAGAGGCGTGCAAACTTTCTATGGATCCTTCCTAGGCACAACTTTAAAGCTGATTCAGAAGAAGGAATATGCTGCTTTTGTATTCAGGTGAATTCTTTTATAAGGGCTGCCAACTAGAAGTGCCATGTTGGTCTGCTGATGAAGTGCAAGAAGGAAGAGAAATGGTTGAACTGAATGGCACATATCGGATTTTGGAGGGATTACTGGCTCATTAATCATGCTAAGCTCAGACTCAACATTGTGTCCAATGCCCTTGGAATTTTGCCTCATTGACCTTACATTTGTTGATCTCCCCACTAAGTCTTGAATTATTTGACGAAGGTGAAACTAACGACTCCCATGAACAGGGTGTTTCCTTAGTGCTGAGGGTTTTACATACACTTACCTTATCTTATTCTCCCAGCAACTGTGGAACAGATGTTTTGGTGTCCTGGTTATAGAGATGAGAAAGCCAGGCACAGAGGGGTGACTCCCACCCTGATACTTGAAAACTCTATCAAGATTATTTGTAAAATCACCATTGTAAGAACATGCCTACCAATACCCATACATGGGCATCTCATGTAATTTCATCTCCTCCTCTATACTTGTCAGATGAAACCTTCTCCAAAAATACTGCTATTCATCCTCTACTTGCTGCTCTGAATAACACCCTTGAGTTCAGACAGAAAGCTCCAGAACCAGTAAAGAATCAGTGCTGGTAGGATTGGGAGTTCAGCAATAGAATGCAGGCTCTGGCTTCAAGGAGTCACAGCATCTCAGCTATGAAGTGACTAAAAAAAGGAAATCTAGCCCATACTCATATACATAGTATGTCTTCATTAAAGCATGGCATATTTTTAATAATTATCCCGTAAGAGTGATTGCCTATGGGGACAACGTGGGGCTGTGAGATAGAAGAGAGAAGTATTTTTCAATGAACATCCTTTTGTACCTTCAATTTTAAAACTGTGTACAAAAATAAATATAATTTTAAAAGTCACAGATCTGAGCTCAGTATTATAGCTTCAGTGATGGTCTTTGGCATATAAAATCAGAAAAGTTGGCTAAGAGAAAACTAAAACTCTTCTAGTGAAACCCTGAATGAGACAGAGTCATCCTTATCATCAAACAGCTGCCATCACATTGCTCTGATGTTTGAATGACTTGATTTAAGGATATATTCACATTTAGTACATAGTCGCTCTCTCACTTTTTGCTGAATATTTAATCAAACCTGTCCAATAAAGGAGGAAATTACCTTATTGGTTTGAAGATGAATGTTTTTTAAGTTAAGGTATCTATAGGGTACTGAGCTATCTGGAAGATATTCAGAGATTGTTTCAAATGGCTTTCAAACTTTTTAAAATTAGTTGATGTCTCACTACAATCTTCCTAACTTAAAAAAGATGGGAGCCTAACGCAACTGTAACTATAGTTCTCTTTTTCCTTTGTAGTTTTGAATTTGGAAGTTAATACGACCATAGGAAATATCTGACATATATTGTGTAACATTTTATTTATTTATTTTTTAATTTTTATTTATTTATGATAGTCACACAGAGAGAGAGAGAGAGGCAGAGACACAGGCAGAGGGAGAAGCAGGCTCCATGCACCGGGAGCCCGACGTGGGACTCGATCCCGGGTTTCCAGGATCGCGCCCTGGGCCAAAGGCAGGCGCCAAACCGCTGCGCCACCCAGGGATCCCTGTGTAACATTTTAAAATTATATTTTTATTGGAAACCAAACAGTGGAATGAACAGATTTATGACTTCAATACATAAATTCTACACTTCCAATGAATGCATGTCAGTTTCTATAGAAAATTACCCTACAGCAATTGGAGCAGAAAAAGAAAAAGCCTTCTATTTAACTGAAATATATAATAAGTTAAAACTAACAGCATAGATGAATTTTTACAATTATTGCCTCTATCGTTATTGCTGAAGAATTCATTAAAGGAGAGAAAGAAATTTTAATGCATTTCTTTGTATAAAACTCAATTCTGTTCAATTCGTTGCTGATACTACCAACAGGAAAGGAGGAAGGTCTGTTACTTTCACACTGAGTACTGGAAAACCAAGAAACTTGAGAGAATTTTCTGGAAGTAGATAAGCAGTAGAAGGCAGAGAAAACAGTGTGGACTACTGTGTTCCCCAGGATTATCTCACTTCTAATAATGAAACTCTGGAGAGAATCTTCAATATTTTTAAAGCAAAATTGGGTTAACAGATGAGTTCATGACCATCCTGTTGTCGTTAGCTTCTAAAGGCCAGCCTCAGATGATCCTGAGGAGCAACCAGAATTTGTTGTACAGTTTACTGACAAACTGTGAGTTCCTTCTTTTTTATTTTTTTGAGACGGGACAGGTAAGTGGGCGCAACCCAGGAGCTATGAGTGGTGGGCAGGAAAGGAAGTGAGAAGAAAAGAGGGCATTTCATGAGAGTCCTCTGGTGTTGGCAACTTTGTCCAGCCAGCTCCCTGGGTGGGTGGTTCTCCTCCCACCTTGGCTGAGTGGTTCAGATGTGCAATGCTCCCGGAGAGGGGCTACATCATCCAGTCTCCAAACTGGGGCATTTCCTCTGCAGTTCCACCCCTGGAGGCCCTGCCCTGCCAAATCACCTCCTAGTACCTTGGGGTTTTTGCAGGAGAAAGAAGTCTGATTCTGAAGGTAGAGGCTTCATTTATGTAAAAAAGAGTGAAGAGGAGATGGGGAAAGCAGCACAGCTTAGTGACTGAGAACTCAGAGCTCTGCAGTCAGACTTGGTGCAAAACTTGTACTGGGTGAACTTGGGTAGAGGACTTAAGCTCTTTTTTTTTTTTTTTTTTGCCTCAGTTTCTTCATTTACAAAATGATAATAATAAGAGTACTCATTCAAAGCGTGACTGGGAGGATTAAATGTGAAAATCTTAAAACAATGTCTTAGGGATCCCTGGGTGGCGCAGCGGTTTGGCGCCTGCCTTTGGCCCGGGGCGCGATCCTGGAGACCCGGGATCGAATCCCACGTCGGGCTCCCGGTGCATGGAGCCTGCTTCTCCCTCTGCCTATGTCTCTGCTTCTCTCTCTCTCAAGTGTGCCTATCATAAATAAATAAAATTAAAAAAAAACAAAAACAAAAAAAAAAACAATGTCTTATATGTAGTAGTGCTCATTAAATGCTTGCTATATGATGTCACCATTTACATGGAGAAACTGACCAATGGCAAAAAGCTGTGTGTAAACGTCTGACGGCATGAAGGATTCAGTAAACACAGACAAGGTGTCAAAATACTCAGAAAAAAAAAAAGAGAGATAAACTTAGCAATATGAATGTGATATTTCCTGCATTTATAGAAAGCACAGGAACCAAAAACAACAAAACCCATCACAACAGTCTTATGAGACAGGATGACATTTTTAGGGTCAGGAGGTAAAAAGCAGCAAATTTCTCCCGGGATAGGAATTTGATTTTTTTTTCTGCTTAAATAAGGTAAGGTGAAAAACCCTTAATGTTTCCAAATAGCATTAGATGTTACTCTATTTTAACTCAAGACCAGTGGCCTGAGTAGGGATGGGGCAGGAGCAATGATCTCAGACGACTAGGTCTGCCATCACTTGCTGGCCCGAGCCACCTAGGACACATGCTGGTCCCACCTCCAAAATCGCTCCTGAATCCCACCCTTCTATGCTGCTGCTCCTATCTCAGCTGATCCATCCTCATCTTCTGCTGTACCTGCCACATTCTCCCTCTGCTTCCAGTCCACACTGCATTCCCCACACAGAAGCCTGAGAGATCTCTAAAATGCAATATAGAACATATTATTCCCTAATTTCCTTTTATTCCCCCTTCCCCCTATGATCATTTTTTTTTTTTTTTAATTCCACATATGAGTGAAGTCATATGATAATTGTCTTTCTCTGACTGACTTATTTCACTTTGCATAGTACCCTCTGGAGACAAACCATCAGAGACTTTTAATTCTAGGAAACAAACTGAGGGTCGCTGGATGGAAGGTGGGTGGGTGGGGATGGGGTAACTGGGTGATGGGTATTAGGGACGGCACGTGATGTGATGAGCGCTGGGTGTTATATGCAACTGATGAATCACTAAATTCTACCTCTGACTCTAGTAATACACAATACGTTAATAAATTGAATTTTTAAAAAAGAACACATTATACTCCTTAAGGTACTTAAAATCCTAACTCTACCCCATGACCTCCAGCCCCCTGGGCTGTTTTCCTGCCTGACGCTCTCTCCCTTCCTCGTTGAGATCCAGCCACACTGGTCTCCTTTCCGTTTCCTGAACATGTCAAAACCTTTCCAATCTCAGAGCTTCCAAGCTTGTTGTTCCTCTACCTGGCCTTCCTCCTTCCTGATCTCTGTGTTGCTTTAACACTGATGCGTTAGCTCAAATGCCACCACTTCAGAGAGGACAACTCTTGTAATCCTACTAAAACAGCACACATCAGACTCCACTCCCTTTATCGCCCTTTATTGGTCCTCAAAGCACTAATCAACTTACTGGATTTTTACTTACTGGTTTCTTAATGTGGATATCTGTTGCCCCTCACTGGACTGTAAATTCCAGGACAGCAGGAACTTTATCACTTTCTCTGCAGGTCATGTAACAGCCTCAGGCTGTAGCAGACCCTCTGTATTATTTGAGTCTACTCTCTGCAACCTCCTTCACAATTTCTCATCTTCTAATTCTGCAAGCTTAACACTCCAGAAAAGTCCACTGCTACATCATCCCCTTTCTCCCCTGCCCTCCAAATCTAGTACAAACACTTGGTTGCTTTTTTGGCATTAATACAACCTTCTGAGAATGTGTGGAGTCTCACACTTAACTAAGCCCTGGATAATTACTCTCAGATTGGTTCCACAACCATTTTCTGTGTCCTAGGTTCTTCTATATTTGGGTGGCTTGTAATTGTCTCTTTCCAAACTAAAATTCATGACTCACCTAGCCTATGCTGGGGCTGGTAGCCTCGGCATCCCAAGCAATTTCTCAGGGCTGAGAGGGTTTTACACCACCTAGTTAGTTCCTGGCCAATTCACTTTGTGAAGTCTATCCAATGACAATCCCTGGAGAAGACTGTGTAATTATATTTTTTAATAAGGGTGTGAACAAGAATGGAGTTAATTGGCTTTAAAATGGCTGAGAGAGGAAAGCAAGTGTTGCTAAAGATCAACATAGCCATTGGGCAATTTAACGCACCAGTGGCAGAAAAGCTTAACCTCTATCTTTCAATCTCATAATTATCAAGCTTCTGGCAATCTGATCTCCAAACTGCACTTACAGAAATTTTAATCATGAGATTATGTAGGACATTCTGAGTTTGGAGTTAACATCACTTAATATGATGTAGAAACTATGTTTCCCAAAGTAGAATGACAACACAAATATGGTTTGCATGGTTCTTGGGGGTCATGTGACCTAAGGCAAGACAAAAGGAGAAATATAAATATGTAATTAAGATTTAGATCTTAGTCGAGCGGTAAGATCAGCTTTTACTGATGAACATTATAATCACCAGGAGAACTGTAAATAAATACGGACGCCCAGGCTCCATTCCCAGAATCTTGATTCAGTGGGTCTATGAGTGGGGCCTGGGCATCTGTATTTTTAAAGCTCCTGAGATGATTGTCATGAGCAAATATTCTTGAGGACTACCATTTTAGAGTTTTGCTTTTTGCTATAACTGAAGATCTTAGAAATTGTTCTTAAATCAGTAATGGGCTTAGAGACAGAGAAAAAGAAAGTAACCATGTGGGAATGGTGCAAAATTAACTGATCTTCTTGTCCTAAAGAAGCTGTAGTGCCCAGACTCTAGCTTTTTTTCACTATCTTTCATAAAGTCCTCCCAGCCTCACCATTGCCAACAAATCCAGAAGTTCCCAAAACACATAAAGCATTCTTTAAAAATGCAGCTGTAAAAATTATTGGGCTTTCTTCTCTTTTTTTCAGGTGTGTAACAAAAATCAATATCCTTTCAGTGAACAGGAGCTTCAGAGAGCAATTAGAACAGCCCAGAAGCTCTGGGGCTAAGGAGCCTTCACGTCCCAGAGGTAGGACTGGAGAAGCAATAATATGCATGGCCAAACTTTCACTGGAATAGGAGCTCCTAGATCACAGGGATGGGCCTCCAGGGACTGCTGGGGCTGCCTATGTCCTACTGACATTCAGCATCACGGTGCTGCCGCTCAGGCCAACTTGTCATCTTTCACCTACTGATCTGTAACACTGATTCATTCATTGAAGAAATAATATTGCTAGGACAGAGTATTCTAACATCAACAGGAGACTGGGCTGGCTTGCTTTGGGAGCCAAACAAGATATGAGGAATTCAGTGGCTGAGAATTCTAATTTCACTTTTGGTGCCAGTTAGCCTCAAGGCCCAAGGCAAGTAATTAAACTCTATTTCCCAATTTGTCAAGTTGGAGAGGTGAGAGAAGGTTACAGATTATTGTAAAATGGCTTCTGTGGGCATAAACGGGCCTGATAATAAAGCCCTTCGCTAAGATAACACAAAGCCTGGTGGCTGTGAGATACCAACTGCCCCACACTTAGCTAGGATTAACTATAGTACACTGCAAAAACACACAGAGGAAGGAAATAAGCAGTGCATTACAACTTTTAGCCGCACCCAAGTGGATAGGATCACTATGAACAATTATCTGTGAATTGAAAAGACTCCATAGAAATATACATGGATAGGGGCGCCTGGGGGGCTCAGCCGGTTAAGCATCCAACTCTTAATCTCAGCTCAGGTTTTGATCTCAGGGTCATGAGTTGAAGCCCCATGTTGGGCGCTGTGCTAAGCGTAGAGCCCATTTAAAAAATAAATAAATAATAAATATACATGTATATCAAATTTCCTTAAAGACCACACATCTTGACTATCTTTAATCCCCTTTAAAATACTGCCCTTTAAATTTTATTTCCCATGATTATGATCTTAAAAAGCCTTGTGTTTTTTTGTTTTTTGTTTTTTTGCTCAGCGGTTTCCCACTCTGAGTCAGAATATTCACTTTAGAATATTCTGGGGAATTTAAAAAAAATCAACACAACAATAATACTGATACCCAGTCTCTCCTCCTAAGCTGATTAAATGAAAACTCTGGGGATGGGGCTGTGGCATCAGTATGCCTATAAAAGCTTCCTTGGCGATGCCAAGTGTACCTTTCACAACACCAAACCCTCCCTGCACATTCCCCTTGTCGCACCACTTGTGCATGTTCCCTTTCTGGCGATGCCCTCTCTCCCATGTCCATTTGTCTTTGACCTTGTTTTATGTCCTTCAATGTCCATCTCGTACCTTGCCTTTCTCAGGCACACTGCCCTCTGGAATCTCTAAACTCTATTCCATTCACCTAACACCTGAAGAATATTTTCTGACATTGCTCCTGGTGTTTTACATTTACACCCATCTTCTCGATCATGTGCTCCTCCAGAGCAAAGACCTCTGTTTTGTTCTGTTATTTTTCTCTACGGAGCTAGCACAGACTTCTTGGCCTGGAAGATGCCAAAAGACATGGTTGTCGTTGATGTAGATATTTTAAAATTCACTTGTGCTCTGCTTCTCACTGTCATTTCCCCCCAGATGTAGGTTAAAAGTAAAAATAAACAAACACTCCTTGTATATGTGAAAGAACATCTCATCTAGTGCTTTGCTCAAGCCCCGGAAAGGAAGCTCTTCCCCACAGATGGATGTCTCCCATCCTCAGGTCATCAGTGATAACCATGGCCAACATCTGTACAGCACGTTTCTTTATGAGCATTTTATGCGGCACGATCTCATCAACTCTGAACTTACTACGGGCTTGCTGGGGGTTGGCAGGGGCTCAGGCTGAGGGTAACACACAAACCAGCAGACAAAGCAAAATCAGACAAAGTAGAATCCAGGCTTCAGTTATCCCAGAGGCTTCCTCTAACATCTTCGGAATCTGACTGCTCTCCCCTTGGGCCACATGAAATTGCAGGACCAAATCATACCTTTACTTTGGTGACAGAATATTCAAGAGTCGCTTTAGCTAGCAGACAAAAGAAACCAAAATGGCTTTCTGTGATAATCTTGGAGCAGTCCTTCTGGAAACTGGGACTGTGTATTGTTTATGTAAGCAAAAGGACAGAGTGGGAGAAACATTATTAGCCAATGAGATGCCTTATTTGATGGGCGTTACACTCAAACATAAAGCCCTAGCTGTCTCCTAATCCAATTTTACAAAGTGCCAGAATGACACACTGTCCTGGAAAGCGACTTTAGGTAAACCTAAATTTAGATTCAAAATGACCCATTGGGGGGCACCTGGGTGGCTCAGTGGTTGAGCTTCTGCCTTTGGCTCAGGTCGTGATCCTGGAGTCCTGGGATCAAGTTCTGCATCAGGCTACCCACAGGGAGCCTGCTTCTCCCTCTGCCCGTGTCTCTGCCTCTTTCTTTGTGTCTCTCATGAATAAATAAATAAAATCTAAAAAAAAAAAAAAAAAAACCAAAGGAAAAAAAAAAGAAACAAAACCAACCAAAATGATCCTTTGGTCATAAAATGTTAGAAAACTTCTTGAGATTTGCCTGATGGGTAAGACTTGAGAAGTCTGAGCCAAGAATAGAGAAAAAGTCATGTTAGGAAGAAGGGAGGCAAGTTTCCTATCATATATTTGTCAACTCATTAGTCTATACCAGTTTTGTTAAATGCAAATACAATGCGAGTCAGATATGCAATTTAATTTTCCCTATTAATCACATTTAAAAAAATTAAAGCAGATGAAATTAATTTTAATAGTCTATTTTAGCTAAACCAGTGCATCCAAAGTATTACCATTCTAACATTTAATCAATATAAAAATTAATGAGGCGGGGTTTTTTCTTTGGTTCTAGGTCTTTGAAATCTAGGGCATGTTTCACACTTAGAGTACATCTCAGTTTGGACTGATCATATTTCAAGTACCCGGTCGTCACACATGGCTAGTGCTACTGCGCTACACAGTGCAAGTTGAGACACACACTGGAATTTGGGGCATGAGATAGAAATTGGCTGTCAGCATTTAGTCACCTAAATGTACTTTTCCTACTCTCCTTCTCTTAGTTCCTTGCTATCTTCTGAAAGAGATTATCTCAAAGGCCACATACTGTGTTAGCAAAAAAGCTTTAGGTTTTGGAGCCAAACAGACTATGGGATTTGAAG
Organism: Vulpes vulpes; assembly: GCF_048418805.1. Classification (NCBI taxonomy): domain Eukaryota; kingdom Metazoa; phylum Chordata; class Mammalia; order Carnivora; family Canidae; genus Vulpes; species Vulpes vulpes. The sequence goes on along the minus strand of NC_132783.1, from coordinate 131,757,641 downwards.
ACCAGCTTTGTGACCTTGAGCTAGCTGCTTACCTTGTATGAATTTTGGTTTCTTTCCTATCAAAGGGAGACAAAAATAGCTAACTCTCCAGACTGTTGGGGAGGTGAAATAAGATAGGCAGTAAGTCCAAAGCACAGCCTAGAAGAGTATGGTAGGCAGCCAATCGAGAATTTCCCCTACATAAAACCCAAATTGATTTTCAAGGCACCATCTCATTATATTTGAGGCTCTACTGCTTCATTTATTTCATTTCCAGATCTTTCCCTGGAGGTGTTTCTGCTAAGGCAGCCCTTTCACCAGACCTTCACCAGGCTGGCTCCGTCTTTTTATGCAAGTTTATGTTCAAGGGTGACCTTTTTGTAGAAATCTCCTTGGTTGCCCTATTTCAAATTGCCTCCAAGCCCTGTTACTCTTGAGCCCCTAGCCTCTCTTTATTTTCTTCATAGCATTTCTCAGTATCTGAAATTATCTTATTTCTGCATTTGCTCACCTGCCTCCTATCTGTCACTCTCTGTAGCACACAGAAGCACCACAAAAAGCAGGGACCTTGTCTGCCTTTTCCAGAGCTCAGCAAGTATTTGTTGAGTCAATAAGTGAACGAATAAATGCTTCACACAGGGAACTAACTGTAAATGGTGTCCTGATTCTCAAAGTAGTAGAGAGTGAACCTTTCAGAGTCGTTCAGAAACTAGTGGGCCAGAGCCAGCCTTGCCTGCCAAGGCCTGGTGTTGCCTAACTCGACTCTCCCAGCTGGATTTGGAAAGGGTTGGGAAGATCACAGGCCATTTCATTGTCGCCGCCTATTAATATGTATCACATGCGAAGTATATGTTCATACCGTTTAAATCATCTAGAAGATTTGGCTATTCCTGCTCTAAATGCTCTGAAGAAGAAGAACTGGGTTGGGACCCAGTTGGCATGATGTAACCTTCTGATGCCTGGGAGCTTGGCAGCACTAGGCAGTGTGAAAACAGTGAGCATCAAAAATCCGGTAGACCTGGGCTTTGATCCTGGTTCTGCCTTTTAGCTGCTATGCAGCCTGGGCAAGTCACATAAATTTTTATAAGTTTCCATTTATCTGTAAAGCTTTAACTGATAATTCATACCCTGCAGTGTTGCTAGGAGAATTAATTGAGGTTATGTAGTCAAGTGCTTAGGCCATCTTGAAGGTTCAGTGAATAGTAGATATGAGTCCTGTCACCTTTGCATGCAACAATGCCCTGCGAGAATAAAGACAATTCTCTTTACAGAGACAGTTCCATCTTTGGAATAGCTACTTTGAGGGTATCCAATTTCCTCTTAGGATTCTGGTATTTCTTTCCACATCTCAATGTCATCCAGCTTCTTGCAGCTGAGGGGCCAGGAGCAAAGAAAGAGATAGAGAGGGGTGCCTGAGTGGCTCAGTCAGTCAAGCATCTGCCTTTGGCTCAGTTCATGATCCCCGGGTCCTGGGATCGAGGCCTGCATCGGGCTCCCTGCCCAGCAGGGCGTCTGCTTCTCCTTCTCCCTCTGCCTGCTGCTCTGCCTACTTGTGAAGGTGTGCACTCTCCTCTCTCTCTCTCTCCGTGTATGTCAAATAAATAAATAAAATCTTTTTTTTTTTTTTTAAAGAAAGAGACAGAAGGGGAGAGATATAGAGACACAGGATAAGCTGAATTGGCTATATCTGTGCCACACTTCGGACGATGACAGTGGAGACAATTCTCTTTACAGAGACAGTTTCTAGGGTATCTGCAGAGGGATGCAACCATGAGACCTCTTCAGTGTCCACACAGAGGTGTTTGTCACTACAAGCAGAGAGCTAGCTATTTCGTGTCCAAGATCATGGGCCCAAAGAGAATTGTGAGGAAGAGTGGAGAATCCATGTCAGTCTGGACACATTTTACTTGCTGGCAACACAGAGTGCTCTGCTTGACAAAAGTGAAGCAGTAAAGCCAGCTGTGTATTCTGAACCCACCCTTTGTCTTTAAGAATAATTAGACCAGAATTGACTTTACTCATTCTTTTGCTGACATAAGCCCCATGGAAGAGTAAGCTGCTCTAAAAAAGCATGAAACTATTTAACACTTACTTAACCTCCCATTAATTAATATTAATAAGAGCAGCTTACTACTGACTATAAACCAGGCATTTCCATTTCTCATTTTCTGTTTTCCCAACATCTATACAAGAAAGGAGGCATTGTTCCCCATTTTACAAAAAGGGAAAGTGAGGCTTGCATTAGTTCAGTGATTTGTCCAAGTGTGGGAGCCAAGATTTGAAGCCCAGTCTGTTGGGTTCCAAAGCTCCATGTGTCCTCTCCTGTATGCTGCTGGCACTGCCAATGGAAGACTTGGGTCTCCTAAGATGGGAGTTCCTAGTACTTTATTATTTTTTTTTCTTTTTGGGGGGGTCGGGGAGAGGAGCAGAGAGAGAGGAAGAGAATCTTAGGCAGGCTTCATGCTCAGCACAGAGCCTGACAAAATTCAGTAAGATGCTTGACCAACTGAGCCACTCGGGTGCCCCAAGAGGAGTCCTTAGTACTTAGTAAAAGAGAAGTGCATAGGTCCAAAAGAACACTATTACTACCCTTTTTATGCACAGGGGAGCAAACAGCACTTTGTTTCCTTTTTTAAAAAAAGATTTATTTATTTAATCATGAGAGAGAGAGAGAGAGGCAGAGACACAGGCAGAGGGAGAAGCAGGCTCCGTGCAGGGAGCCTGATGTGGGATTTAATCCCGGATCCTGGGATCAGGCCCTGAGCTGAAGGCAGATGCTCAACTGCTGAGCTACCCAGACATCCCAGCACTTTGTTTCTAAACAAAGCTTTGGCTCCACTGTCTGACATCCAGCTGGGTGACCTGAAGATTGAGACAGTGACTTTCTACAGGTGGCTCTTGAGTGCTGTTTATAGGACTACAGACTCCAGAGGCGAGGACCTCACCTTGGGAAAGTCATGAAAAGTTTGTGAGGAAGGTTCCCCAGGAGGCAGGGACGGGTGAAGTCTCTGGGGAACAGTATGACACGAGTCATGACACGAGTGCTTTCTCCTTCAGCAGCATGACTGACTCCAGACCCCACCTGAAGGCTACAGGTTACTTCCATAGCCCACGCAGCTGCCAGCAGAGGTTAGGCTGGGTGATCTTGATACAAAAGGTCCTCAAAACGAAGGAAAGGAATATTTATCTGGGATTCAGGCCCAGTCTTCAGGGAGTGCCTTCAAACCCTGAGGGACTGCTTGCAAAACTTTATGTACATTCCATAAGAACATTCCCCCCCCCCAATAAAAACCAGAACATCCCCCCCACCTTGGGAGAAGGCTCACAGCTAATTCTCAAAAGGACTCACGATTCCCAATTTTTAAGAACCACGAAAATCAAAAATTTCATCTTCTTCCTTAGGCTCTTCAGCACTTTTACCCCGTCTCCATCTACACGCGCATATAAAGCACACGGGGCATGCACACCTGTAATGTGTAATGGGACATGCACAAGTGTGACTAATTTCCCTGCATGTTGCAAAGAAAGCCGGAGCCCGGAGAGGAGGCCCGCCCTGCCCGCGAGTTCGCAGCGCCCGAGGCTCCGCTGGAACAGCAGCGCTCGCGGGGCGAGCGACAGGAGAGCCGGGGGAGGCTTCCCAGCCAACTTGGTGAACCACACACGAGCCTGCCGGGTTAGTGACAGTGTCCGGCAAACCTTCACAGGCCCGAGCTCGGAGAACCCAGATCGCTTCTTACCAGGGCACCGCGCGCTGCTTCCCGGGCGCACAGGGAGAGGCGGCCCCGCGGGCCCCTCCCGCCGCGCCCCAGGCGCCTCCCCGGTCCTGCGGTCCCGCTCGGCTCCGCTGCCGCTGCCGCTGCCGCTGCCGCTGCCCCCGGGGCTGGAAGGCCTCGCTCCCGGCCCCGCCTCCGGGCCCGCACCCGCGACGCCTGAACTTTCCCCGCGGAGTGTGCGCCGCGAGCCCGCGGGCATCGCCTCACCTGCCCGAGCCCCTGCCCGCGGCTGCTACCACCATCACCATCACCATCACCATCATCATCATCATCATCATCATCATCATTATTAATTTTCCCTTTTCGGTCTGATGTAAGGAATTGCCACTGCGGGGATCCCCCGGTCGCGCCGACACCGCGTCTCCGGGGCGCATCTCAAGATGCCTTTTAAAAAAGAAAAAAAAAAAAAAAAGGGAAAAAAAAGCCCCACGCGTGCGGCCGGGAGGGGCGGGGAGGGGGCGCCTTCTCAGCGTCGCCCCGAGGGGACGCCCGCTCTCGCGCCTGCACCTGCACCTGCGCCTGCACCTGCGCCGCCGCCCCGCGCCGCGTCCGGGAGCCCCCCGGGGCCGCAGCCCCGGCCTCGAACCCGCGAGCCCCCGCGCCGCGCGCGCGCTGCCCCGGCCGCTCTCCCGCCTCCAGCCCGCGGGCCGCCGCGGCTACTCACTCGGGCCCGGGAGCCACGTCGGCCGGTCAGTCCGCGGGCGCCGCCGCACTGGGACGCGGGGATCCGCCGAGCGCGCGGGGCCGCGCCGCCGACAGCGGGTACGGTCCGGAGAGACGGAGCGGATCGTGCGAGGCGGCGGGGCGGGGCGGGGCGGGGCGGGGAGGGGAGGGGCGGGGCGGGGAAGCCCGGGCGCCGGGCGGCTCGGGACCTCGGGTCCCCGGCCGGTGGCTGCGTGGGAAGCGGCTCAACTCGGTGCACTTGTTCACTCTTTCTTCATTGGAGGAGGAGCCAGTGTTGCAACCTTCATGTTCCTTGCTGGAGGCAAAACAGTGATTTTCTGCAGCAGGCGAAATGTCCAGGGCCTGCCAGTTTTACGAGGTGAGGGAGGTGCTTGGGGGGGGCGGGCATCAGCCAGGGCGCAGAGAGGAAATGACCGATTATTCCAGATGGGGGGGGGTGCGAGGCGAGGGCCGCATATACCTCCCACTGAGGCTGCCCGCGAATACCAGGGGCTAAACAGGAATAAGCGGAACACATCGAATGACCTCGAGGACGGCATTCCCCCTCGCAGGCGACATGTGTCACAGTCCTTTCCGCCTTTCTGGATAACAGGCCCTTGGCAACATGTGATGGGGGGGGGGGGGCTGGGATGGGGGGAGGTGAATCTCGCCTTCCCCGACTAGAAGGAGGGGTCAGAGTGAAAAAGAAAATAAACAGTCAGTGACCTAAGCAGGGTTTCGCTTTCTTTTCCATCCCCCCAAAGCCCACATGTCCAGGGGGCCGTGTTTCTTTTCCGACGCACACGGAGTATATATACCAAGATACAGGGGGTAGGGCCACATTTTTGTTATTTTTTTTTCCCCCCGCACATGTAAGAATTTATTTTTTTCCAACAGGGTTTTTTTTTTTTTAATTTTTTTTTTTAATTTGGTAATAACAAAACTGTGCGCAACCGCTACCTTTTTCTCTTGCCAGAAAGTCCTGAAACAGATAGCAACTGCCCTGAATCAAATAGTTCTCCCTCAATTAGTAAGTTGCTGCTGTGTGTTTGATGCCATTGATTAGTACTGCAGCCGATGGTTTCAGAACCCCGGAGGAGTATCAAGGAGGTATTCTAAAGGGAGCCTCTCAAGTTTCAAAACCAGAAGTTACTGGAACTCTGGGCTTTCCTCCTTTGAGGCCACTTTTGCTACCATCCCGGAATTACTGGCGAGAGATATTCATTGGCGGCCACTTGCCAGGATGCAGGAAGACGTTAGAAATCCCAGGATGCTCTGGTGATCCTTCTGGACTAGAGACCCCCAGGTAGGCCAACCTGACCATTCCTGTTGAGCAGCAGGGCCCTAGGCTCCATCTGGTTCTCCGCGTCTAGAGGGAGATGCATCTTTCACGCACAGCCGTCACCTGCTTCTGGTGATCAGCCAGGTACATTTGCCTTGGCTCTGGCGGCCACAAAAGTATGCAAAACTCCTATTTATTTCCCAAACCACTGGGTGACATGAGATCTTCAATGACAGAAGATTTCTGTATGACCTTTGCAAGGATTACTCAGTTTTCTTGGAGCTGTTCTGGGCAGGCAACGTGAGTCGCTGGTGAGAAAAATAGCACTCTGGGTAAGTGCAGACTGGCAGCTCTTGGAAGGTAGGGACCCCGCTGTCCCACCTCGAGGTTGGTGTCAGCTGCAGGCAGCTCAGCTCACCTGTGCTCCTGGCTTCCAGCAGGTGACAGATGGGTTGTTGAGTGACTAATGCATCATCTCACTTGGGAGAGAAGGGCAAGGCTGGCTTTCTGCTCTGTGGTGCGGTGCGCAGGTACTGTCCCTAAGCCACCAGCGTTCACTGTTAGGGAATCACCTGGCTTCAGCCTTCCTCAGATGATGCAGGAAGCCTGGGTCTCTACTCCCTGTGCCCCCGCTGGTTCCCCCTGCCTCCTCCTCATCTCTGCACTAACACGCTCAGGCCCCCTTTGACTTGTCTCCATCTGAGGATGACACAGATGTGGACCTGCTCTGCGTTTCCTCCAAGCTGCTCCTTCCTCAGGCTGAGTCCTGGGCCCTACCCCTCGCACTGCCTCCAACACCCTGCTCCGTAACCGAAGGCTTTGGGCCTGGGTTTGAGTCCCTGCCATTCACCTGGCTTTCCTTGCCTCCCTGTAACTAGGATGCAGTCCTGTATGCCTCAAAAGTAATAATAATGGTGGTTATTAATCACCAGGAAAAGAAATAATATTAATGGTGATAGCATCTGTAAAACGCCTGGCAAATAACAGAAAGCCTAGAAATACTAAGTTCTTTTTTTTCCCCCTTTCCTCTTTTTTTACCACCTTCTTAGAATATTTAATCTCCTCTCCCTGTGGGCTTCTTCATCTAAGCCTACAACATGCTCATATCTGCCTTGATGCTGGTAACCCTTTGGGGGCTTTACCAAGTTCTGATAACTTTTATTAATCTAGTTCACTCCAGTCTGAAGCTGTCAAACTTAGTGGGAAAGAATGAGCTACAGTCCTCAGCTTCCCTGACTCATCACACCTTCCATGCCTTCCACCAGTGGTTCGCTACCTTGGCCACAATCGTCTGAGGAGTGTTTCAGAGCCACTGGGTCTGGGTGTCACTTGAAGAGCTTCTAATGGCAGGAGGTTTAGGGCGAGGCCTTGATTCTCTGTTTCTCTAGAGATACACAGGCAGGGTAGAAAAGGACTGCCAAATCCGCGTGTGCACCCCGGCTTCCAACACCGCATGCTACTCATCCCCTGCTCTCTGAGGGGTGTCATCCGGGCCTCTCTGCACTGCCCTGCCCCCCTCCCTCCCTTCATCCTCCTGAAGCTGTCTTCCTTGGTTCTCAGCCCCTACCTTCCCACACCCTTGTTGGCCATGACCTCTCTGTCTTGCCTTTTGCCATGCTTCTCTTCTTTCTCCTCCTTCCTGGATGGGAACAGTTTTGCCTTTGGTTCTTCATCTTTCTTCAAGTACTATATTCCTTTCTTAAAAATAAAAAAAATGTAAAAGAAGAAAGAAAAAGAAAAATGCTAAAAATAACTGTAGTAAAAAAAAAAGCACTTTCACTGTTTTTTTTTTTTAATTTGTATTTGTTTATTTGAGAGAGAATGAGCATGAAGCAGACTCCCCACTGAGCGGGGAGCCCCATGCAGGGCTTGATCCCAGGCCTCTGGGATCATGACCTGAGCTGAAGGCAGACACTTAACCGACGGAGCCACCCAGGCGCCCCATCAGAGCACTGTTAAAAAAAAACAACTATATATCTAAAAAGTCAGATATATCCTTCCCAAATCACACACCGTCCTCCTTTTCTCTGATTTCATCTCTGGAGGTGACCACCATGAAGAGATTGGTGCATAGCTATCACATATATCCTCATGTCTCCATAGGCACATGCAAATTTTTTTAAACTAAAAATGTAATAATTTCTCTGACCTGTCTTTTTAAAGTGCAGTGCAATCACATATTCTAGATTACTAGCTACAAACAACTGATTCTTTTCAATGGCTGTGTAGTTTGTAATTTATTCTACCATTCTTCCATTGTTAGATATTTGGTAACTTCAACTTTTTATTGTAAAAAGTGTTGCCATGATTATCTGTGCATGTACCTTAGGATAGACCGTTAGAAATGGCATTGTTGGGTCAGTGGGAATAAGAACGAAACTTTTGATAGATCACTGCCAAATTGCTCCCCAAAAATGTTATGGAAGAAAGTCTTAGAAGTCTGAGAAGTGAGTCCTAAGGTAGGTAAATATTCCCAAAGTATTTAGCAATACACACTCCTACTAACATACAGTCCTGCCTAGGACGTTCTCTCACGTTCTTGCCCCCCCTGGGTTTATCAATCTGATTTTTGCCAGTCTGGTAAGTGAAATATGGTGTCTTGTTGTTCTAATTCACAGTCTCCTGACCTCTTAGGAGGTTGAGTCCATATGTTTATTATTTGAATTTTTTTCTTATGCTGTAGTTGTTCAATCCTGTGCCTATTTTTCTTCTGGTATGTTTTAAATATAATCTTTGAGGTCTCTGTAACTATTATACATATTATATTAACACGTAGTGAAAACTATTGTAAACATTTCTCTGTCCTATTTCTCTTGATTTTGTTTAGAGACTATGTCACTGCACCTAAGTTTTGTGTTTTCATCTAGTCAAATCTGTCCACTATATTCTGCTAAGGCTCTGGGTTTTCTGTATTGCTTCTCTGCTTCTAACATTGCTAATTTTTAAAAAATAGATCTTTAATTATCCTAGGAATTATTTTTAAATATATAGATATTAAATTTATTGCATTTATAAATATTATAAATACCACCATATATTAATATAATTAATATTCAATTATATATTTAAATAAAATAGAAGCAACACATTAACACATTACATATTCTTATATTGAATATAATATGTGAATTATACACATTAAATATATTTTCATTTATAAATATTATAAATATTAATTTTCTTCTGAATGCATAATCAATGATCCCATCACTCTTTATTGAAAAATCTATGATTTCTCCAATGATTTCTAATGTCAATATAATACATTACATTTACATATATATTTCTATGTATTCTAGGCACTACTCTGTCTTGTTTGACCTACTAATTTGCGTGCCAATAATGCATGATTTTGATAACTATTGTAAAAATAGCATATTATATTCCTATTAGTGCAAATACTTTATCACAGTCTTTCCTCTTAAAATGTTCTTGATAAATGTGAGATAGATAGATATAGATATATTTGAATTTACCATCTCAACTAACAGGGAGCTAAATAAGGGGCTGCTGCATCCTAGGACCCTGGAATCATGATCTGAGCCAAAGGCGGATGCTTAACCAACTGACCCACCCAGGTGCCCAATATATTTCTTTTTTCTTTCTTTTTTTAAGGATTTTATTTATTTATTCATGAGAGACACAGAGAGAGGCAGAGACATAGGCAGAGGGAGAAGCAGCCTCCCCACAGGGAGCCCAATGTGGGACTCGTTCCCCGGACACAGGATCATGCCCTGAGCCGAAGGCAGACACTCAACCACTGAGCCACTCAGGCTATCCCTATTTATTTTTTCATAAAGTTTTAGAATCAATTTGTTCAAATTAAAAAAAATTCTTTGGCATGACATTGCATTTATTTATTAATTTTTAAAAAATGTATAGCATTTGAAACATTAGTTCTTCCACCCAGGAATTATGTCTCTGTGTTTATTTAGATCTTTTAAAAATATTCCTCAAATTTTTCTTGAATCTTACTATGTCATTTCACTTTTATTGCACAATAATTTGCTTAATCATACCATCTTATGAACATTTCAGTTGTTCCCAAACTTATACTGTTATAAATAATACTACAGGGGACATGTCTGTGGAAAGCAACTTTGCCTTTGGGGGACTTATTTCCTTCGCCTAAGATCCCAGTGAGACATAATTAAGCCAAAGAGCATGCACATTTTTATGGTCCTTGAGATATAAAAGCTTATCCTGATGGCTTCAACTGTTAATATTCCTTCTGTCACAATCTACACTCAATAAAGCACAAATATCTTTTTATCCCTTTCCACTGTTAATATTCCAGGTCATGCCTTCATCATTTCTCATTTCTTTTCTTCCATAGCTTCCCTGCTGGATGGCCTCCCTCTCACCAGCCTCGTCCGTGTGAAACTCAAATGTTTCCCTGCTGAATCTGATTAGATTAGATTGAAGTTAAAGGTCTTTGCTCCTGCTGATCTTACTGGTTTTGGGAGTAGTAGTTCAATAAATCTTTACAGTGTGTTTGAATCCCATCTTCCCTTCTTGGCATTAATATAATTAATATTCAATTATAATATATCTAAATAAAATATAAGTAAGCAACAATTAACATATTATTATATTAAATATAATTTGTGAATTATGCACATTAAGTATAATATTTTTCATTTATAAATATTATACATATTAATTTTCTCACCTACTCAAAACTGTATCCCTTCCTGATCTTCATATTCAAAGTTACTTTCTTCTGAAACCTTTCTCTGATCCCTCCAACTCAGAAGGTGGTTGCTTGCTTCTATCTGCTTGCTTCTATCAAGTGGGTTTGTAATACACTCCTCTGTTCTACCTCTGAGCATCATTGTGAGGCTGATATGAGCTGACATGTGTACATGCATTTGGTAAATTATAAACCATGTGTAAATAAAAGGCACTACTATTATTAGTATTAGACAATGTTTCCTTCCTTTCAAGGAAACCCTTACTAGTTGATAAGCATTCAGGCTAAGTACAATGAGTGTTTATGAACATGGGAATGGAAATTTTTTTCTCCATGTGGAAGATGCTAAGAGAGCTGGTCTGTTGACTGATGAAGATCTATATCTCCTAACCTCAAGGAGGAAAACTGAGAATGCTGAATAGAATGCAATGGTTGTTAAGAGTCTGAAAGAGGTGCAAGGGTGTCTTTAGGCTATTGCATATGCATCTTGCCACCCAAAGTGTGGTCCTTAGACCAGCTGCATTGGCATCATCACCTGGGAGCTTATTAGGAATGCAGGATCTCAGGCTCAACCCTCACCTTCTGAATCTGACTTTGTATTTTGATAAGATCTGCTGATTCAGGGCTAGATAGAGTTCATAAAGCCCAAGTGACAGTAAAGTGAGTGTTCTCTGGAAGTGCCTAATTAGTACTGGGGGAAAAATTGACTGGCTTATATGCTTTCTCCATCTCTATCTTACATGTGTTTTGGGGAAGGGATGGAGGGAGATGTAGGGACAGCCAGATGTTACAAATTCTACTTCCCAGATTGTAAAACTGAGAAATCATATGATTGGGAACATCTTACCAACCATCTTACCAACCATCTTACCATCTTACCACTTACTGCCAGATACATTTCCGACTATGTTTCTGATACATGGTGAATATTTGTTTTATTGTATTTTAAGTTGTAGTAAGAGCACTTAACGTGAGATCTACCCTCTTAACAAAATTTTAAGTGTACTATCCAATATTGCTAACTATAGACCCAATGTTACACAGCAGCTCTCCTGGAACTTATTCACTTTGTAGAACTGAAACTTCACACCCTTTTAACAATGACAGCACATTTTCTCCTCCCTCCAGCTCCTGGAAACTACCATTCTAGTCTCTGGTTTTATGAGTTTGACTTTTTTTTTTAAGATTTATTTAGGAGAGAGAGAGAGAAAGCATGCACACATACCTGCATGCGTGTGTGAGGTGAGGGGAGCAGAGGGAGAGGTAGAGAATCGCAAGCAGATTCCCCACAGATTCCAGACCCCAAATGCAGGGCTGGCTCCCAGAACCCTGAGATATGGTCTGATGCAAAATCAAGAGTCAGATGCTTAACTTACTGAACCACCCAGGCATCCCTATGAGTTTACTATTTTAGATACCAAATATAAATAGAATCATGCAGTATTTGTCTTTCTGTGACTGGGTTATGTCCCTTAGCATCATGTCCTCTAGGTTCATCCATGTTCTCGCATATTGCAGGATTTCCTTTTTAAAAGGCTATATAATATCCTACTGTATGTACATACTACATTACATTTTCCTTATGCATTCATTTGTCCATGGATACTTAGGTTGTTCCCGTATCTTGGCTATTGTGACTACAGTACTGCACAGATACCTCTTCAAGACCCTCATATCAATTTTTGGGACAGATACCCAAAGTGGGATTGCTGGGATCATATGTTAGTTCTATCTTCAATTTTTTGAGGAACCTTCATACTATTTTCTGTAAGCAGCTACACTATTTTGCATTCCTACCAACAGCACACAAACATTCTCTGTGTAGTCCCTTGGGATCCTTTTTACTTCCCTTGTGTCAGGTAATATTTCCCCCTTTCATTTATAATATTATTCATTTAATTCTTCTCTCTCTTTTTTCTTAGTCCAGCTAAAGGTTTGTCTGTTTTATTTTAAAAAAAAACAAACAAACTTGATTTTGTTGATTTTTTCTATTTGTTTTTCTGTTCTCTATCTCATCAATTTTTTTTCTTTATTCTCCATTATTTATTCCTTACGTTAACTCTGGGCTTAGTTTTTATCTTCTTTTTCTAGTTCCTTGAGATTTAAGGTTGGTTTTCTTTCTTTCTTTTTTTTTTTTTTTAGATCTTCTTTAATGCAGGTTTATCACCATAAACTTCCCTTCTAACTCTCCTTTTGCTGCATCTCATAAATTTTTGTATGTTATACTTTTATTTTCATTTGTCTTAAGTCCTTTTCTGGTCTCTCTTTTGATATCATCTTTGACCCAATCGTTGTTCAAGAGTGTGTTACTTAATTTCCACTTATTTGTGAATTTCTAGTTTTCCTTCTATTATTGATTCCTAGATACATCCCATTGTATTTTTGAAAAGATATTTGGTATGATTTTGGTATTCTTAAAATTGAAATTAAGACTAGTTTTGTGACCTAACATATGCTCTTTCCTGAAGAATCCCATGTGTGCTTGAAGAGAATGTGTATTTTACTGCTATTGAATGGAATGTTCTATATATTTCTGTTAGGTTCATTTGGGCTATAGTGTTGTCTAGGTCTCTATTTCCTTAGTACTATTCTGTCTGGATATTCTGTCCATAATTGAAAATGGGCTATTATGTCTTTTACTAATATTGTGTTACCATCTATGTCTCCCTTCAGATCTGTCAACATTTGCTTTATATATTTAGGTGCTCTGTTGTCATGTGATTATGTATTCAAAATTGTTATATCTTCTTGATGAATTTATCCTTTTATTATTACATAATGTCCTTCTTTGCCTCTAGGGACAATTTTTTACTTGGAGTCTATTTTGTCTGATATAAGCATGGCCATCTCTGTGCTTTTTTTTTTTTTACCATTTGTATGGAATATCTTTATCAATCTTGATCATCCCTTCACTTTTAACCTGTTTGTCCTCAACTATAAAGTAAATCAGTTGTAGATAGCATATAGTTGGTTCTCTCTTTTTTTTAAAAAAAGATTGATTGAAGAGTTTATCCATTTATGTTAAAGTAATTATTGATATGAAAGGATTTACTATTGACATTTTCCTAATTATTTTTGTCTGTCTTGTAGCTCTTTTGTGCCTCATTTTCTCTCTTGGTTTCTTTCCTTTGAATTTTGTTGATTTTTTTTTGTAGTAATACTTTTTTAACTTCTGTCTCTTTGATTATCTTTTATAGATTTTTTTGTGGTTACCATGAGGCTTACATAAAACATTTTATGTTTATGAGTCTGTTTTAAACAGATAACATTACTTCTATAGTACATAAAAACTCTACAGTTTGACCTCCCCCCATATGCTTTATTGTGACTATTTATATCTTTTTATAGTGTGTATCCATTATCAAATATTTGTAATGATCATTATCCTTAATACTATTCTCTAACCTTTTATATTAAAATAAAAAATGATTTATGTACCACCATTACAGTATTACAGTATTGTGTATTTGTCCACATATTTGTTTTTACTAATGAGTTTTTTTTTTCTTTTTTTTCTAATGAGTTTTATACTTTCATATGCTTTCTTATTGCTGTTTGGTGTCCTTTCATTTAAACTTGAGGAACTCATTTTAGCTCTGCGCAAACTGCTAACAATTTAATTTAATTTAATTTAATTTAATTATTGAGGTGAACATAAATCAACTATTCTGAAGTGTACAATACAGTGTCATTTTTTATATTCACAATGGTGTGCAACCATTACCTATGTCTACTTCCCAAACGTTTTATCACCTCCAAAGGAGAACCCATATACAACCATTAAGCACACATCCCCCTCCTCCCAGTCCTTGGGAGCCAATCTGCTGTTTCTATAGATTTACTTATTCCTTTTGTTTCATATTAATGGAATCACACAATATGTGACATTTTGGCTTTTTTCACATAGCACACTTTTTTTTTAGGGTTATCCATGTATCATTGTTTCATTCCTTTTTATGGCTGAATAATATGCAACATTTTGTTTATCCATTCATCTGCTGATGGCCATTTGAGTGGAGTTCAACTTTTGGCTATTGTGAGTAAATTGCTTGACTTTTCCCCCCACTTTCCTCTGCAAAGTAGGAATAATAATTCCTTACTCTCAGGGTCATTGTGAAGACTGGAACTAATACAGATCATATGTCCGGCTCACTAAATAAAAGCTCTTGGAACCATTTTTGTGTGTGTGGGATTGGAGAGAAAGAGCTATTAAAATAGACCTTTGGTTGATTTGCAGACAAGATGAACATTCCTATTTTTTTAAACATTCTTAAGGACCTACCAGTTCTGTTCATCTTACCCCATCTTCCTGTCCATATTTGGGTTACAAATCTCATTTTCAGGTCTCCTTACAACTGAAATTATTCATCTTTTTGTTATTTATCTTTACCTATCTGCTTTCTTTTTTCCTCCTAGTTTTGTTCATTCAGTTTTTTTCATTCATTCATCCATCCATCAGCCATTACGAGTTTCAGTTTTAGATGCTGGATTATGACAGGAAAAAAATTAGATTCAGTCTGAGATGTCTTCCATGGTATTTTATTCTGGAGTTGGGGAGAGGAGAGACTAAAAACAAACCGTATGTCAGGGAGTGGTATATGCTGAGAAGTAAAACAAAGCAGAGAAGTGGGGTAGAAAATTGAGCAGAGTTCTAAATGAGGACTCTGGGATGCCTTTCTGAAAGAAGTCTCCTTTTGGGAGGGAAGAGGAAAGTCACTGGGGCATTGAGCAACATGGCATGAGCTGACTTTCATGTTGAGTAGATCACCCTGCCTGCTGCCATGCTATTGACAATTGATAATGCTATTGACAGTTGTCATCTCTTTCTCCTTCTTTGGTTCCTGTCTCTGAGATTTCGCTTCATGAGCCCTTCCTGAGAGTTCACTTTGTTGATGAAATCTTTCAGAATCAGCTTTATAAGCTAGGACCATCCCTTTCTCCTTATTCCACCTCTTACCTTTTTGAGGAAGAAGGAAAATGCCACACAAAGGAAGCTTTCACCACTGACTTCACCATCTCAGCAGTCTCAGGTGACAAGGATCTGTAGCTGGAGGCCACTGCTTCCTTCCTGGTTCCAGTGAAGACTTCCTTGATCTTTGTCTTCACTGGGGCTTAAGGTGTGAGAATTAGGGAGAATCTTACAAGTCTTTTCTAGAGAAAGACTACCTTTTTGTCTTTGCCAATGTGCATTTTCCTGACTAAATTCAGAAATAAGGAAGGTTATTTTTGGTAACAGAAATGAAAAATCAACAAATATCCAGTTCTTCTGAAGATTCGGATTTGGGAATTCTGTACCTAGTTCCCCCTCCCCTACCTTCTCCCATGGGCATTCCATCTACATTCAGGATAATGTGGCATGGTGAAGAGAGCATTGTACTAGGACTTAGAAGGTCTGAGTCTTAGTCTGGACTCATACCAGCTAACCATGGGTGTGTTAGTGGATGGGTGTGTTAAGATAAAAAAACTTGCCTTGAAAATTCCCTGAGTAGACAAAACCAGTTAAGTCATACAAATAAAACTTAATTTAGCTTATTTTTTTTCAAGACTAACTAGATCTGGGTCATTTTTTGCTTGTGCCCCTAAAAATCATAAGCAAAACTTAAACTGCTTCTCAAGATTGATATGAGGTAGCCATTGACCAATAAAGGAAACTCTAATACTATAACCAATCGCTGTGAAGAATAAAATCAATGCTTTCTCATGATATAAGCCACTTTATAACAATATATATCCCTGAGCCTCTTACCATGTTTTGGTTTGAGTGCTCCTGGTTTGCAAATTGTCTTTTTGGTGTGTGCACAATTAATTTTATTAAGAGCTACTTCAGTGATTCATTCATTTTACTTCTGTTACCTCTGAACTTCTGACACGTAGTAGAACAGAATGAATGAATAATATGAGCTCCAGAGTCAAACTAGCAAGTTTGAGTGTGTGGCACCACAACTTACTGACTATATGTAATTAGGCAAATTATTTAACTTCTATGTTTCATATTGTCCTCATCTATAAAAGGAATAATAACTGTACTTACCTAACAGAACTGCTTGAGTATTAAAATGAGGTAATTGTACTAAAGCACTTAGAACAGGCTCGGGTGTGCTTTTATGTTTATGATTAGTATAATTGTTGGCAAGTCAATCATCCAAGTTATGTTCGAGTGCTTGTGATCGCATATGAAATGTCTTATGGATCTGATAATGTTTGGCAGAGGAAAATGAGGCAAGTGAGTTGGTTTTATTCAATTATACAAAGGATTGCCATATGAAAGAGATACTTCTGAGTTGCTTAGAAAGTTCTTTGGAGTTTAATTCAAAATAATGGGGAACTTTTAATATAATCAATGGGGCCTGAGAATTGGAATGACCATTTTGCAAAGCAGTGAGGTTTCCATCACTGAGAGAGTTTAAGCAAAGATGGGTTCTCTGTTTGTTTTGGTTTGGTTCTCTGTTTGAGTTAGCATACAAGGGATTCCCTTCTCTAAAATGTGACTGTAAAAAAAAAAAAGTATAAGTCTTTTCTCATCATAAAAACCCCCAAATTATTTCTCAATCCCCTTTATTCTCTTACTGTTCTTTTGATCCCTTCCCTTCCTTAAGGGAATAGATAAGTGATTACCAAACAGGTATGATGGTATCAGTGGTGGTCAAGGCTGCTAGAGCCATTTTTTAGAATGAGAAAACAAATGCCAAAAGACAATTGCATTGTGCTGTAAGCAGCCAATGAAAAGGCCCGAATAAGCTAATGACTTGGGAATATGAAAGCACCCAAGGCGTCCCTGAAGCCTGACAGTAAGATTTAATTAATAATGGGAAACCGTGCAAGTCAATATAGAAAGCTTACTTTATTTTTTATTTTTAGAAGGCTTAATTAAAAAAAAATCCCCTATATGAGTGTTGGTAGAAGTTCTGAAATGTTCACACACAACCCCTGACACCTCTGTCAGCTTCTCTGTCTGCTTGCTATTACCACATTTCCTGACTTTAAATAACATGGTATACTTTTGAATCAGGTTTCCAAGATACACAACCCTCAATCAGTATTATATGGTTAGAGAACAAAATGGTGAGGCTAAAAGTGTCTACTTATATATGCCTCTTATATCTCAGATCTCCTCCATGAATCTCCTGTCTTTTTCTGCTGTCAGAGCAGCTTTAAAGGAATACATAGATATGATAGGTGCCTTAAACAGCAATTTATCCCTCCTGGTTCTGGAAGCTGGATGTCTGAGATCAGGGTGTCAGCATGTGGGAGAGCTCTGGTCACAGCTCTCCTCCTCATTCATAAACGATGGCTACCTTCTTGCTGTATCCCTACATGGCAGAAAGAGCATTGATTCCCTTCCTTTCATTATAAGGTCACTAATCTCATCCTGTGGGATTCATTTTTATGACTTCATTTAAACCTACTTCCCTCCCAAAAGCCCATCTCCAAATACCATCATATTGGAGATTAAGGCTTCGACATGTGAATTTGGGATGATACAAACATTTATTCCATTGCAGTGGTCTACTTACTCTTGCTTCTGGGTCTTTACACTTACTGCTTCCCTTCCCTGAAGCATCCTTTGTCTTCCATATCCACATATCTTTCTCCCCTACTGCATCAGGCTGTTCCTCAAATGGGGCTTATTTCCTATCAGTGAGGCCTTCCCAGATCTTCCCATTTAAAATTCTCTCCCCCATGGCCCTCTCTCACTTCTTTTCCTATTTGTGTTTTATCATAAAATGTATCATCTTTTATAATTTGAGTTACCCCAGAAGTAGACTTTGTGCCAAGAATTCAAGTATAAGTGGTTTCTTGGGAGGTGCTCTAAAGTTACTCACTCAGGTGGAGAAGAAGCTGGGCTATTTTTACACCAACTTCCATTAGTCATTGGCTGTAGGAGTCTTGAGGATGGAGTACTAATTTTTGCTTCTCCTCAAGGTGGGAAAATAAGCCTTCTTTGACTTTGGGAAGAGTCTCATGGCAAAGACATGCAGATCTTGACTCCTGGAATAGGAGAAAGCACACCAAAGTGATGATATGACATGATATGATATGATATGATATGATATGATATGATATGATATGATATATTCAGGATTATGGGTAGGGCACTGATAATATCTGCTATACCATGTGACATGCCATATAGTTTATAGAGATATATCATATGTATCACAAATTATATATAACACGTGTGTGTGTGTGTGTGTGCGCGTGTGTGTGTGTATGTATTCCCAATTCCAGAATGTAAGCTCTATGGGGTCAAGAATTCTTGTCTATTTAGTTCTCTGCTGAACTTAGAACAATACCTGGCAACCTGGCACATGCTAGTGTTGAATAAATACCTGTGGAATGAATTCATGATCTAGATCAGATATTTTAAATTGTGCATTGTGACCCACTTAGCAGGTCATGAAATTAATTTAATGGCCACCAGCAATAAAGAGAGAGAAAAGAAGTATACTGCAGGTGGTAAGGGTAAATACTGTTTTATAAAATGTTGCACTTCAATACAGTGATTTAATGTACATATTATAATTATTAAATTAAAATAAGATATATAAATTAAATTTATATTAGGTCCTGTAATACAGTTTACTTTTCACTCAGGGTTGTCATTTTTGACAATTGCTGATCTATTTTTCACTTGTAATTTTAAGGATACAGAGAAGATTAGCATGGCCCCTGTGCAAGGATGACATGTATTCATGAAAGGTTCCATACTTCTAGAATGCATTTAACCTTAAATGACTATCAGCTAAAATAGACTGCCATATATATATATATATATATATATATATATATATATATATATATATCGTGATAACAACAAACTAAACACCTATAATGGAGACACAAAAAACACAGCAATAAACAAACATAACACTAAAGAAAACCATCAAACCACAAGGGAAGGAACCAAGAGAAGAAGGAAGGAGCAGAGAACTACAAAAGCAACCAAAAAACACTTAATACAATGGCAATAAATATATACCTATCAATAATTACTTTAAATGTAAATGAACTAAATGCTGCAATCAAAAGACATAGGGTGATTGAATGGATAAAAGAACCCCAGGCCCATCTCTGTGCTGCCTATAACAGACTCACTTCAGATCTAAAATACACACAAACTGAGATTAAAGGGGTAGAAAAGAATATTCCATGTAAGTGGAAACATAAAGAAAGCTGACGTCGCAATAGCAATATCATATCAAATAATATCAGACTTTAAAACAAAGAGTGTAACGAGACAAAGAAGAGTATTACATAATGATAAAGGGCTCAATCCAAGAACAGGTTGTAACATTCATACATATTTATGCACTCAAATTAGGAGCACTGAAATGTATAAAGCAAATATTAACAGACATAAAAAGAGAAGTTGATAGTAACACAATTAGTAGTGGGGGACTTAAAACCCCCCACTTATACCAATGGATCAATTATTCAGACAGAATTAATAAGGAAACATTGCCCTTAAATGACACATTAGACTAGATGAACTTAATATACATAGGACTTTCATCCAAAACCTGCAAAACACACATTATTTTCAAGTATATATGAAACATTTTCCAGGATAGATCATATGTCTGACCACAAAACAAGTCTTAATAAATGCAAAAAGATTAAAATCAGATCAAGCATCTTATCTGGCCACAAAGCAATCAATTACAAGATGAAAATTGGAAAAAACACAAACGTGGAACATAAACGACATGTTTCTAAACACACAATGAAGCAGTCAAAGGGGAAATCAATGAAGAAACGAAACAAAAAATACCTTGAGACAAATGAAAATGGAAACATAATTTTCCAAAATCTATGGGATGTAGGAAAAACAATTAAAGAAAAAAGTTCATAGTGATACAGACCCACCTCAAGAAACAAGAAAAATCTCAAATAATAAACTTTATACATAACAAACAAACAAAAACCAAAAACAAACAAACAAAACCCAAAGGTAATACAAGGAAGAAAATAATAGAGATCATAGCACAAATAAATGAAATAGACTTAAGAAATAGAAAATATCAATGAAACTAAAAGTGGTTCTTTAAAAAAAAAAAAAAGAAGAAGATGATGAACCTCTTTCCAGACTCATCAAGGAGAGAAAGCAAAAGATCCCAAATAAATAAAATTAAAAAATGAAAGATATGTTACAACTGATACCACAGGAAAAAATCATAAGAAAATACTATGAACAATAATACACCAAGAAATTGCAAACCTAGTAGAAGTGGATAAATTCCTAGAAACACAAAACTTACTAAGATCGAATGACAAGGAAACAGGAAATCTGAAAAGATTGATTCCAAGCAATGAAACTGAATTGACACTTTAAAAGTTTCTCAAAAACCCAAAGTCCAGGACCAGAGAGTATTATAGATGAATTCTGCCAAACATTTAAAGAAGAGTTAGTATCAGTCCTTTTCAAATTATTTCAAAAAATTGAAGAGGAAAGAGCACTTCTAAACTCATTTCATGAGACCAGCTTTATCCTGATATCAAAACCAGACAAAGACACCACAAAAAAAGAAAACTACAGGCCAATATCTCTGGTGAATATAAATGCAAAAATGTTCAACAAAATATTAGCAAACTGAATTTCAGCAATATGTTAAAAGTATCATACACAATCATCAAGTGGGATTTATTCCAGGGATGCAAGAGTGATTCAACATCTGCAAATTAAGCAACATGATACACCACATAAACAAAATGAAGGATAAAAATCATATGATTATCTTAATAAAAACAGAAAAAGCATTTGACAAAAATTTAGCATCCATTTATGATTAAAAACTCTCAACAAAGTGGATATAGAAGGAATGTATCTCAATATAATAAAGATCATATATGACATACTCACAGCTAATATCATCCTCAATGGTGAAAAGCTGAAAGCTTTTCCTCTAAGATCAGGAACAAGAGGAGGATGCCCACTCTTAACACTTTTATTCAACATGGTATGGACATCTTAGTCACAACAATTAGGCAAGAAAAAGAAATAAAAAGTATGGAGATTGGAAAGGAAGAAGTAAAACTATCAGTATTTGCAGATGACATGATACTTTATGTAGAAAATCCTAAAAAGTCCATGAGAAAACTATTAGAACTAATACATAAACTCAGTAAAGTCAAACGATGCAAAATTAATATACAGAAATCTCTTGTGTTGCTATACACTAATAATGAGCTATTAGAGAAATTAAGAAAACAATCCTATTTATAACTGCATCGAGTTAAAAAATGGGCAGAAGACATAACTAGACATTTTTCGAAAGAAAACATCCAGATGGCTAACAGACACATGAAAAGATACTTAACATCACTCATCATCAGGGAAATACAAATAAAAACCACAAGGAGATACCACCTCACACCTGTCAGAATGGCTTAAAATTAACAACACAAGAAACAACAAATGTTGATGAGGATGCAGAGAAAGGGGAAGCTTTTTACACTGTTGGTGGGAATGCAAACTGGCACAGCCACTCTGGAAAACAGGTAGTTCTTAAAAAAGCTAAAAATAGAACTACTCTATAATCCAGTAATTGCACTACTAGATATTTATCCGAAGGATAAAAAAATACTGATTTGAAGGAATACATGCACCCTGATGTTTATAGCAGCATTATCAACAATTATGGAAATAGCACAAGTGTCCATCGACTGATGAATGCATAAAAAAATTGTAGATTATATATTAATATACATATAGAAATATTACTCAGCCATTGAAAAGAATGGAATCTGGTCGCTTGCAATGATGTGGCTAGAGCTTGAGAATATTATGCTAAGTAAAATAACTCAGTCTGAGAAAGACAAATAGCATATGATTTAACTCATGTGTAGAACTTAAACAAAACAGATGAACATGTTTGGGGGAAAAAAGAGAAAGGCAAACCATAAAACAAACTCTTAACTCTAGAGAACAAACTGAGGATTGCTGAAGGGGAGGTCCTCGGGAGATGGGATAGATGGGTGATGGCTATTAAGAAAGCATTTGTGATGAACACATGGTATGGACATCTTAGTCACAACAATTAGGCAAGAAAAAGAAATAAAAAGCATCAGGATTGAAAAAGAAGAAGTAAAACTATCAGTATTTGACAGATGTGAATGATGAATCCCTGAATCCTATGCCTGAAATGAATTACTCTATGTTATCTAACTGGAACTTAAATAAAATTTGGAAGAAAAAGAAGAATAAAATACCTACTAATAAATTTAACCAAGGAGGTGAAAGACCTGTACTCTGAAAACTGTGACACTGATGAAAGAAATTGAAGACAAGTTCTTCAATTAATAAATGGAAATAAGTGGAAATAAGTAAATAAATGAAAAGATATACTATGCTAATGGATTGAAAGAACTAATATTGTTAAAATGTCCATATTACTTAAAGCCATCTTTAGATCCAGTGCAATCCCCATCAAAATACCAAAGGTGTTTTTCACAGAACTAGAACAAGGAGTGCCAAAATTTGTATGAACCACCAAAGACTTTGAATAGCCAAAGCAATCTTGAGGGAGAACAAGAATGCTGGAGGTCTCATGCTCCCTGATTTCCAACTATATTACAAAGCTGTAGTAATCAAAACAGTATGCTACTGGCATGAAAACAGACATATAGATCAATGGAATAGAATAGATTCTAGAAATAAGACCACTCATATATAGTCAATTAATATATGACAAAGATGGCAAAAATATACACTGGAGAAGGCAGTCTCTTCCATAAATGATGTTGGGAAAACTGGACAGCTACATGCAAAAGAATGAAGCTGGACCACTTTTTTACACTACATAGAAAAATAAATTTGAAATGGATGAAAGATTTGAATGTAAGACCTGAAACCATAAAATTCCTGGAAGATAACATAGGTAGCTATTTATGACACTAGTCTAAGCATTATTACTATTATTTTTTGGCCCAGTCTTTTCAGTTAAGGGCAACAAGAGCTAAAATAAAGAAATGGACTTACATCAAACTAAAAAGCTTTTGCACAGTGAAGAAAACCACCAACAAAATGAAAACATACTGAATGGGAGAAGATGTTTGCAAATCACACATCCAATAGAGGTTAAGATGCAAAATATATATAAAACTTATACAACTAAATATAGGAAAACAAACAACCTGGCTATAAAATGGGCAGAGGACTTGAATAAATATTTTTCCAAAGACTACATACAGACAGCGATAGGCCAGTGAAAAGATGCTCAATATCGCTGATCATCAGGGAAATGCAAATCAAAACCACAATGAAATACTACCTTCTACCCATCAGATTGGCTATTATCCAAAAGATAAATAATAAATGTTGGAGAGGATGTGGAGAAAAGGGACCCCTCGTACACTGTTGATAGGAACATAACTTGGACTTGGTGCAGCTACTATGGAAAACAGTATGGAGTTTCCTCAAAAAATTAAAAATTGAACTACCATTCAATCCAGTAATTCCACTTCTGGATATTTATCCAAAGAAAACAAAAAACACCAACTCAGAGAAATATATTCACTTCTATGTGAATTGCAGCATTATTTACATAGTCAAGATATGGAAGCAACCCCAAGCATCCACTGATAGATGAATGGATAAAGAAGATGTAGTGTATAGATATCATTGAATATTACTCAGCCATAAAAAAGAATGAAATCTTGCCATTTGTGACAACAGGGATGGACCTAAAGAATATTGTGCTAAGTGAAATAAGCCAGAGAAAGAAAATTACCATATGGTTTTACTTATATGTGGATTCTAAAAAAAAAAAAAAAAAAAAAAAAAAAAAACAAGACAAAACAAATAGACTCATAGACATAGGAAACAAACTATTGGTTACCAGAGAGGAGGAGGGGACCGGCAAAATAGGGGAAGGTGCCTTGCCTATTTTGGGGGAGTACTAACTCCTACTTACGAAGTGAGTAAGTCATGAGGCTGTAATGTGCAGCACGTAGAATGGAGTCCCTGATATTGTAACAACTTTTTTTTTAAACATTTTTTTTAATCTTTATTTATATATGATAGTCACAGAGAGAGAGGCAGAGACATAGGCAAAGGGAGAAGCAGGCTCCATGCACCAGGAGCCCGATGTGGGATTCGATCCCAGGTCTCCAGGATCGCGCCCTGGGCCAAAGGCAGGCGCCAAACCACTGCACCACCCAGGGATCCCTGTAACAACTTTGTATGGCTGCAGGTGGTAACTACACTCATTGTGGGGATCATTTCGTAACATACAAAAATACCAAATCACTATGAGGTACCCGTGATCCTAGTGGGAGATTGTCCGCAAGTCTACTTCAACAAGTAAACACTTCCAACCCACTAGGAAAAGCTAAAATGGAAGGCAGACAATAGCAAGTGTTGATGAGGATGTGGAGAGACTGGAACCTTCAACACTGCCAGTGAGAATGTAAAATGATGTGACTAAAACCAGTCTGGCAGTTTCTTAAGATGCCAACTGGAGTTACCAGAGGACCCAGCAGTTCCACTCCTGGGCACATACCGAAGACAGAAGAAAACATGTGTCCACAACACAAAATTTTACGTGAATGTTGATAGAGACACCATTTATAATAGCCAAAAAGTGGAGATAATCCAAATGTCCATCAACAGATGAATGGATAAACAAAATGCGATACAGCCACACAATGGAATTATTTGGCTTCAAGGAAGGAAGTATTGATACATGCTGTAATACAGATGAACTTTGAAACCATTATACTAAGTGAAAGGGGCCAAAAAAAAAAGGACATATGATTCTATTTATATGAAATGTCCAGGACAGGCAAATCCATAGAGGCAGAAAGTAAATTAATGGTTGCCAGGGACCAAGGGGATGGGGGTGGAATGTGATCTACTGCTAAATGGTACAGTTTCTTCCTGGGTTGGTGAAAATGTTCTGAAATTAGATAGTGGTGATGTTTGCACAACCCTGTGCATATACTAGAAAGCACTGAACTGTACATTTTTTAAAAGGGTATTTATGGCATGTGAATTATATTTCAGTAAAGCTGATATAACAAGAAAAAACTACCCCCCCCCCCCGATTTTAGAAACTAAGGAATCCAGGGCCAGAGAAGTGAGGGCTTCTCCAAGGTCACAAAACTGGGCCCAGGCCAAGCAGACCCATGACATCACAGCACCGCTGGGAGTCCAGGTACTGTTAGACATTGGCAATTTAGTTCAAGGCACAGAAGCCTCCGGCCAGGTCTCCCACTGAGCCAAAGAAAACCTGATCCTTTGTAAACATCTAAAAGGCCAGGTTGCAAACTGTAAGGATCTGGAGTTCTGTGGGTGACCGAGAGACAGGCCGGGCCACCAAAGGGCCTCTGTGACAGCCCCTCCCTGCCGGCCCACCTGCTCTGTGGGCATCAGGATGGGCTCACTTTGCCTTTGCCCTGTGCGGCTCAGCGTGAGACAGCCTCCCCGGCCTCGGCCTGGCCTGGCCTCCTGCTTACCTTCAACACAGTCATGCGAACATGTTGACACTAGGGGGTCCTGCTCAAAGAGATCTTTTCAAACGTTATCTTTATTATCATTTGATTCATTTTTATTATTATTATTTTGTGGCTTGGAAGCAAGAATTTTCTCTGAGCCTGTCCCTCTCTTCCTGCTTCTCATTCACTCTCTCATTCTCCTGTTGTTCCTGCGTGGAAAGAAATTAGTCCTGGCTTCAGAGCTTCGGGGCTGTGTGTTGAGACAACAGCGATTCCAATTACTGTCCTCCAGAAGGTGTTTGCAGATCTCCCTCGGTAACTTGCAGTTCTTTGCTAGGCTCACGGAAGGGCTGCAGGTAACCTGGCTGTGCTCGCACGGCTGCAGGCTTTAGCCTCGAGTCACAGAGTGAACAAAGGAGACCAAACACCATTAGTTTGCTGGGGATTTTGTGAAACACATTCCCAGTCGCCACCATAGGCACAGGGGACCTCCATTCAGGTGCATCTCAGGGTGGGGTGAGGCTCTGGGTGGGGCCTGTTTAAACAAAACAAAACACTAGTGTGCAATGTCCATGAGTAGGGACAGGGGACAGAGAGAGAGAGAGAGAGAGAGAGCATGAGAATGAGGCAGGAGGACAGGGAGAGGGAGAGAACAGAAGGGACCAGAAGGGGAGGGAGGAGCAGGGGAGGGCAGGAAGGGGAGGAGAGGGGAAAAAAAGGAACAAGTGTAGTTTTTGGTCCTACTGACCTGCTGGCCTGCGACCTTACTCTTTTGCAACTGGCCTTTTTCAGGCTGGGAACTCAGATTCCCTCTGCCACAGGCATGAACTCCTGGCCCCTGCTCTCTCTCTTTTTTTTTTAATCTTAAAATTTTTTAATTTTTATTTATTTTTATTATTTTTATTATTTTTAATTGGGGCTCAATTTGCCAACATATAGCATATCACCGAGTGCTCATCCCGTCAAGTCCCTTGCTCATTTTTGTTACAGCCAGCCATCCATCCAGAGTGGGCTCTCGCCTGTCCTGAGGCATGTCCTTGGGGTGGGGTACGGGGTTAGTGGGAGCCGAGAAAGGAAGATCTGGTCGCCCCACTCTGAATAAATCATCAGCCAGCTGGCTGTTAGCTAGAAAGTGGGGGAAGACACAAAATCTAGGAAATTATCATGTGATCTGCTGTTCCTCCTTTCTCTCACTTACTCTCTCCCTCTCTCTTTCTATTTTCAAGGCAAAGTATACTCTTTCTGTCCAACATACGGTGCATCAAACAAGCTGCCTCGTTTGGGCAGTGAGACAGGCCTCCACTAAGGCTGAGAGGGCCTGAGCCGCCCAGCTGGGACGCCTGGCAGGCTGGACGCCGGCCCACCCGCTCCTGCCAGAGCAGCCCTGGCCCGCGGCCTCTCCCAGCCCTTCCAGGCCGCCTCCCACACCTGTGGGCTCCTTCCTGGCTGGAATCCTGAAGCCACCTCTTGCTCCCCATGGGAGGAACAGGGCGAGCAGAGGCTACTCTCACAATTAGAGACAAGAGATGAGCTGGGCAGGTGGCCGGGTCACATCTCCTTGTCCCCTTCACTCTGTCTCCTGTGGGCTAATAATTCCAGGGGAGGACGCACAATTCACAGAACTCCTGTGTGCCAGGGCTCTTTCTGTGGGCAGGCTGCGGCTGCCAAGGCAAACAGCACGCTCCCCTCCAGAGAGGCAAGCACCACGACTTGTTCACACGGGGAAGCGGCCTTTGCACGTCCGTGCACATTCACGGTGCCAGTCTTCCATGGCACTTGGGGGCAAGCGACTTGTTTTTCTGCAGTTGTGCTCCTGGCCTTCTATCACTCAGCTTTAAACAGGAAGTTGGTCAGTGATCTCAGGCCAAGTGGAAATCATTCCTTTGCTTGAGTCAGTTGCCTTATTGTCTCCCTGAATTTAAAAGGCCACAGGACCTTGAACGTCATGGGATTTTATACTCTTAACTGAAAGTGACGTCGGCTCCTCCTATAAACACCTTTCTTACAAGGCGGCTACAACCATTTTCATCGACTACGCAAATCTTCCAGGAAATAATACTTTGGGTTGTGTTAAACCTCTATCACTGGGACACCTGGGTGGCTCAGCGGTTAAGCGTCTGCCTTCAGCCCGGGACGTGATCCTGGAGACCCAGGATCGAGTCCCGCGTCGGGCTCCCTGCGTGGAGCCTGATTCTCTCTCTGCCTGTGTCTCTGCCCCTCTCTCTCTCTGTCTCTCACGAATAAATAAAATCTTAAAAAAAAAAAAAAACCTTTATCACTGCTATTGCAGTTTGAGCCAATCACATGGTGCGGGTTCTATGCCCGCGACAATGTCACTTCATTTATACATAAAACGGAGACCATCCAGGGCAGCATTAGTGATGAAATTGAATGCAGTTCATGTACCTTTTTTCAAAAATAGGGAGGATTTGAAAATTTTTTATTATTGTAATTTTTTACTAAAGTATAACACACCATGTTATAGTAGTTTCAGGTTTCCAACATATTGATCTATACATTATCCAGTGCTCGCCACAGTAAGTATAGTCAGCACCTGTCACCATATTAGCACAATATTTTCGACTGTATCCTCTATGTTGTGCTTCTTAATCTCCAGGATTTATTTTATAACTGGAAGTTTGTACCTTGGTATCCTTTTTATCTATTTAGATGCATTCTTCACACCCCCCCTCTGGCAACCATCACTTTGTTTGTTCTCTGTAATTAAGAGTCTGTTGGCTTTGTTGTTTCAGGTTCACATACAAGTGAAATCATAGAGTATTTGTTGTTCTCTGTCTGATTTATTTGACTTAGCATAATACTCTCTAGGTCCATCCCTGTTGGCACAAATGGCAAGTTTTCGTTCTTTTTTTAGTCATCTTCCATTGAGTATATCCCCATCTTTTATGGTCATTCAGTTTCTGATGGATGCTTGTGCGGTTTCCATATCCTGGCTACTGTAAATAATGCTGCACTACACGTAGGGGTGCCTATATCTTTTGAACTAGTGCTTTTTTTTTTTCTTTTGGGTAAATGCCCAGTAGTGGAATTCTTGGATCATATGGTATTTAAAAACTGGAGATTTTACCACAAAATATATATTTGCAGCTTTTCTTGAAAGAGTATCATCTATCTCCAGAGAGCTCCCATTGCACCTGTGGAGAGTCTACTCACCTTGAGCAGTGGCTTCCCTCTACGTGGCGCCCACTCCCTGCAGCCCACCTCCATCTCCCCAGTTCCCTGTTGTCTCCCTGACCCTGAAGCTGGATGCATGTCAGTTGTTATTTATCATTTCACTTGCATTGTTGTTTTTCTTAGACTAGACAAGTATTTCACTTTGTCTAGGTTGCTACTAAAAGTGAGAAAATAAAAGTTAAACTCATAGAGCCCCATGCTTCCAGGGGAACACATGGAAAGATTCTAACATTTAAAGGGAAGGATGGTTTTTACATCCAGACTCATTAAACTTGTTCACGTTGCCCTCTGCCTGCTGTGTGGATTTGCAATTGTGACACGGTGTATCTTCATTTTCAACACTCCACATGTTTATCTTCGGTGTCATCTCTATCCTCTATCACATGCCTTTTCTGACACCTCAAAGAGATGACTCAAGAGTGTAAGAGACCAACTGATCAAAGGTAGGAAGTAAGATTCACCATGGTCATTAGCAAAGGCAAAACTAAAATTTAGAAATAATAGAAGATGTGTGCTTTTCCCTTTTTGCTGGCTGGTTAGAGAAACAAGGTTTCTCTATTTTGAAAAATCACTATTAGGTCTCATCAGAGACATACTTTCCCTTTTCATCACACATGGGTATAATTTGCATTAATTTTCTTCAGGATCCACATGTAAGACTCTGCAAAGGTAGTCAAAATGGTAACTTCATTTCCATAAAAGCTTTGAATTAGAGATTTTAGGGAAGTGCTTTGAGGCAGAAGACAGGTTCCAGAACAAAGCCTCAAGGTGCCAAATTCAGAAACCAGCTTCATTTCTGTTGGTAAAAAGCCAACAGAAGATGGGAGATTGGAATGCAGATAGAGTGATATTGAAAAAGATGGATCTTTAATTAAATGTTTCCAGTTCCGGACCACCACCTGCAGTGAATCCCAGGGACCCACAGTCTCTTTTTACCACCTTCCCTGGTAAATAGCAGCCTAGTGAGCAAAACACATCAACATTAGGTAACTGCTTTCCTATGCCAGAAAGGTGTGACTCATCCAGAATGAGACATGGAAAAAATGCAGTTTTTAAGAGAGATAAGCTGTGAGAAAATGGACAATGTGGGCGGAGGTGGGGGGGGGGGTTGGGAAAGGAGGGAGCTTAGGACCTCAAGAATGGAATTAATCTATTTAGGATTTCAAGGGAAAGTTATTTTGCAAGAATTTATATTCAAGTTGGCATGTGAGAGATATAGAGTCCAGGGAAAGCTTGAGAGGTGAATAGCTAAAAGGGGTATACTTCCCAGATTTTAGGGAGAGAAAGAAATCTTCACACGCAATTATTTGACATTTTCCATATTTTATCATTCATTCTGTGCATGTATGTATGCATGTAAACACAAATACATCTCTCTCTCCCTCTCTCTGGACCTATAGCTGAATCATCTAATTTCACTGTGCCTTATTTCTCACTGTGTGTGTGTGTGCATTTATTTTAATTTTTTCTTTATGGAACTATTCAATACAAAGTTGCAGATAACACAAGACTACACCCCCAAATGCTTTAGCATGCAGCATCTAAGAACACAGGCATTCTTTTGTACAACCACAAAAGTGTAAAGTGTGGCATTGAGACAACAATCTTATCTAATATACAGTCCATAGCCAAATTTCCAAAATTGTCCTCAAACATCCTGTATAGCTTCTATTTTTCCCAGACTAGGATTCATGTATGGATCATGTTTTGCATTTGATCATCATTTGTCTTTGATCTTTATTCTAGAGCAATCATCCTGTGTTCGACGACGCTGACATTTTTAATGAGTCCATACTAGCAGTCTTGTGTCTTCCTGTATTTTTTAACTTAAATGTGTGTGTATGTGTGTGTGCGTGCATGCACACATACGTGTCTGTTTTGCTTGCACTAGCAGATCTCATTGTTTAAGAGCATGAGCTCTGCAACCAGATGGCCTTGCTGGGAATCATAGGTTCACATACCAGGCTCTCATACAAGTTACGTAACCTCTGTGTGCCTCGGTCACCTCTGAACAATGGGCATAATATGGGTATAATTGTTACATGAATATTTAGAATATTCACATACCAGGCACATACTAATGGCTGGCTATTGTTTTTATCAGAGAACATATTCTATTTTAATCTTACAGTAGGTAGGAGAGTTTTGTGTGATTTTGGATATGTCTCAGTGACAAATGACTTGAAAATAATTTATTCTCATTTTAGAATAATAATGATTATAGTAGCATATACTAACCTCTTTTTAAGATAAAACTATGGAGTCTCTAATTACTATAGCTAATGGTCCAGATTTAAGATAATGCCAACATTATACGGTCAATTATAACACTGACTAATACATAGAGGTTAATTGTGTGGTTTGGGTTGTAAAAATATCTTGACTGGCCATCCAGCTTGGCTACTTGCAACCTATTTGAGCAAATCACTTGTCTCTCTGAACTGTCATTTCTTCAGCTGGTAAGTGGGGATGATTACAAATATCTGAAAGACATGTTTCTAAAACTCCAGGTTCCTTTCCTGGCATCCAGCAAACCTTTTAAAATGCTTGCTTTCAAAATATTAGTGTGAAGTCATCCCTGGGACGAAAAAATCCATTCACGAGCTTGCTTTCCATCGATGTTACTAACGCTAAATAAAATTACTAAAAATTACTGAATATTGGTGATTTTATGAAAATCTTAGCACAAATCTATTTAATATTAGCTAGACCATCCTATCTCCCTTACGCGTTTCTAAAGGATCTGGACACTCTTTAGGTGATGTATGGAAATCTGTGCCCCTACAGGGTAAAAGCATTTGAAGATTTGCATTCATTTGTGAGCATTGTTTTGTTTCATTCTGTCGCTATTTAAAGTTGGTAAGCATTTCAAAGAGAAGGAAGACACCATTTGGAAAGAACGTGTGCTGTGGAGAGACAGCCTGACACTGTTCCTTATTAGGTAGTTGGTAGTGGGAAAACAACCCAACACTTTCACGCTCTAACTTCCTCTTTTTTTATATAAATTAATTTTTTATTGGTATTCAATTTGCCAACATATAGAATAACACCCAGTGCTCATCCCGTCAAGTGCCCCCCTCAGTGCCTGTCACCCAGTCCCCCCAACCCCCTGCCTACCTCCCCTTCCACCACCCCTAGTTCGTTTCCCAGAGTTAGGAGTCTTTGATGTTCTGTCTCCCTTTCTGATATTTCCAACTTCCTCTTTTGTGAGAAAACACGTAAACAACAATGCCTAAAACCTAGGGACCATATTCTATTAATGCCCCCCTACTTGACCTGTCTTCCTCCCTCCCTTCCTCCATCCTTCCTGTCTTTCTTCCTTCTCTCCCTTCTTTTCTTCTTCCATCATTCACATCTTCCCTTTCTCTCCCTTCCTCTTCTCCCTTCTTGGGGACAGGAGCCAATGCTAAGTACATAAGTTAAGACCAGGTCTAGGGAAATAATTTTAGAGGCTTTTTAAGAAAGATCCCATCCATTCCCTCTGATGGCTTGAAAAATACTGCATCTGTACCCTACATGTATCTCTTACCTTGGGGCAAGGGCTTCATGTGTACCTATGCCAAGAAAGGATCTACTTTTCTTTCTTTTTCTTTTCTTTTTTTTTTTAAGATTTTATTTATTTATTTGAGAGAGAGACAGAAAGTTGGAACAGAGCATGAGGGAGGGGGAGAGGGCAGAGGGAGAGGGAGAAGCAGGCTCCCAGCTGGGGCAG
Source organism: Vulpes vulpes (assembly GCF_048418805.1). Lineage (NCBI taxonomy): Eukaryota > Metazoa > Chordata > Mammalia > Carnivora > Canidae > Vulpes > Vulpes vulpes. Next base: position 131,724,909 of record NC_132783.1, on the reverse strand, counting down.
GGCTAGATCCCAGGAGGGGGGTGGGAGGGTGATGGGAGATCATGACCTGAACAGAAGACAACCGCTTAACCCACTGAGCCACCCAGTCGCCCCATGGAAGTATTTACCTTTCTGCATGGCAATGTTAGGGTCTCCTGAAAACTGCATCTCTCACACAAGCCAGCTGGAGATTGACATTCTTTTTCTTTCTTCCTTTCTTTCTTTTTGGTTTTAACAGCGTCTTATTTTAACAAATTCATGGGAAGTTGTGCAGAGAGGTTAGGTGTACCCTTGCTCCAATGTACCCCACTGGTTACGATTTACATAACTAGAGTGCCACACAGGAGCTTGACATCCTCTATTAGAAAATATCACCTTTTGTTCTCAGTGAGACAGAGACATAGGATGCCAACTTGTTTGGAAATGGGAAAAGAATGACTTAAATATTGCAGTTTTCAACAGAAAACAGGCCAGGATGTCTGAGTGGGTGAGAGACTGCACAGAGAAGAGACAAGACTGCCACCTCCTCTGCAAACCTCACAGAAATGACTCCACTGTCGTCAGGATTTCCTGGAGGGCCACCTTTGCACATATGTTTGAGAAGGTGAGTGGACGTTTTTTGCAGTGTGGTATGTGGAAAGCCAAAAGGGAAAGCTTTCAGCCCTGTAGTCGCAGGGAATTTTCACCCTCTTAGAAGCACTGAGAACCCCTCAAAAAGCTTATATTTTGTATGAAGATATTTGCCATCTTAGACATTAAAAATAAAAAAATATTAAAATGTGATGCATCAATTCCTCTAGAAATAAAAATATATTCCATGTGAATAGATACACTGTGTGTTTTTTTTTTTAAGAAAGATTTTACTTATTTAATTCATGAGAGATGCAGAGAGAGTCAGAGACATAGGCAGAGGGAGAAGCAAGCTCCCTGCAGGGAGCCCAATACGGGACTGGATCCCAGGACCCCAGGATCATGATCTGAGCCAAAGGCAGATGCTCGACCACTGAGCCACCTAGGGACCCCAATACTCTGTGTTTTTTATTTTAAAAAATATATTCCCTAAGCAAAACCATTGTGTGAGAAGTGACATTATCTTATATTTTTGTAAGTTTCTTTTACATCTTAGATTAATAGAAAATAGCTGGAGTTTATATCCACCTCTGCATCTACTCTGTTTTGATATGTTACTTTGAAGTACATGAAACAAAGCTGGCTATATATATATATATATATTTTTTTTTTTTTAAAGAGATATTTTAGCATTTTTAATATTTTTAATATTTTATTTTTATTGATATATATATTTTTATTTATTCATGAGAGACACAGAGAGAGAGGCAGAGACTTACGCAGAGGGAGAAGTAGGGCACCATGTGGGGAGCCTGACACAGGACTGGATCCTAGGACCCTGGGAGCATGAACTGAGCTGAAGGCAGGCTCTCAACCACTGAGCCACCCAGGGGCCCCAATATTTTAAATATTTCAAATAGTCTACTCGGATAGTATAGATATAATTTTTTGACACTGCACTGAAACTCAACTAGTAGTAGTTCCTTCAAAGTCAGTTGTCATGTGATATCTAACCTAAAACCATACCAGTGAACTCTTGGGAATCTGTTGCATTAGGATGCACAGTTTTACATTGCACCTTGAGTGAGTCTTGCGTGCATGCATGACCCTATAATATCCTGCCTAGGTCACATCAAAAATATTGGTTCACTGGGTTATCAACATCTTCCAAATGGTGACACATTTCATTATACAATATGAAAAAAAATCACATTTTCTAGCACCATTAAGTCTTCAAGTATTAGGGAGCTGTCAAGCTCACAGTGATGAATTTTCTAAATTTCTAATTTTCCCTGGAAAGCTCAAATTTTGTCATTGGCAAAAAATGCTGTTAGTTGGGTTTTTTTGACATGACAGGTTTACTTTGTTCAGTTCTAAGACAATGTCTATCAAATGCTTGAGTCTGAACAGCCATAGTTTGTCACTCCTTCTTTCAAGTAAAGCTGATGTTCTCCAAAAAAACAGCAAAACAAAACAAAACAAAACAAAAATCACCAAACTCCAGCTGGTTTAGCTTTCTGGTCAAACAACCACATGAGTGCTCTTTTACAATTATAAAATAAAATAAAATAAAATAAAATAAAATAAAATAAAATAAATAATTTTACAATATATTTAAATATAAATATATTTTTATAATATAAAATAAAATTCTTCTCACATAATTATGCTTGAGTAAGAGGAAAAGTGTTTGCATTAACTTCCCACTCCATCAAACAGTATAAAAGATTTGTACTCATGATTTGTGATTTCATAGAATTTATAAAATTTTCTGCTTCATTAAGGATGTTTTAAGTAAAACTGGCAGTTTGACTTTTTGCTGTGAATGTGTGTCTGTAAGGACACGGTGACTGCTAACCTAGCGTGGGCCCTGTGTTGATTTATACTAAGGTGTCATCAGTGTTACCCATTATGGCTTGCATCAAGTGCAAATATCAAAACAATGAAAAAGTAAATAAGTGTTGCTATTATTCTAAAAGTAGTTTTGAGGGTGCCTGGGTGGCTCAGTGGTTGAGTGTCTGCCTTTGGCTCAGGTCATGATACTGGGGTCCTGGGATCAAGTCCTGCGTCAGGCTCCCTGTGAGGAGCCTGCTTCTCCCTCTGCCTGTGTCTCTGCCTCTCTCTCTGGGTCTCTCATGAGTAAATAAAATATTTTTAAAAAACGAGCCTGGGAACCTGGGTGCTTACTTGCTAGTTGGGTGATCCTGACTGAAATATGAGCATGACTGACCTCACAGAGACGAGGCACTTCCTAATTTATACCAAATATTATATTTTGATAGAAGGAATTTTGGAGGAAGGAATATAAGCCTACATTTCACCTAGTTTCCTTTGCAAAGTCACTATCTATTCATTTGCATTTTAACAGGGTCATGAGTGAACCAGGAATTCTCTTTAGATTCACCAAGCAGACTTATGGTTCTTTCTGGAAGCCTCTCTGTGTATTGATGATCTTTACCACTTGTGGTTTGGAGTTGGGGGTTGAGAGTGAAGCAGGTGACCAAGTGCACATGCAGATGCAAGGCACGATCTGTTTTCTGGCAGGAGAGACCACCAGAATGAAGGCCCACATTATGATTATGACCCTCTAAGGGAAGTGTGATCCCCTGGTAGTTACTGAGAACATCTGGATAGCCCGTCCTGCTTGTCTCCAAGCTAAGCACATGTTAAGAGACACCCACAACTTAATTCCTTTGATTAGAGTAGTCTACTCTAATCAGATGTGTTATTTTCTCACCCTCTGCAGTAAACTTGAGTTAAATAGGATGTAGCTTGATGTTAAATGGACAGTAATTTGCCAGACACTTCAAAATTATAGGTTATCCCACATAGATCTGTGAGAGGTGAAGGAAAATACCTTGAGCGGATTGAGTTCGTGTGTTTGAGCCTAGAAAGGGAACACTGATCTAGGATATTTAATCAGTAAGGACTCTTGGAGATTTCCTGTGTAACGGATGAGATGGTGAGGGGTGGGCAGAAGCAGAGGAAAAGCAGAGTTTAAAGGAGGAGAGGATATTTGAGAATTTTGGAGGATTTTTTTTTAACCTTTCTTCTTCCAAAAGGAAAAGAAAAGTTACTAAATATGCTTATAAGCCTTAGAAATGAAGTGGGAATAGAAAAGGTTAGTTATTCTGCAGTACTTGGCTAGTGTCCTTAGTTTGAAAGTGGCTGGACTTTTGTTCTCTGTGTCTTAGAAAGCACCCTGGGACACATGGACCCTAAAATCAGAAAAAAAAAAAAAACCAATATATTCAATGCCTAAGTTCTTCTCCCTGCTATATGTCCCAGAGATCATCTAAATAAAAAGGTATTTGTGATTAGATAAACTTCAAAGAGGTCCCATTTTTCATTCGGAGGAAAGTTTCACATCATCAGAAGAGTCTGTTCCAGCAAACGGAATGGGATTTAAGAGAAAAGGTGTTGTGGGGTTGTGAGTGAAGGAAGGAGGTCCTCAGACCCCACCTGAAGGCCTTCAATCAGAATTCTATGCTTCTTATAAACCCTTTCTGGTCCCATTTGCATTGGAACATTGATTTCTGAGATCTTGACAGAAAATGAAACTGCCTGCCCCAGTGCTTTACTGATCTGCAGATGTCGTGAGCACCTGCAGGGCGCCTGGAGTTGGCTCTGGCTCAGGAGACCTGCTACTTCGGTGTGCTAAAACTGATCAGGGGGGCGGGGGGGGGGGGGGTAGGGGGACATCCGGGCGGCTCAGTCTGTTGAGCATCTGACTCTTGATTTTGGCTCAGGTCATGACCTCAGGGTCAGGGGCATGAGATCAAACCCCATGACGGACTCTATGCTTAGAGGGGAGTCTACTTGAGTTTCTCTCCTTCCCTCTGGCCCTCTTCCCACTCATACTCTCTCTCTCTCATCCTTTAAAATCAATCAATCAATTAATCAATCAATCAATCTTAAAAAAAAAAAAAACACCCAAAAATGAACTGATCGAAGGGTAGGACTGGACCAGAAAAGACAGTTTTTGATTTTTCAATCTAAAAGAAAAGTCTGTCCGTGACAATTTAGTGACACACAGTCTTCTAAGGAATCATTTGGGAAGAATATGCCTGTGTATCAATCAAGGAAAGTAAATTTCCAGCTCACTGGCACTCCAGGTCTCTTCTGCTTTGGAACTGTCTGCGTCGGTGAGCCTGGCCATGTTCTCCGAGTAGGAAGTACCACTTCTGCTCATAGGCAATTGCAATCTCCCTGATATTCACTCTCTATCCAGAAGGAGCAGTTCAAGTAAGCATGAACCTGATACGGTTTTCTTGCCAAAACCTGCCATGCTTGAGTATCCCCTAATATTTCATATCGCTATGAATGCTCTCTTTGGAATTAAATCCAAATTTACTTTGAACCTGCCATATGCAAAGCACTGTGTATGCTCAAGCAGCAGAAGTGTCCAAGTAAAAAGAGCTCTGGCCCTCCTAGCTTGGCATGTCCAATGTCCTCCAGAGGAGGAGGACAAACATGTACATAGACGATTTTAATATAAAACAAATTCTGCTAAGTGCTACAACAGAAGGGGAGACACAGTGTCTCACAAATTGTACAAACACGTGCATGAGGTACCACACACAGAGGCACATATACTCTGAGCACATCATATACATTTCTAAAGCAAGCCCTTTAGTTGGTGTTATATGCCTTCAGAACGTTTATTACGTTTAACTGAAGAAGAGGGAGGAGCATAGCTCTAGTGAAAGCCTGCTTCTTGTGCGGGGAGGGGACGGGTGGATTAAAGCACAGTCAGGAGATTTCTTTATTATTTAATGACCCTACAGAAATGCTATTTAAAAACCTCAGATAAATTTTATCAGACAATCTTACATTATTTAGAAATATTGTCCCCCAAATCCTGATCTGAACTCTCCTTGCCTGCAACGAGGAGATAAATAATACGATATAAATGAGATTCATGAGTGTGAAACATGGAATGATGGTGAAGTACCAGAAGACTCTCCTGAGGTTAGCCTGACGGTGGGAGCAAGGTGAGCGGGGGAGATATTTGGGACAGTTTTTCAGATCATGTGGGCAGTGCCAGGGGAGCGGCTCTAAACTGAGACGTTCTTAAGAGCAATGATGTCAACAAAGACTCACAGAAGGGGGGATCCCTGGGTGGCTCAGCGGTTTGGCGCCTGCCTTTGGCCCAGGGCGTGATCCTGGAGTCCCAGAATCGAGTCCCGCATCGGGCTCCCGGCATGGAGCCTGCTTCTCCCTCCTCCTGTGTCTCTGCCTCTCTCTCTCTCTCTATGTCTATCACAAATAAATAAATCTTAAAAAAAAAAAAAAAGACTCACAGAAGGGGGATCCCTGGGTGGTGCAGCGGTTTAGCGCCTGCCTTTGGCTCAGGGCGCGATCCTGGAGACCCGGGATAGAATCCCACATCCGGCTCCCGGTGCATGGGGCCTGCTTCTCCCTCTGCCTATGTCTCTGCCTCTCTCTCTCTCTCTCTCTGTGACTATCATAAATTTAAAAAAAAAAAAAAAAGACTCACAGAAGGCCTCCCATCACAGTGTATTATATGTTGGAAATACAAAAGCAACAAGGCACCGATGATATTCACCTTCCAGAACCTCCCAATATGTTGGGAAAAAAGATTGAAATGTGTCAAAGGAAAGATGAATGATAATAGATATGAAAAACCTAGGGGTAGCTAGCAGGGCTTCCCAGAGGCAGGGTGGGTGGGAGAAACCTTCTAGGAGGAGGTGGCATTGGGGTTGAGCCTCCAGGGCCAGTCCAGCAGAGAGGATGCCCGTATTCCAGGCAGAGAAATACTCGACATACCCGTGACCACACCATGTTTTGCATCCAACTTGAGCAAGTGAGATGAGGTTCTCACCCTCCTGTAGTCCCGCAGACCTTCTGGGAATCCGTGGACCTGAGGATGAGATTGCCCTGCTTCCGCGCTTATGAAATTGCAGTATTGCACGCTGGTTGAGCAAAATAGGACTCCTTTTTTGCTAATAGAGTAGGAAGCAACCCACAATGCTAGGTAATCAGGGGAAAAGCCATTCTATCACCCAAATTGCTTAATTATAAAAGCTAATTACTCAATCATTAAAAAAACCCACCCCTGGGTACGTAGCCCATTTCCCTTCATGGTTCTTTGAATCTGAATGTTTAATTCTGTGTGTTTAGAAGCGATGGCTGTGGTTCCACTTAAAACAGGGATGGTTGCTTGCTACTACCTCTTGCAACCAGATGCATCTACATGTTTTCCTTCCTACTCCTCAGTAAATGAAGCTACAAGCATTAATAATTAGATCGCAGTGGTCTAGAAATAAATTATGGTTACAAATACTTTATATTTTATTATGTCATCGTGTTTTAAACACCTCTACCTAAAACTCATGGGCTATGAATAAAAATATGAAGCAGGTGGATGCTGACACTGAGATTCATTTCACTATAGAACTATTCTTAAAAGTTTGATGTTAGAGTCTGTTTTTCAAGGATAAGTATCTATATTCCACTCCCCATACTCTTTGCTTCTAATAAAAGGCCTTTTTTTTTTTTTTTTGCATAATAGTTTTTTCTTGCCCAAGGATAATAGTTCTGGGAAAATATGTCTAGATTAGTTATCATGAACTAGAACTCATTGAGAAGAATGTGTCTTTTTTTTTTTCACTATTTGTTCAAGTTAGAACAGGCTCAGTAAACGGATATGACACGAGTTGATTTACGATATACCATACAATATCCTGCAGTATTACAAGTAGTGGATTTAGCCTTCATGGATGTGACAGGGTCTCCTAAAAGGGACCTCATATGTCCTCTGAAGGAGAACCCACAGTTGGAAATCAGGGATGTCATCTGCTAGCAACTTAAGGGAGATCTGTGTTTCAGGCCAATTGCCATCATGATGATTCACCACCTGAATAATGGTTACTAAAAGGAACGCCTTACAAATGGTGACAAATAATGTAATATAGTAAGAACCAAACCATTCTCTCCCACTCTCAAAGCTCTGGATTATGTGACAAACAGGTAATCCCACACTCATCATGTAATTCTCTCAGAATTAACAGGGAAGGCTGGAGTGTACACCACACTAGCTGTTTAATTTGCTGGCATGATGGAAAGTGAAAATTCAGGGTGTGTTTTCAAAAATTATTCAGAATTTCAAGAGGGCAGGAGAAGAGCATTAGACCAAGAAGCATGCAGGGTTCTAAACACAGGGTTCTATGTGACTGCCTTGGCTTTATCTGCAAAAGGAGGTAGTTCTTAATTAACCAATGTCTATGCAGTCTTCTAAGGTCAACATTTTATTATTCTCATTACAGCTTATTTGACCCAGTGCTCTACAGTTATGAGGTTAAGAGATGATTTTTCCTAAAGCCATTTTTCTCACCCATTTCCTACTGATGGTTCTTTCATGGCTACTACTGTCCTCCTACTTTCTCACTCATCTTGTTTTATCTGTCTTCCTCTACTCTTTTGTTCAGTAAACCACCAGGTCTTGTCCCTCATAATGTTTTTTTTTTAAATTTCATTTATTCATGAGAGACACACAGAGAGACCGAGGCATAGACCGAGGGAGAAGCAAGCTACATGTGGGGAGACTAGACTGATGCAGGACTCCATCCCAGGACCCTGGGATCATGCCTTGAGCCAAAGTCACTTAGCCACTGAGCCACCCAGGTGTCCCCCTTATAATGTTTTATGCCTATTTATTCCTGACCATTCTCATGACCAGGACCACATTCCAAGTGTTAGCTTATTACAACAACTTTTTTAAAGGTTAGCCTGACCATCTGCATTGATTATTAATTCTGTGTCATAAATCATCCTCAAGCTTATCTTGGCAGTTTTTCTGCCTCAGAAATTCAGGAATAGGTTAACTGGGGAATCTGGCTTAGGATCTCACTCATAAAATTGCAGTCAGGGTATCCCCAGGGTGCAGTCATTTGAAGGCTTGATGAACTGGAGGATGTGCTCCCATAGTGGCTCATGCATATGGAAGGCAGGTTGATGCTTAGCTGTTGGTAGGAGGTTCTCATTTTCCTCCCTAGATGGGCCTTTCCAATGGGCAACTTGAGTGTCCACATGACACAGGGGCTGACTTCCCTGAAGGACCCAAGAGAGCCTATCAGGCAGAAATTATAATTTGATAATCTCGCCTTGGAAGTCGCCCACTATTCTTTTTGCTATATTCCATTCATTAGAAGTGAGTCACTTAGGGGCACCTGGATGGCTCAGTTGATTGAGCAGTTGACTCTTGTTTTTTGGCTCAGGTCATGATCTCATGGGTCGTGGGATGGAGCCCTGCATTAAGCTCTGTGCTTAATGGGGAGTCTGCTTGAGATTCTCTCCCTCTGCCCCTCCCCTGCACTCACATGCCTGTGCACACACACTCTCTCTCTCTCTCAAATAAATAAATAAATAAATAAATAAATAAATAAAAATAAGTAAGTAAGTAAGTAAATAAATAAATATTTTTTAAAAAGAAGCGAATCACTTTATTCAGTCCACATTCAAGGAAGGGAGAGTTAGGCCTGGCTTCGTGAAGAATGGAGTGTCAAAGTTTTACAGACTGGGGTGCCTGAGTGGTTCAGTTGGTTAATTTGCCTTTGGCTTAGGTCATGATCCCAGGGTCCTGGAATTGAATCCCCTGTAGGGGCTCCCTGCTCAGTGGGAAGCTTACTTCTTCCCCTTTGTCTGGGACTCCCCCTACTTGTGCTCACACTCTTTCTCTTGCTCTGTCAAATACATAAACAAAATCTTTTAAAAAATTTTTAACAGACATATTGTAAAACCTTTACATCATCTTTTTCTCTACATGCTGTAAGCCACCTTTTATGTTCCTTCCAAATCCAACTTCCTAAACTAAGACTTTCATTGATTCCATTGATTTAGTTGATACATTTTGGATCAGAAAAATGTAAGTGACTTTCATGTGCTAAAGGATGAGTAAAAACATCCCTTATTGTTCTACTCAGCAAACCTGTGATCCATCATATTGCTGGACCTTGTCACCTTCTCCAGCCAGGCCTGCCCAGTTACCAATCCTAAACATACCTGGATCAGTGTCAGGTGTGGACATCATGCTTTTGTCCCCCTCACTGTTCCTTCCAGTTTGAATGGTCTCTGCTTCAGCATGTTCAGGATCAGAGTAAAACCCATTCAGCCTTCTTTCGCATTTTCTGTGGCAAGTCTTCCAGAATCAAGAACACAGTGCTTCTCCTTTTGCTTTTAGTTTTCAGCCAATTAGTGGCAATTTATTGGACACCAATCTTTGAGGATCCAGACAGTTGTGCAGAGAGGTGAAATATAAAAATGAACTTGTTTTAAAGTTTGAAGTATTCCTATATAATGTTCATGGCTGTTTCTTTTTAACTTCCTTTATGGCAGATTTTTTAGGAGCCTTCTTCACTGGGTCTCGTCCAGTGTGAGGTATATGCTGGGTATTCAATAAATGTTCACTGATTGAAGAAGTAAATCAAGATTAGAAAAGCGTTAAAGCTAATTCTCTCCACCAAAATAAATGGCATTTTACTTTTGTTCCTTTAAAAAATGATAGCTATGCTGAAGCACTTGGGAGAACTATTTTGTCTTAAGCTGGGGTTTTAAGACTTTGAACATTAAACTGCTTACAGCAGCAAAAAGGTAATAACTTCAAACTCATAACTGGTTCTCTGTTAACCTTCTTTGGCTCATCAGCTCATCTTATATCTGCTTGTAATACTGTCACTCTGACTTGATCTGTGTTTGAGATTCAAAGGAGCTCTTAATGAATTCAGAACTATCATATGGTGTAGTCAATATTATAAGGGAAAAAAGCCCTTTGTGAAAGTTTTGTGAGACCCTACCACAACCCTCTACATGAACATTCTTGCAATTGACTGTCAAATGCCCCAATGCCTCTTGTTTTGATTTTCTATAGATACTTAACATGATTAAGGAACAACTTAATTGTAGTGAAACATTTCAGCTGGGAGAGCTCTGCCTTTACAAAAGGCAGTTCTAAAAGCTTGGGAGTTAATCATGAGTCTGACTCCAAGAAAACCTTCATCCACATGGGTGTGAATGCTCCTCCCAAGAGAGAAAACAAGGTGCTGAACAAAACTGCCTGATGAAAATCTGATGAAATAGAAGGGATTTTCTGTTGGATAGCCTTGAGTTTTGTCTTTTTAAAACCCATGCTTACTGTAAGCATCAATAAAAGGGGGAAGTTGACTTAACTTGACCTATAGGAAAATATCTGATCAACTAGAATCAGGACTGGATCCTCTAGGCTGCTGTGGAGGAATCTTGTTGGCCACACTGTATTAGCAGGCTGAATTAACTACTTATGAGTCTTTATCACTAAAAGAAATAAATTTAGAGATCTGACTTGTAAGTACTTCTGAAATTAAGACTTCTCCACCAGAGCCAAAGACAACAACTGTGTCTCCTGATTTCCTCACTGGGGAGTGTTGTATGGCTGTATGGTCCATGCTAATGTTCATCTTGTTAAACAAAATCAACCATCAACTAAGAAACGACTTGATATTCTCTTAATGTTTTACCTACACAAAGGCAGTGTGGGGTTGAATTATATATGGTTTCCAAATGCAACCTTTCAAGCTTAAGCTGTTTTGGAGTTGGCTATGGAGTACATTTCTTAATTGTGTATTGGCTAAATGTTAGGAAAATTAGAAAGTTGGCCTTAAAATAGTTAAAAAATACAACAAACAAAGAATAGATTCTCATTAAATAGGGAAGGTTACAATAGAGTCCTTTCTGAGGTAGAGGGAAGCACTCAAAAATTTCTTTAGAACATGACTTGATGATCATACATTTTCACTTTTACGACCAGCCTTTCTGCATTTGTAAGAAAATGTCAGTTCTATGGACTTTCCCTTTCTCTAAAAACTGATTGCCACCTTCCAGTTGTGTTCTGGGATGTCTAACAGTTTCTATGCCCAGATAACCAAGCCTAGGTAATGCTACAATAATATGATGAGCACGCTTACAGGCATTATATAACTAATCTTGTAGCACTGGGACAGCAGGACATCCTGGGATGCTCTGCCATTCACAGCTAGAGAACCAGGAGCTCAGCCTCTTGGGAGAGCATTGCCCATGGTGCCTCCGCAGGGCAGGGTCCCTCTGACTTCTAACCTCAGGCTCCAGTTATAATTCCTTCCTTCCCACACAGTGATTTGGCTAGAGGCAATATCCCCTGGGGACACAAACCATGTTCTTAAAACCTTTTCTGGGGAGATCCAACTAATGGATGAAAGGAAAGTCACCTGTGGGACAGCTTCTCATGAGGACTCATGGTCAAAACTTTTTTGACAATAGCATAGAAAGATTCTATGGGAAATTTGGGATATGGTGTAGTTATTACTTCATTCCTCTCTTACCCACACTCACTTCTTGAGAATCCTCACTGAGCAATACATCACTATTTATGCAAGTGTTCATGTCATTGCAAGTATCCCAGGGATTCCACTGACTCTAATAATAATTAGATACTTATTAACCCTAATAATCTTGAAGAGAAGAGTAAAAGAATATATCAAATGAGCTTACTAGGACCTGCCCGTCAAGGGGTCTACTACTATCTGGGTCACCAGCTAACCCTGTGACATTGGGTCTTATTTAATCTGTGGTTCATTTTCCTCCTTTTAAAATTAAGGAACCAGACTAGATAGCCTCAAAAGTCCCTTCTCTATAATCTTGTGAATTTATAAATTCACACAAAGATTTTTTTTTTACTTTTATAGCCTTTATTTTTCATGATTATAAAAGAAATTTGTAATGAGGAAACTTCCTAATACTAAATTTGAATTCACTTGTTTCTACCATAAAGCATTCTGACCATCACTTTTCAAAAAGACTACAATGAAAAGAAAACTCCAGGAGACCGTTGCCCATGGAATACACAAGGATTAAATAAGGGAATTCACATGAAGTTTTAGCACTTAGTAGATTCTCAATAAGTGGAAAAACATTCTTATTGTTGGTATCATAATCATTAATTCATTCAATAAATAATAGTGCATATATGAGCTAATGGAGCTAGATAAAATGTCAACTAAGACAGACAAATTTATTATCTTTGGGATAACGATTTGGTATATGGAACCATAGCAATTCCCAAGCTGACCCAGGGGGTTTTAGAACCTGAAGAACATATGTTCATGACCCCAAGTACCTTCTTCCCTTTGGCCTCACCCTGGAATGGGCCAGGGAACAGCCCCATAGATGGAATGAGTCTGAGGTACTGCTTCAAGGGAAAGAACCCTCCTGTACTCTGATTTGCTGAAGAGTCATAAGGACAATTTCTCATGTTTTTGTTCAACAAAGTCCACTCCAGGCTTACGTTAAGAAGTCTTTGGTCTTTTCCTTCTCCTTTCAGAGTATAAGGGCACTAGGCTTGCCAAAGGTTATGTGACTATCTTTTCCTCAAATCATTTACTGGTACTTTTTATCCCTTTTAAGAGCTAAGAAATAATAACAAAGTGTAGCAATATTGCCAGTAAGTTCCATGGATGCATGCTAGTTAATCATTCTGTACTTTCTGGATGCAAGTTATACATAAAATAAAGTCATCCTCCCACACCCACATTTAGAAAAACTTTAATTTGATTACGTCAATGACAGACAACTTGACAGTAAGAAATCATTAGTGACAAAGTTGACTAGGTAAACCCGGTTTTACTGTTTGTTTGTTTGTTTAAGAATTTTAATTTATTTATTCATGAGAAACAGAGAGAGAGAGGAGAGAGGCAGAGACGTAGGCAGAAGGAGAACCAGGCTCCTCACAGAGAGCCTGATGTGGGGCTCCATCCCAGGACCCTGGGATCATGACCTGAGGTGAAGACAGATGCTCAACTGCTAAGCCACCCAGGTGCCCTGGTTCTATTGTTTTTGTTCAGTTTCTCATTAAAGCTTTTGGAAGTTCAAAAGGACACATTTACCTATTTCCTAGTGAGATTCTCTAAAAAAAAAAAAAATCTTCCTAGCTTTCAAATATGTTGACCAACACTTAATAAAACACTAGTTTTCCAACTTCCTTTCCCTTAACATATGCACATGTTTGGCCACATATGATGAAATTCAGTTCCGGTGGCGCAGCGGTTTAGCGCTGCCTGCAGCCCGGGGTGTGATCCTGGAGTCCGGGGATCGAGTCCCACATCGGGCTTCCTGCATGGAGCCTGCTTTTCCCTCTGCCTGTGTCTCTGCCTCTCTCTGAATGAATGAATAAATAAATCTTAAAAAAAAAAAAAAAAGACATTAAAAAAAAAAAGAAAGAATTTCAGTTCCTACGAGCAACCTAATCCAATTAAGGGATTTAAGATTTTGTGATACTCAGCTCCACAGATTGGCTCCAAATCATATATGACTCTGGGATGCTTTTCTACTCTTCTTTTTTACCCCTACTCCTTCTAGTCACACACTAGGGAGGAATGGGAAGCTGGCAAGTGGGAGGGAGAGAATTTTTTCTTCTTTGCTGCAAATAATGCCAATGCATGGTAAGAAAGGTAGCATCTGGGATGCCATTAAATGCTTCAGTTAACAGGAAGAAAAAAGAAGTTTTTCTAGTGTCGGACAGAGACAACCAGAGGGATTTTAAATACCTTTATGAAAGAGTAGACAATGAGTTAAGCTATAACCATTTTAGAAAGAATATAAAATTCATACTTTTACTATTAGCCTGTTTTGGCTACCATCAAAATATGTGCACTTCTCTCTCAGAGCTGCATGACGCACCATGGTGAGATCAAACCACCCTCAGGACCTTTGCTCTCCTTTCACCAACCTCTGCTTATCTCTCAAAGTCAACTTTAATTAATTCTGCTACTTGCTGGGCTCACTTATCCCTCCTATAAATGGCTCTCATGAATTTAAAAAGGTATAAAGGGGAATTATTACTTTCTTAGTGGAATGATAGAAAAAAGAATTGAAAGACAGAAACAAAGGTCCTTGAATTTGGGCCAACTTTTACCTCTCTGCCTACTTCACTACCTATTTTGTCATTGATCATTGTTTATTGAACATACAATTTTCCATGAGCTATGGGGACACAGAAAGGAATCAAGGAAAGAAAAACATGTAACTAATTTAACGTAATTTATTCTTTCAATCCAGCATTTATTTATTTATTTTTAAAGATAGATCAATTTATTTATTTATTTATTTATTTATTTATTTATTTATTTATTTATTTTAAAGAGAGAGAGAATGTGTGCATGGGTTAGAGGGGGGACAGAGGGAGAAGGAGAGAATACCAAGCTGACTCCCCATTGAGTATGGAGCCTGATGGAGGGCTCCATCTCACAACCCTGAGAACATGACCTGAGTTGAAACCAAGAGTCAGACGCTTAACTGACTGAGCTGCCAGGCACACCTCAAGCATTTATTTTTAAACTTAAATTGAGTTCTGATGACAAGTTGATTTCAGTGCTAGATTCTGGTAGCGCCGAAGATTAAAGATGCAGTCTTGACTATCTACCATAAAAAATATTTTAAAAGTACAGATAAAGTGCCTTGGAATCTTAGAAGGGAAAAAGTATAAAACATCAGAGAAGTTTCTAAGGCAGACTGAGCACTGATAAGGGAAATAAAATTATAAAGATGTTAATGCAAAAATTATGCCCAAGGCCATAGACATCGAAAATAAAAGCAAGAGCTATCATTTTAATTTTGGTTATATTTGTTCTTCAGTTGAAGATAAAATTATTTAAAATATTTATTAATAGTAAAGCAGCTCTGGATAATGGTTCTTGGATGTGCCTCAAACTAAATAAAGGACAGAACAAGTAGATGTGTGAAGGCTACACAAGTACTTGTAAATCTTAATCTCTATGAAATGAGACAAGTATTGAAAGAAATTTTCATCATGAAAATTTGGGGCTTGGTGGTAGAAGGAAATAAACTGGATTGCCTACAAGTAAGCCAAATATGCATCCCTCTTTTTAAAAACAATTAGGTTTAAATAATTTAAACATTTTAAACAATTAAACCTTCTGTAAAATTTTTGGGTATCAAGTAAACTCAAGGCATGCATTTCAAAGAATCTTTGTGGGAAAAGAGGTTTTTGAAATTACTTCTCAGGTTCCTCATCCCACTCTGCCCTGCATGGAAGAGCCAGTTTTACTGGGTCCTACCATGAGCCTACCTATTTAATACTAGAGAAATAATTCTAACACTATGTATTTCAAGAAGGAAAAACAAATCCAATTAAAAGAGATAATTACTTTCTGGCACAAATGTAATTTTGTTTCTGACTGTCCAAAGATTAATGACAGCAGTCCATCATGCCTGGTCTTTTTCCCCAGTAGCTTGCACACTGGGCCTCTGTAAATCTCTTTTCTTATCCAAATAGGAAACTGTGAGATTCAGCAGACCTCATGGCTCTTGGCCTCTCGCTGTCTGGACAATAGATCTGTTGGCATTAGCAATGGGAAAAGCTAATTAAGTCTTTCTCCAACTCTTAGGCCAGAATGGAATTACTCTTTTAGATTACAGCGTTGTTAAGTTCTTTATTACATCTTTGCACTAGAGAAGTGATCTTTCATCTGCTAATTTTGCCCTAAATCCACAACCTGAGATCTCTCTCTTTCTCAAGGGGAGGGGATAGACATTTTGAAGCCTGCACATGAGCCTTATGGATCTTAGTCTCTGTTCTCCCTTTATTTTCCTTGATGAGAGAGAAGTTGTTCAAATGACCATAGAAATTAAGAGCAACCTGGCCTGGAAAACAAACAAACAAACAAACAAAAAACAATGGACAAGTTTATGTCTGAGCTTCTGAAATTGCACTTTGACTTTGAAAAACTAATGTAAAAATATTCCATCAAAACTGGTTCTTGTCTTATAGGCTTAATGTGGTTGGAACTTAAAAGCACATGGAACATTCCTATCATGCACCCAGGATCATTTGGCCTTGAAGGCATCTATGTATTAATATTTGGAAGCATCTTGATTCACCCATAAATGTACACTGGTATGGGTATTGAAATGGATTTAAAATGGGAAGCACTCTTATCAAAATCTGATCTTTTAAAAAAATTAGATATCGACCCCACTCTCTCTCTATTGTGATAATGGTTTTTTTTTGTTTTTTGTTTTTGTTTTTGTTTTTTTTTTCACTAAAGAGGTGAATCTGAGAGTTTTCTAGAAAACTCTTATAGGAGCTTACCACCTTAGTAGTAAGGTACTGTTCTGGTATAGCTCACTTAAAACGAAGTGCTATTTATGAAATCTGGATTTTTAGAAAACACAAGTAGAGAAGATTTTACTTTACAAAAGACTCCACTATACTATCCTACTAAACATCAGTTTTCTCTTAGGTGTTAAAAATATTATTCGGACTTTCAGAATAAATCTATAGTTTAAAACCATATTCACCAGAAACCAACTAAATAGGATGTAAAACTATTTGTTTTGTTTTGTTTTTTTTTTCCTTGATAGTCTATTTTTATGACAAAGAGGAAAATCACAAGAACAAAACACTGATTTCAGGAATTTGTTTACTTACACATTTATTTACATTTACATATTTATTTACATCTTTACAAAGCACAGTGATTTACACCCAATCTCCCCCTTCCCCAATTCTCCTTCTTCTCTTCCTCTTTGAGCTTATAAATGTTTACTGAACATCACCTGTGTCCCCACCTTGTGGTACCTGCCAGCAATGCAATGGTAAGCAAGGTAAGCCAGGTCCCAGGCCCAGAAGTTGGGATTGGAGGTTGCATTCTGCTGGAAGTATAAACAAGCAAGCAGAACATTCCAGTAAGGCCAGGGATCACAAAGGAGGGAACTGTACGGAGATTGAGGTCCGGGCAGGGATATCTAAGCTGAGATCTCAGGGATCAATAGCAGGTGCCAGTCAGGGAGGGTAGAAGGGTCTTCCAGCTAGAGGGTACAGTGCAGAGGAAAGCCTGAGTGTAAGGGAAGGAATATAATCTTTGAGGAATTACAAAAACCTAGATACAATTGAAAGGCCAGTCTGGAGGAGTGGCAGGGAAAGGCCAAAGATAAAGACTGAAAGACTAACTGATTAGAAGGTTTTAACAGTTACCAAGCTAGTGATGATATGATTTGAACTGCCATGGTGGCAGTGGGGTTAGAGCATAGGAGTTGGTTTCCAGAGATATTTGAAAGGTAGAATGACCTTTGAAGAATAAATGAGTGTGTGTGCATGTGTGTGTATGAACATGTGTGTGTGTATGCAGGTGCATGTGTGGTGGGCTGTGGAGAAAGAGGGAGAGGGAGAGGTACAGACCCAATAGAATTTCTGGTTTTGACAACTATGACAGTATGACAATGCCTGAGATCCACAAAGCAAGAGGAAGAGCAGGTCTAGTAGAGATTGTGATTTCAATTTAGTGAAAAATCAGAGTCAAAATGACTGGTACATGGTTCTGAACATGAAAACGGAGACCATAGTTGGAGACACAGAATGGGGGGGGGGGGTGGTGGTCATTGACACCAAAAAGATTATTAAAGCTATGAGAGGGAGTGAGTCTACAAGAAGCATGTGAGGATAAAGTGAGAATTTAGCAGTCCATTCTGCTCATCAGTGGGCAATAACCATGCATGCAACAAGCTATCAATGTTCCTCTCTTGGACTTCTTTTCAACTGGCAGAAATTTCTGATTATGACTCCCCCTGGGACCTTCCATAGTGTGTTGTATGGGCAGGTGCTTTGGAGAACCATCCAGACCGCTGGACACAGAGGGGGACACAGAGTCCTGGCTCCATAGTGGTGGGTTCAAGCCACACACAAAGAGCGTTCACCCATTTCTCCACCGAGATCAGGTTCCACAGACTTGCAGGCAGTTGTGGAAAGAGTCAAACTATTTGGATACAAGTTTCTTTAAAAGCTGCCACTTTTCCCTGAGCATAATCATATCAGTTATGTTTGTTCACATAACATGTTTCAAACTGGAGAGTAAAGGTAGGATTATATTCCCCTCCAAACCATCTAGAACTGTGCACTGGTTTTCTGTGGAATTCCTTCTCACAGTTGGCCATCCTTTTGTGCATAGAGTGCCAGACTTTTCAATTTAAACTAGACATCAGTTTGCTCAAGAAACAAAGTTAACGGCAGATGTGTTTGTGTTTGGTGGCGAGTCTCTGCATTTAAGCAGGTGTGGGAAGGAACAGCATTTGCTAACTATAAAGCCAAGCAAGTTCATACAGAATAGTAAATAGAATTATCCACTTTTATTTCTCTGCAACCTAATGCTTTTTGAGAATGCCCACAACTTTGAAAGGAAAATATTAACCAGAATAACAGGCAGCCATCATACATTCAATAACACTTCCAGGCAAATTTCAGGAGACATTTAGGATCATTCCCTTAGGACTTGTGTCCAAACCAGAGTTCGGAAATTCATTTTGGGGAAAATGGCTTTGAAATAATTGAGCACCATAATGTGGCAAAGCTGCATAATTCAGGTTGGTAAAATAACTGTTTAGAAAGACACACAGCTTAATAAATGGAAAATAAAAGCACGTGGGTGAAATACTTTAAGGATAAACTAAAGGCAAAGAGAAAAAACCAGAAAAATTGGTTACGCCAGAAAATGATTAGGAAACTATGATTTGGCTTGCAGGATCGTGAACATCAACACTTAAACTACACTGTCTGTTAAACTCCTGTCTAGGAATAAAGAAGTATGTGTGTACGCTGAAACATCCTGAGGATTAATGAGTGTGTGTTTAAAGTCTCACAAAGAGCCCAGATGAAAGACACTGTACATAAACAAAGCATTTGTGTTGTTTAATCTAACCATGGCTAAACGCACAGCAATAACCACAAGAAAGCATCTGTCTCCATGAAGGAACTTGAACTTCAAAGAAAGAGGGACAAGTGCTTAGCATAACTGACACATCCCCAATTTTCCTGTTCCAGATTTCCTTGGAGGCTATGATTTTTTTCTTTTAAAACTCCCTGGAGGGCAGTCCCGGTGGCGCAGCGGTTTAGCGCCACCTGCGGCTGGGAGTGTGATCCTGGAGACCCAGGATCGAGTCCCACATCGGGCTTCCTGCATGGAGCCTGCTTCTCCCTCTGCCTGTGTCTCTGCCTCTCTCTTCGCTCTCTCTGAATGAATAAATAAATAAATCTTAAAAAAAAAAAAAACTCCCTGGATTTGCAATAATTAAGGAACATTGTCTCCTTATCAAGCTGATTTGTTCTGAAGTCGCAGAACAGGAATTTAGCCTCTTCCTTGCTTCTCTGTGATGCAACAGCACACTCCTTTGGAGCTGTGGAGGCAGTGTGCTGTAGCGCCCAGACCCTTCTCAGGCATATCCAAGAAACTCTGACTTTCATGTGGGGATAATTAGCAGTGAAATACAAAAAAGTTAAGGCGTCTTGGTGTAGACTAGAGCGTAGGCCTTTTCATTTGTAATTTGGCCAACTGTAAGACCAGAAGTGCGGGATCCCAGATGGAACTGCTGCCCACCGGCAACACGGGCACAGAGTGATAACCTTGACCTCTGTGGGGACAGTGATGTCCTTCAAGAGCAGGTATCTGTGCTGGCTGATGGTCTCAGTTCATGTGCCAAAGGAGAAGGGACTCCTCCTAAGAGGAGTTATCCAGGGAAGTGGAGAAACTAAAGAGAATATACTCCCCAAAAAGAACATGCCGCCAAAGGATGCAGGTAGAAAACACTCAGGCAGGAGAGAAGCAGAGAGCTACAGTAGCACATGAACACTGCTGTCAACTGATAAGGGCAACAGCCAGCCTCTTCCAGAACAAACTAGAGAAAAACAGAACTTACCACAGAAATTACTGAGGCAGCACCTGGAGGCATGAAGTTGAGGAACCTTGGGGGACTTTAAGTCCTCTGAAGCAGAAATCGGATGTCCCGGCAAGATGCATGGGGGCTGTAGAGGAGGCTTGAGAGGAGCCAGAGGACAGGATCTTCTCCTCAACACAGGAGACAAGAGGCATCACTAAATTCTTAGGGAACAGAAGAGTAAAGTGATATAAAACTCTCTTAATCCTTTATAAACCGTCATTTTAAGTGTAGATCCCAATAGAGAGTGTGATTTAGGCATTCTCACAAATCTGATAAGATCCTGTTTAAATGCAAGGACATATGAACTGGTGGTGCCTCCCCAATTATTCAAAGGAGATTATGGTGGCGGGGGCGGTGGGGAAGGAAATAATCCAGGTAAGAAACACTCTAATGAAATCCTGCGTTAATAAAGTATACGTATGCCTGAAAGAGCTAAATGTTTCAGGAAGGTTCCTCTTCTCTTTTCTGATCGGTAAAATAACTGTGGAAAGTAGCCCCCACTTCCTGAGTATTCATGAGACCAGATGAAAAATGCACTTAAAGCCTAGCAAACAGAGAGTGCTCAATAAATGCTTGTTACGATTACTCACCATCACCCCTCACACATATGCATGTTTGTGTACGCCCCCATCCATAGACACCCAAACAAAGCCATGATCCAGTTTTTAAAAAAATAGAGTCTTGGAAAAGAAAATGCAGATCAGAATGAAAGCAGTGTATAATTGGTTTTGGAAGAGGAAGGGATCATTTTTCTTCTCCCAACAAACAACAGATTGCCTTACCTTATCCAATGATCCATAAAGATAAATACAAAGATAACAAACTGGCTGGTTTTTTTTTTTCTTTCCATTTTGAAGAGAAAGTTTCTGCCTTTGAAAGGTGTCTAATTTGTGTGTGTTGGGGCGGGGGGGGGGCATTTTCATTTCCTTAATGTGTATTTTTCCTTTACACTGATTTGATCTCCTGCTAAACTACATAAAAAGGCTGGTAACCCTTCCCGTAAGAGCTTTCAACCCTAACACTCAGATCCCGGTTATGTCAGCAGTGATAAAATATTTTCCAGAGTGTGTTACTCACATCACACATGACTCTTAGTGTAGCAGGAAAGCTTGGTAGCGATTCGAGTTGGGAGTTGGCTCGGAAATGTTTTGCCTTCATCGGGCGGTCCGCTGGCTTTTTACCTAGGCTGCACCTGCCGGCAAAATCTTTTCTCTGCCCCTGTGTTTCCTAACCCTGTACCTTCTCCGACTCTCTGGCAAGGACATGGGCAGGTTGCATCCAAGATTTAGAAACAGTTACAGTCCCCATGCGCCCCGCTAAAGTGGCTGGGGGAAGGGGGACAGTGCGGGGGACAGCTTTGTGCTAAGGAACAGCTTCCCATTTTCATTGCCTTTACCAGCAAGGCCTTATCAGGGGTCAGCCAGGGCACAGAGTTAACGGTGTCAGGACTACTTCTGACAGCACAGCATGTCTACCCAGCCTATTTTATCTTTTACAAAATACCTGCTGGCCACGCAGAATTTGAAAAGGCTGCCGGCAACCCCTGCCAGGTGTGAATCCAAACGACAGTGGCAAGTTCCTATTCGCGGACCAGGGTTTGACATGGGTCCCAGGGAAACGCTGAAGCCCTTGGAAGGTGCCAGGCAGTTTCGTGTGTGGGTAACTGCGTAGCCGATAATCCAAGCGTTCAACTTGTATTGGACCCAACAGAGGGTGTCTGAGTTCATAGTCTTTGCTTGATTTTTTCAGCTGGGTTAGAAAATTGGCCAGCGTACTTAAATTAAAAGCACAGCAGGCTGTAAAAAGAAGTTTGTTGGCACCCTACAGAATCGGTGCCAGCAAGAGCAATAATTTATTCAGCCTACGATCGACCTGTTTGTTGTTTCTCACTGTGTCACATAGTTTTCTGAATTGCTTTCAAGATTTGTACAGATTTTACAATGTTTAATTAAAAGAGCATTATATTCCTAGGGTGTGCATAGTCATAGGTGCCGGGGCATAAGTAGGGTTCCAAGTATTCCGGTGGAACAATAATACTTAGATTCTTTTTTTTTTTTTTTTTTAAGATTTATTTATTTATTTATTTACTCATGAGAGACACAGAGAGAGAGGCAGAGACACAGGCAGAGGGAGAAGCAGGCTCTCTGTGAGGAGCCTGATGCAGGACTCGATCCCGGGAGCCGGGATCATGACCTGGGCCAAAGGCAGATGCTCAACCACTGAGCCACCCAAGTGCTCCAATGATTTGATTCTATAGAACCTTGTGGAAGCAAAATTAAATGGAGGTACATACAAGAATGGGCTGGGTTTGATTTTTAAGGAGAAACCATTTACAAGTTCTGCTGTTAAAGATGTTCTATGGATACATTGTCATAACAAAACGATTATGACGAATATTTATTGATTTCTCACTAAGGTTCAGAATAAATGCTAGGCACGTCATGCGTTAAGTCGTTTAAACCTTGCAACATGTCCATGATGGAGGTGCTTTGATGATCCTCATTTTATATATTAGGAAATAGGCTGGCAAGAGGCAGAGAAGGAAAACAAAGTTCAGTCTGCCCAACTTAGTGCCTATAGACTTAAACACTAGTTATACTGCCTCTACACCCCAGAGAAACTTCTAGAGGGCTGTAGAGATGGCATGAGTAACCATTCTAATAGCCTGTCCTAATCCTGCTTCAGAACCACAACCATTGTTGCAGTAAAACCAGTATTTTTTCATTATTCAACTGAATCATCATCCCTGCAATGTTATGATTGAGGAAACCATGATTTATTACCCCGACTTTATTTACAAGTGATGGGTAGGCACACACAGTTGTCTTTATCAAAGAGGAAAAATAGTGAAGAAAATAGAGCAATGGACCGTGAGTCATGAGACCTGGATTTTGACTCACTGTTCCACTAATTAACTGTGTGCCTTTGGGCAAGTCACTCTACCCACCCCCCCACCCTCCCATCCTTTTATCAACCTGTTTTGGTTACATTTGTCTGCAAGACAGGACAAGACTACCCATGGTTGCATTCTTACTTTGCAAGAGAGATTACTTGACTATCTATTTAAGGACACTCTGTAGGAATTTGCGGATGTGGGAATTTAGCTAGCTTCCCCTGTGGTGTTTGCTCAATTCTGGCCATATTAGACTCAAATCCTCTGGGGCAGGATCTATGCCTGCTTACTTATTTTTTGGAAGGACATACAAGAACATCTTGTGTAACTTTATTAGTAACGTTATTTGATAATGACAGAAATAAATTGCAGGGGTAGAGGGCAGGATGGGACGTATCAGGTGGGATTTGGAGGAGTACTGAATGAAGGGAGATTTATGTAAATGTGGTCAGTGTTAGGAAAACGAACGAGGGGTGAGAAGGAATCTGATAGGAAGCTGTTTGTCTCCTCTAGACCTGCTGTTAGTATGTCAAGGCAGAGCTGGTTTCGTGAACTAGTGGCTTCATGATAGGAGCTGTGGTTACAGGGGGACTGAAGTGTAGCATCCGATGGGGAAGAAATATCCTGACCTTCCTCTCCTCTTACCCATGAATTTCTTGCTCACATTGGCCAAATTCTATACATAGCTGAGGACAAGGGCACCTAGATTACACAGCCCTTAAGGGTCGGCCCCCCTAGAGCCCAGATCATGGGAGAGACAGGCAGGCAGCAAAAAAAAAAAAAAAAAAAAAAAAAAAAAAAAGCCAAAAAAAAAAAAAAAGAAAGAAAGAAATGAGCATGCCTCTAATTCCTAATGCTCTGAGAGATCTTATTGTGAATGGCTTTTCATTTTATTGAATCCTTTTTTGGCATATGTTGAAAAATAATCCTATGTTTTTTCTGTAATGCAGTGAATTACAAAATAATTAGTTCCTTTTTTCTAGGATAAATCCAACATGGTCTAAATATATTACCTGTTATGTTTACTGCTGGTTTTGCTGAGTTAATGTTTTGTAGAGCATTTTTCCATCTGTATTCATGAGTGAGACTGGCCTTGTGATTTTCTTCCTTGTACTTCTCTTGATTAAATTTGATAACAAGATGAGGTTGGCCTCTGAACATGATTTTGAGTGTTTTCTTCCTCTCTCTCTCTCACTCTCTCTTTTTTTTTCCTGTCACGAGGAAGAACTTGTATGAGCTTGGAATTATCTGTCTTCTGAATGATAGGATTCTCTAGTGAAGCTATGTGGGTCTAGTAATTTTGTGTGATTGGGAGATTTTATCTACTGATTTAATTGCTTTAAAGGATATAGAAATGTATCTTTTCAAATAACTTTTAATAAGTTGTATGTTTTCACAGAATTTACCCTTTTCACTCAATGTTTTCAAATATATTGACAAAAAGTCATTCACTTTTTGTGTTTAGAATTTTATATCATGTTTTAGTAAATGTCTGTATTCCTAATAATGCTTTTTTCCTTGAGCCCAATTTTGTCGAATAATTTAATTAGTAATTACCTGGTCATTTTTTCCATCTTTTGACTTTAATATTTCTGCTTTAAAATGATGGGTATTATCTCTTATGAATAGCATGTACCTGGATTTCTAAAACCATGAAATTTAATATATAAACAAAAACATATTGCTCAATGTATTTTTATAAACTAGACTCAGTTGTGTAACCAATACCCAGGTGAAGAAAGAAAACCTTACTGCTCCGCCATCTATATCCTTTCCAGTCTTGTCTTCCCCTTCCTCTCACCAGGGGCAACCACTATTCTTATCTCTAACCTCATGGACTAGTTTCTCGACTGTTTTTGTGCTTTATGTAAATGCATTGTACTGTCTTTTGTGTCTACCTTCTTTTACTCAAGGTGTTTGAGAGGTTCATCCATCTTGTTGTATGTAATTGTAGATCATTCATTCTTATCATTGTATAGGATTCCATTGCATAAAATACACCACCATTTATGTCTCCATTCTACTGTAGAATGAGTGTTTGAGAAGTTTCTTTGGGCTCTTACTAATATGTTGCTCAGGAAACTTTAGTTCATGACTTTCTGTGAAGTAGCATTTCCATTGGGTATATACCAAGGCTTTAATTCATGTTATTTATTCTAAATATTGATATATTTGTATTAATTCTTTCCATTGTATTATGTGCCTCTTATTTGTACCATTTTGATCCATTTCTTTTTTTCTTTCTTGCTTTTTCAATTATTTGAGTTTTTTTTCCCCATTTTCTCCCCTCTGCTTTTTGGCAAATTATATATTCTATATCCATTCTTCTTGTGGCCACTCTGGCTATCTTAACATACACACTTAATATAGTAAATTTTATCTCTACTCTTCTCTTGAATAATAAGAGGACCAATTTTGTTCATATCCCCATTCAGTTTATAAGCTCTTCCTGTCCAGTATTTTCATTTTGGCCTATTAGTCATCTATCATACATTGGAAAATTTTTTTGTTTGTATTATGTCAATATTTGCTTGGTATTATCTACATATTTACCAATATATTTACATATTGTTTCTTTTATTGCATTATAGATCTTCCATCTAGCATAGTTTCTTTGTGATTAAAATTCATTCCTTAAAATGTCCTTTTAAGAAGTCTTTTTGGGAGTGAACTCCCTAGGTTTACGATTGTTTAAAACTGCTTTATTTTCCCCTCAGTTCTGAAAGTTTGCTGGTGTCTGGTTCTCATTTGACAAGTTTTTTCTAAGCAGAATACATAAATGTTGGGGCACTTGGGTGGCTCAGTCAGTTAAGCATCTGCCTTCGGCTTGGGTTATGATCCTGGGGTCCTGGGAAGGGTCCCCTTGTTGGGCCCCTGCTCAGCGGGGAGTCTGTTTCTCCCTCTCCTTCTGCCCCTCCCCCTCTGCACATGTTGTTTTTCTCTCAAATGGATTAAACAGCAGGTGAGACAGAACTGAGGAGATAACTGATAAATCTGAATATAAATAAATAATCCAAGATGCCATTCAGGAGCATCTGAAGGCGAGGTTATAAGGCATACAAGTAGTGTGAGAAAATGAAGATAGATTGAATCAGAGTTTCAGAAAGAGATAATAGAATCTTCAAAAAGCAATAGCCAAGGAAATAATTACAGAATGTTCAAGAATTATTGAAATACACCAATCTTAAGAACCTGTAAGCCACTTGGTTTTCAAGCAGGATAAATACACATAAATCTAGTCTAAGATGCATCATAGTGAAATTGCACAATACCAGAGGAAAAGAGATCTTAAAAGTAGCCAGAGATAATTAACAGCTCACGGTCAACAAGCAGCAGTGTCAGCTTGCTCTTAGCAGCAATACTAAAAGCCAGAAGGGCATAGAAACATTTATGTATTCTTTTTTTTAAGGTTTTGCTTATTTATTTAACTTTGAGTTATATATTTAATTTCTAGTAGTTCTTTTCAACTCATTTTGAGTCTTAGTGTTTATAGTTTCTTGTCTCTTGTTTATATTTTCAAATTATTATTTTGTTTCTTTAAATATAATGATGTAATTTTGCATTTTATTTTTATTTATTTAGTTTTTTTTTGTTTTGTGTTTTATATTACACATTTTTGAAGTTTTGGAGGGCTGTTTAATTTAGATGTTAATCATTGTGTTTTTTTGTGTGTGTGTGCATGTTTTACGAATTTTGACTGTGGGCTCTTCATGTTCTTTGGATTTTTTTTCTGTGGTACTTCTTTGAGTCCTGGTATAAATTGAGTTCCTCACAATGTTATTTGTATTTGCTTCTTTAAGTCATTTGGCAGTTGTATTTCATCAGCCAGGTTAGGCTAGATTAGGTGAAATAGCAAAATTGCCCTCAATCTCAGTTTCTTGACATACCCTAGGTTGATTTTTTGTTTATTAGAAGTCTGTTGTAAATTGAGGGAACTCTTGAGGGCTTGTTATCTCCATCCAAGTGAGTTTCCAATACCTTGCAGATGTTTTATCTGGAACACACATCCATGTTGGTAAACACTGTTGGGGAGCACAGAGTTAGACCATTTTTTATCAGGTCTGCTTTTCTTCTGTCCAGAAGTAATTTGTGTCTCATCTACTTATAGCCTATTGGTCAGAACTAGTCATGTGATCCTGCCCACTTGCAAGGAAGCTGAGGAAGCCCTTGGGGTTTCAGTGAGCACCGTTGACTCTGCCACAACTAAATCCTGCAACACTTGATTTAAATTCTCCACTTGAAACTTTTACATCAAAAAAGGTAAATCCCAAACAAAATCTGGGTGACCGTCCTCTTGGAAAAACGAATTCTTACAGGTGATTTTTCCTTCATTTTGTATCCAGATTGAGATAAGGGTTTTCTCATGTTGTCCTCTTTGGCATGTAAACATCTATTACTTGTTTAATCTAACACTCAGAAAGCACTACCCTTTGAAGTTCCAGGTTTATGTGGAGCTCTTTTATTAGATTCCCTAGAGACATCCTATCTCTTGCATCATGTACCATGGGCAGGCAACCAAGTCCAACGGAAGCCCCAAATCTTTATGGAGTGGAAGCTAACCTCAGGGAAAAGTTGATTTTCCCTTTTCCATTTACCTGCTAAGAGTCCTGCTTACAATTTTTTTGCGAGATCAGCATGTTGCTTATGTTTTTGACAGCTCAGCAATGCATTTAAAATGATGCTTTAAATTTTTCCTCAAAAAAAAAATTAAATAAATAAATTTTTCCTCAGCATTTTAATGGTTTCCATCAAAAGCATCATTCAGGGTATCTAATCTGCCATATTATCGGAAGCAGGAGTCCAGGAGTGATAGATTTTTAAATTATTTAGTGTATTCTTAGTCATATATTATTTAATTTTGTACCTATAATATCTCCCTAGTTAAAGCCAGGAGGAATTAGATATATTTAATTTGAAATAAAACTTAATGAGTAACATAAAAGTGACTGAATATCTGCAACTGCACTTCAAGATGACTTTTAATAGTTCTATAAGTTATATTCGTTTTTGCCAATTAGCGTAAGGCTATAAAATCATCTTTAATATTTCAAAAATCTACATTAAAGAGAGAAAATATAAGTAAATTTGATTTGAATTTTCATATAGTAATAGAAAATAATTTCTGTATCTTTAATGGTTATTTACAAAAAACGGTGATTGAAAATCCTTTTTTCTGATCTTGTTATTTAAAATGAAACAGATGTCTAAGAATAGGGCAGTTGATTTTGTTGTAAACCAAGATGAAATAATTAGAGATTATAACATTTTTTGTCAATTTCAGTTAAATAAAACAACCAAACTTACGCTACATTTTCATACTTATCAAAAGCAAATATGACATCGTTTAAAATAAATTTGTCAGCAAATCATGAATTTCTCTTACCTGATTTAAATCTAATTAAATTATATTCATCTCTAATTACCTGTGAAAAGCTATGTTTAATGTTTGGGTATATTCAATTTATGAATCTTTATTTTTATTTTTAATTCATTTTTTTGAGTATAGTTGACACACAATGTTACATTAGTTTCAGTGTACAACAGTGATTTGACATCTCTGTGTTATGCTATGCTCACAATCTAGAATATTTTAATTTAATCACGTTTAATAAACTTCATTGCAAAAAGGGACAAATGATTAAAACCCTTTCTAATGTGGTTCAAAGATTATGGATAACAATGAAAATGGTCTGAGAACTAAAACAGAATAGAAAAGCCGCTATACTTGAGTCCCGGATTGCATCAGTGAGGTGAAATTGTGAAGCAGGGAAGGTGAATGCCTTTT
The DNA here is from genome assembly GCF_048418805.1 of Vulpes vulpes. Taxonomy (NCBI): domain Eukaryota; kingdom Metazoa; phylum Chordata; class Mammalia; order Carnivora; family Canidae; genus Vulpes; species Vulpes vulpes. Next base: position 131,695,927 of record NC_132783.1, on the reverse strand, counting down.
AGTCAGGAGCAGCAGGGGGACAAGGAGAGCTGCTGAGTAATCCCAAAGGTGGGAAATGAAATTGTCTTCACACTCACAGGGACAAGGAGATAACTCAGTTGTTAGACCTGCATTGACTGCACTGTATCTTGATCTAGCCTCTTTCCAAAGACTTTATTTTCCATGGTGGGATGGGGGAGTGGAAAACGGGAGGGTGGAGAAAGAAGTGGAGTCCAGCATCTGCATGCCTATCCTCCTTATTTCTACTCTTTACAAATAGATTCCCATTGCTTTATTTTTCTTCCAGCTTTATTGAGATATAATTGACATACAACAGTTTATAAGTTTAAAGCATCAATGTGTTGATTTGATATATATTGCAATATGATTACTGCTATGCATTAGCTACTCATCATGTCGCATAATTACTCTTTCTTTTTTTTTATTAGAGCATTTAAGATTTACTCTATAAGCAACTCTCAAGTATGACACAGTGTTGTTAACTATAATCACAAATGCTGTGTATTATGAAAATCCCAGAGCTGATTCTTTCAGCTGGAAATTTGTTCTCTTTGACCAATGTCTCTGCCAGCCCCTGATAACCACTATTCTATTGCCTGTTTCTACAAGTCCACGTGTAAGTGGGATCATACAATATTTGTCTTTCTCTGTTTGACTCATTTCATTTAGCATAATACACTCAAGGTCCATCCATATTAGACCTACACTTCTATAACTCAAATGTGTCTTACTCTTTTTTTTTGGGGGGGGGGGCTGGTAAATCTAAGATAAGCTTAGCAAAGACTGAAGGAATCAAATCTATGCAGAAAGTTTAAAGGAGGCCAGATAAAAGAAAAACCCTGAGTGAACAGGCTCATTTGTAGCACGATTGTTTACTTACTGCATTGTTTAGCTGAAAGGAAAGACTTTTCTTCAGGCACTTGACATAGAAATCAGAACCCATTGTAGACATGGGTGACAGAGTTCTCTTGAACCAAAAGGATATTTAGGTGAGACCCAAAGGGAAAAGAAAGGCCTATTAAATTTTCCACTCCATAATGCAGTAGCAATCACCCCCAGCTTTCTGTAAGTAATACAGATTTATTAAAACTTGTCAACTCTATCATGTACATGCAGTCTGGTAAAGCTGCATATCTAAACTTCCTTACTTGTTTCCAAATTTTCTACCCAATGTTTGCTAATTTGAACCTGAGCCATGGTTCATTGGAGGACCCCAGCAGATTTTGTAAAGGTCTTGTTTGTGTTTTTAGCATAGAGTGGTCAAGGAAAAGAGAATTGTCTTCTGTAAAAATGAATTACTATTTAAATTTTTTGTATACTCCTTCCCCTGTCACATCACATAGAAAAGACACATCCTTTGTGCTTACAGGAGGTCCTGCTTTAGAATAGACTGTAATGAATATTTAGTTAGGTCAGTGAGAAGATTCTGTAGAAAAAATGCCCCTTACTGTTATTCCAATGTTGCTAAATTAAATAGATTTTTCAACTTTTAATGGCTAAAACTGTTGAATAACAATTGCAGGAGATCAAGAATTTGGCCAAAAATGATATCTTTGTGAGAGATAGTGCACAGAATCCCTTTGTTATGGCTGAGTGTTTACATTAACCCAAAATATTTGGACTTACTGAACCAGAAAGGGAAGGACGTGGCTGAGTCCAATTGGCTCTCTGCTACTTTGGTGATGAGATGGGACTCAGGTGTCAGGTGTCTGCAGTCTGAAGCTTCTCTCACCGGTGAAAACAAAAGTTCCTTCAAGGTATTAGAAACCCAGGGTCTACACCAGTGTTATTCAATAGAAATATAATGTGAGCTACATATGTAATTTATAGTTTCTGGAATTCCCATATAAAATATAGTAAAAAGAAACAGGAGAAATTAAATTTAATAATATATTTCATTTAATCTAAAATATCCAAAACACCATTTCAACATGTAATCAGTATAAGAATATTAATGAGATATTTTACAATCTATTTTTGCTCTGTCTTCAAAATCCATCGTTCATTTTACATGTACAGCATATCTTAACTCTGATTAGCCACATTTCAAGTGTTTACTTGATGTAGCTGATGGCTACCATATTGGATGGTGCAATCTAAACCCTGAGTCTACTTTCTCTTCCACTGGTTCCAGAGGGATCCCTATGGTCTAGGTTTCTTTCAACCAATGAGGGCTCCAATTCACTGCAATAATTACAACCTGCCTTTCTGATATAAGCAATGAGTTTTCTGCTCAGATGAAGGCTAGGTGCTTTTAAGACTAGAGAACCATGAAGGGCATCTGGGTGGCTCAGTGGTTGAGCATCTGCTTTTGGCTCGAGTCATGATCCTGTGGTCCTGGGATCAAGTCCTGCATCCGGCTCCCTATCTGCCTCTCTCTCTGTATCTCTTATGAATAAATAAATAAAATCTAAAAAAAAAAAAAAAAAAAAAAAGACTAGAGAACCACAAGATGCAACTAAGCCAGTAAGCTCAGACCACTTCTGTATAAGAGGTAACAGAAGCCCATAGCCACTGGGCAGAGCCATTCACACATTTCACTTTGCAGCTCTGGTCTTTGAAGCTTTTGGAATTCCTCTGCCCGGCCTCCTGACTCTACCTGTGCTAGGTTTCCCACATGTCTGACCACATGTGTATTCTCTCTTTGGGGCTTTCTGCTTTGTGTGACTCTATCAGATTTGACTTCCCTTATCTTACTTAATTCCCGATGTTTGGGAGGCTGTTATCCTACTGTCTTACAATACAAATTTACCTCTTGCTTTTTCTTGACTTCTCGGGTCAGATTCCTGGCACCCTGAGACAATCTCTGACAAATCCCCATAGTACCTACATTGGCGCAGACCACCCAGGTTTTCCAGTCAGCTTGGCAGAACAGAGGAAATAAATGTAGATAGACAATCCTGTTTATTAGATTTAGCAGCCTGAATAGCAGCCAGTATAGCACAGGCTCAACGAGATAGAAGTTCCTTTCTTTCCTCTGTAACATCCAGAATCGGGTGGTTCAGGGCAGGTACAGTGAGTGGCTGTGCTCCATGAGGAGTGCCAGAAACTCTTCTGTTGCTCTGTTATCTCTAGGATGTTGACTTTGCCCCCATGGTCTAATGTGGGATTATTTTTGCCAGGATTATTTTCAAGAGCAGTGCAATATAGGGAGAAGAAATAGAACTGGCTTATTCTTCAAGGACATAGCTTGGAAATTGCTTTCAGAATTTCTTCTCACATTCCTGTGGCCAGATTTTAGTAATGTGGCTGTAATGTTTCCTATGTAAGCTACTCAGGAAAGTGGGATAAGTGGTCTTTATTCTAGGTGGTCTCCTATTCAACTCGAAATGGAAAGTTCTAAGGAAGGAGGGAAGAATGAGTGTTCAGGATCAAGGAGTGGCCTCTGTCTCACACAGGAGATGTAGTCTGTCATAGGTTAGCTCCTGTAATGACATGTATAGCACTTTTCAATAATTATAGAGCAGTGCTCTTCTCAAATAGATGAGGAAATTCATGAAGAGATGCCAAATGTGACAAAGGCAGTGGTTCCTTATGATCCCTGGAATTTGAATGGGTGGGATAGAAAAGGATTAAAATGGGGACCAAATAGACTCTAATGTGACATAAGAATCTCATTGACCAGGGAGTGACACGGTAGTGGATTAGCAGAGTCCAGTCAACCAATTGTTTTTGCTCCTTTGGCCTTCCTGAGTTAAATCCTCTTTCATGGAATCATCTAGCTATTTTATTCTATTCCAGTCAGTGGAATTTATATGCCATTGTCACCACTGTAAACTTAGGGAGAAGGGAAGGAAGTGGTAAAGTGCTGACAGCAAAGAGAGAAGGCAAGAAGTTGGTGGATGTGAACAGTTGAGAAAAAAATATGTGAAAACTTTTCATCTTAAGAAAAATAAAAACTGCAACAGACTCTGGGGCTAATACTTTGTGGGGGGAGTACTCCAGTAGAACATTCTGGAATAAAGGTCTCGTATTGTGTTACTGTCTGTTGCCCAGGAGCATCGCTTGTTGCTCCATCTCCAACATCTCAGGGTGAACTGTCACACGAAGGGCACATGAATAATGAACCACGAATGCACTCCTTGCCCTCTCACCCTGGGTTCTGGGTACCTCACCGCTGTAAGTAGAGCTTGTTTTCCTAATGGAAGGAAAGCCTGTCTTCCCAAATGGGAGTTAACCCCAAGGAAAAGTGACATCTCAGGGTTTGGAGCAGAGTGGGTCCTGAGGCCCCCCCTCACCAGAGTGCACCGTCCCCCTCTGCCCTCAGATCTGCCAGTGGGTCCCTCCTCCCCTCCTGCAGCAGCTGTGGTTGCCATAGCACTGCTGGACGCTTTCCACTTCCGGTTAGATTGATTCCACAGCAGTGCCAGAGAGAACAGCCTACCTTGCCAAGGCTGAGACCCGTTAAGAGCAGCTCTTTTCCTTTTCTAGATGTAATGAGTTGGAATGATGCCCACGGGGCTCTTCCCTGGGTGGGTTTTTTTTTCCCCCTCTAAATGGCATTTAGTGGACTTGGGTGTCTCTGATATGTTGCTCTGCCCATCTGCTGATTGTCTTGGCTCACACCAGTTTGGCCTTCTGATAATGAAAGAAGCCAAAAATAGCAGTTGTGAAGCATGGGCTTTTTGATGATTACTTGTACACTGCAGCAGATTGCAGCTTGAACGGAGCCCAGCATAAAGTGACTGTCTTCTTTGTATTATTCAACCACCCACTCAGAAAGCAAAAACTACTTGGCACAGTCGTTCTCCGTCCCTGGTGTGTGATCCAACTGTGGAAATCAGAAAGGCTCAATGTCTGTCTGACTGTGAAGTATGTTTCCGACATCGGTCTCCCCCAAATATTTGGACGCTTTCTTCGTTTCATCCATCAACCTCTGGAAAACATCTTTAATATCCACGCCCTCCCCCGCCTCACCATGCCTGCTATTTACACACCAATTAGTGAGATGAAGTCAGCTCTCCGCCTGGCTCCATACCATTTAGATATCTCTAATGAATGCATGAGCTCATTTGGAATATTCTTTGGTTTAGGCTGCGTATTATCCCATCTGAATATTATGGCTCTGTTTAGCACAATTCTATACAAACAGAGACTGAAATGTTCAAGGCATGGCCCCTGGAACAGGCTCTTTTGCATACGTGGCTTGTCAAGTGAGGTCAGGGGCATATCCTTCAGATTGGCAAATTCAGATATCCACAGAGTGAGTGGTAGGATGTTTAGATGAGCTACTCATCTTTCCAGGGGACATAAGTCATCAAGTTTGGCCTATTCTTAAAGAGCAAGTTGCCCTGGGAATGTCAGAGCTAAAATATCACTTAATAATAAATCCCAATGACTCAGATGGATGACATTATTTATTGTCAGGTAAAAAAAGATGTTACTCAACTACCACATTTCTCTCCGTTAAATCCTTAGATCATCCAAAGTTGACATGGAGTTTACTTGTCAATTATAGAAGTATTTTATGTTACCAGCAATGTTAGGAAATGTCCCTCTGTATAAGGACACTATTACTTAATAAAACGTAAATCAATGTAGAGGTTTGGTTAAACCCAAGGAGTTGTACATCCAACCCGATTTTTTTTCATTATATTTTGCTTTTTTCAGATAGTTCCTGGGTTTATAGCTCTCTGCTTTTTCACATTTGTGTCTCTACTCACATGAGAATAGCACAGAGAGATGCAGCTTTGGGCTTCCTATAGGAGAACTGGACTCTCTACCCTTCAATGCAGCGTGGCCTCTGCATGGGGCCTTCCCTGGTCTCAGGGGTAGAAAGCATGGTGGGACGTAAGTGGGACCCTAAAACCTAGTGACCAACCTTTATACTTGGTGTGTGACCTACAGGAAATCACTTCATCTCTCTGAGCCTCATTTTTCTTTTGCATTTAAGGTTTACAACAAGTCCAGGAAACAACAAACAAAGCAGGAGAGTAAGGGCAGAAACAAAGGCAAGGTGGCAAAAAAGTCACATTTATGAACTTCAATTAAGGTAGGAGGGAACAGGTAGAAAAAATAATCCAGGCAGGAAGAGATTACATCTGGTAAAATGATATGTCAGAATTTGGGAAATGAAAGCAAATAGGTGTTGGAATCTAGACGAGGGTTCTCAGCTAGAAACGAAACCAAGCCAAAGAATATGGGAATCAGTGGCATGCTGTAGGCAAGGGTCTGGCCATGGGTAGGAGACACCAGCAGGCTCAATGAGGCTGACCAGGCTATTTTAAGAAACAGGCTCCTTTATTTGCTTGAAGGAATCTTGGCAAGCCTACAGGCCTGATCCTAGGGAAGATAAGAAAAGATCAGAGATAATGAGACGGGAGACAATTCCTGACACTATGGAAGAAAAAAATCCCTTCCCGATGTTGCTCTCTCCTTAGAAACTAAAGTCACTCCTAAAGTAGGGTGTTCCTCATGAATAAAGCAATAATAAAATAACGTGTTTGAAAATAAATATATCCCGCCACCTAATGATTTCATAAAGTTTAGAATTTGTCATTTTTTAAAAAAGTTTTATTTCCATAAAGATGTGAATTTCTGTGACTTCAGAGTTTTAAAAAACAGCATATTATCATCTGGGGACTTGCTTTGTCTACCATTTGGATTGTTCTTAGTAGGCAAATAAGACAATTAAGTAAATATTTAGTTACCCAGAACTATAGAGTACAGAACAAGTAGGTTGGGTTTGGTAAACATTTATGTGTGCTACTGTTTAAAGGGGTGGAGGTGATCTTTTTGAAAACAAGAAATCCGGGACGCCTGGGTGGCTCAGTGTTCGAGTGTCTGCCTTTGACTCAGGTCATGATCCTGGGTTCCCAGGATCGAGTCCTACATCAGGCTCCCTGGGAGGAGTCTGCTTCTCTCTCTGCCTATGTCTCTGCCTCTCAATCTGTGTTTCTCATGAATAAATAAAATCTTTAAAAAACAACAACAACAACAACAACAAAAAGAAAACAAGAAATCCTTTTGTAAGGGGAATGGTACTCCACTAAGATCTAATTTGTAAATTTGTACACTCATCTATCTGGTGAAGTATTACTTAACAGTGTTTTCACTCAGAATGTTTAGTCCTATGGGCACCATTTAAAATATTAAACTGTGCAAAAGATTGAAGAGTATTGATATATGGAGGCACATATCACAGATCTTTTCAGTAAATGTCTTACCTTTGGGAACACTCAAAAATTGAATGTTTGATTTCAACCTTTCTGTTGGCTGAGTAATATTCCATTGCATGTGTATATACCACATCTTCTTTATCATTTATATCATCATGGATGGAACTGGAGTGAGTATTATGATGAGTGAAGTAAGTCAATCAGAGAAAGACAATTATTATATGTTTTCACCAGTATGAGGAATATAAGAAACGGCACAGAGGATCATAGGGGAAGGGAGGGGAAATGGAATGGGAGGAAATCAGAGAGGGAGACCAACTGTGAGAGACTCTTAACTCTAGGAAACAAATTGAAGGTTGCTGGAGGGAAGGGGTGTCAGGGGGTGGAGTAACCTGGGTGATGGGCATTAAGGAGGGCACATGATCTGATGAGCACTGGGTGTTATATGCAACTGATGATTTACTGAACTTCACATCTGAAACAAACAATGTAGTCTATGTTGGCTAATTGCATGTAAATTAAAAAAAATTGAGTGTGCTTTGAACTGAAGGCTTTCAAGGTTGCTCTCTGGAGTTGCCCAGGGATGAAAAAAGTGCCCCAGGATTTTCTATTGTTTGAGAAAGAGAAACATTTGGACTGAAAAACCAGAGTATTTTTTTTTTTCACGATGTAGGACTCACAAATGTTTTCAGCATCTATTTCATAACTAGTAAAATGAGGGAAGCAAGAATATAATTTTAGGGGGAAGGTGGTTTGGATAAGAGCAAGTTTCAGGGAGGTCAAAGATTGTACGATTCAGCACTAGCCAGATCTCTGTATCTCTCAAGCCCTCTGCAGAACCTATGAGAGCTTGTTGTAAATCACACATAGAAAAACATCATTCAAAAGGTGTGGGAAAGGCACAGAGCTGAGAACCAATCAAACAGATTTGCCCAGTTTATATGGATGTTGGGACATATTTTCCACAGCTTATGAATTCATTTTTTTTTAAATTTTATTTATGATAGTCACACACACACACAGAGAGAGAGAGAGAGAGAGGCAGAGACACAGGCAGAGGGAGAAGCAGGCTCCATGCAGGAAGCCCGAAGTGGGATTCGATCCCGGTTCTCCAGGATCGCGCCCTGGGCCAAAGGCAGGCGCTAAACCGCTGCACCACCCAGGGATCCCCAGCTTATGAATTCAAAATTAGATATTGCTAGATAGCGTCTTATTCCACTTAGCTTTCTTGTGACCTTTTCAGCTTTAAAATGCTTCTAGTTGGAAAGAACAAATGGGCTAATTCATAAGACTCCCTTGGTGCTGTCCAATTCGGAAGCCAAATTTAAATTAATTAAAACGAAATAAAATTAGAAATTCTCTTCTTCCATCACACTAGCCACTTTTCAAATGCCCAAAAGTTATACTTTGGTTAGTGGCTACTATACCAGACAGTGCAGATGTGGAACATTTCTGTCATTGAAGAGGAGTCCATTGGATAGTGCTATGAGTCTAGTCATATGGTCACATCTAAGGACATTTTGGAGCAGAAGTCTCATTGTTAAAAATGGATCTTTGGTGAGATCTTCATCATTAATATAGCATCTTTGAAGATTGAGTCTGTGGGGCTCATCAGGCTTGGATTAGTGAAACTGTAAAGGCTGTTAACTCTCTGAGGAATAATCTAGCAAAAGTCTGAATCAGATGACCTATGCTTATAAATTATATGCAAAATGAATAAAGAAGTTCTAGTGGACAGCCCAGGTGGCTCAGTGGTTTAGCACCACCTTCGGCCCAGGGCATGATCCTGGAGACCTGGGATCAAGTCCCACGTCAGGATCACTGCATGAAGCCAGCTTCTCCCTCTGTCTGTGTCTGCCTCTCTCTCTCTGTGTGTCTCTCATGAATAAATAAATAAAATCTAAAAAAAAAAAAAGAAGTTCTAGTGAAAAGTTGCAAAAAGTATGGAGCATAGAATTAAGGCCAAAAAACAACCCAGATTTTAAATACTTGAAGTTCTGTAGGATAAATCCATTGATGGCCATGGTCTTGAACTTGAGAACTTAGAGGTGGTGGAAGGGTGTAAGCAGAGTCCTTCCTTCTTTATTTGGGCCACGGTGGGTGCTGGCACTGCACATGGAGGCCATTAATCCATATTGGACATGCCTCTTTTTGTCTTAAGATGCTGGTAAGTCAGCTCAGATTTGTGGCCTTCTTTTCTTCATCATTGACTACTTCATTTGGCAAGAAGACAATTATGAATAAAGAATTGCATAACTTATTCTGGTTCCTGGCATTTTTAATTAACAAAAACAGAAACATGAGAATACATTGGATTTTTTCTTATCTTCTTTTTAGTGCTACAACCTTCTATTTTCATTAGAAGTCACAAGGAAGCTTAGCAATGTTATTTATGTATATCTCATTTTCTTTTTAGTAAGCGGCCTAGCATCACAGAAAGATTCCATTGAATGACTCTTCAAGTTATTGACCTCTGGTTAAGAGCTGCTTGGACTGTAGAGGTGGGGTAAATTTGATTTGGTTGTGGAGAGGATTTCAAGCTGAAACAGAGCGCAGAGAATTACAAACTAGAGGCCCAGGGCCATGCTTCTCAACCGAGGATATCTTAAGTCTTAAGTCAATAGGAATCAGCCATTGCCAGCATGTTGGGAAAGTATCATAAGATTCAGGAATGGATTTTCAACCACAAAATCTTTCCTGAAAGTCAGTTTTTTTAACTGCAATGATAATTTGTTAGGAAGATATGGTGGTCAATGAGTCGTACTCAAACTATTTGTCTTTTAGATAAGAAGAAAACTGACACTGAAAAATGCTTCAGAAACTGTTTTTTTGTTTGTTTGTTTGTTTGTTTTGTTTTGTTTTTTAAGTGCTAACAATCTGTGGAGGAGAAGGAGGTAGAGGTTTTTCTCTTTTAAATAAGTAAAATGTTAAGAGGAATTTCTTGAGGTGATTTTTAGTAAATGATACATTTAAAGTGACTTCCACTGTCTTATTTTTACCTCAATCCCAATTTAGCATCTTGATTAGATTTGTATCAACAAAATCAGTGCATTTCAGTCATATATTTGTGTGTCTGTGTGAGACTCAAGCCTCAAAGAAAAGCCTTATAGGACAATCTCTATAGCAAAGGAGACTGAAGTCTTTTTCAGTGTAAAGCCTTGGAATAAGATCTTTTACTTGAATTGGTTAAAGAAATTCCTGAACTTGTACTTTTAGAAGACATAAGAAGTTACTTTAGACTATATAGGTTTAGAGAAATAAATGATAAACCATCAACCTTAAATAAGTAAGATGAGGAAAGAGAGTGCATTAGTTTACCTATTACTTCGTATCTATTACTATGAGTCAGGCATTAGGGAGAAGCTCAGCGGGTTGGTTCTAGTTCAGGGCCAGTCATGCAATTGTGATGGAGATGTTGGCCAAGATTGCAGTCATACAAGGCTTGACTGGGTAAGAGGATCTGCTTCCAAGTTCATTACTGAGGTTGTTGACAGGACTCCGTTCCTCACTGGCTATTGGCCTCAATTGCTCTTCACACAGGGGCCTCTTTGTAAGGAAGTTTGAATGTTCTCACAAAATGGTAGCTAGCATCTCCCAGAGCAAGCAATCCAAGAGAAGGAGTGTGAGGCAGAAGTCACAAGGTCTTTTATGACCCATTTTGAGAAGTAACATATCATGGCTGCTGCCATGTCCTCTTGGTCACATAGACGAACCCTGATAAGACATGGAAGAGACATATGCAAGGGTGTGACCACCAGTACATGAGGATCACTGGGGCTATGCTGAAGGCTGGCTACCATAGAGGGAGTGATCTAGAGCAATGATCTAGTGATCTAGCGATCTAGATCGGCAAACTTGATTTTAGTAGATGTGGGTGGTCCAAAATATTTGGCTATAGGACTTTGACTTAAGAGTCAAAGTTTCATTTTGTTTCCATATTCCCAGTGAACATATTCATACTTTGAAAATTTGCCTGTGCCTAAACCAGTGGATTTGCAAATATTATCATTCTGCTCTCCAACCTCATAGGAATGATGTTGTAAGAAAGGGTCATACCAGTGTGTGTTGGTGTTATACAGAAAGGAGGTATTTTACAATTTTTCTTTTAAAATCTACATGTAAAGAAAGTTCAAGTACTCCTGCTGAGGTGGCATGTACTGGCTATCCACAATATCCTATCTAGAAGCTTGGGGTTTTGCCTCATTTTGAATGACTATAGGTTCCTTGAGGCTTGGTGACAGTAGAGTAGCCTCAGAGGTTGAGAGGATTGACTTATTGTCTAGCCCTTAGATTTCTTTCTGAAAATTCACAAAATATGGAAAGGGCAGTGAACTACACAAAACCAGAAGCTATGGCCTTGTCCAAGTGAAGAGGTTTACGTCAATTGATTTATGTGTCTGGAATTATTCTCATAATTTCCAAGGCTGGAAAATTAGATGGATGTAACTTCCAAACAATCAGTTGTATATAAGAAACCAAACAAAAGTAAACAAAGGCACAGGTAGGCATCAAAGATGAACTTGAGGTAGTTTACCTTGTATTTTTATTTCTCACTCATTCATAGGAACACACTTCCTGATCTTCTACATTATTGCACATAGTTTGGGATGCGTTTAGCAAGAGGCCCCGAGATCCACATGTACTCATCATCAGGGCCTCTTTCCATCTCAACATGGCTAATTTTTCAGGCAGAGGCTGGATGCAATCCACCAGTGATTATAGGCTATCAAACCAGATCTGAGTTGGAATCTCGTCCTCAGGGCACCCTCCTTTTTCTTAAGCTCACATCAGCCTTCCTGGGAATTTGCATGGGATCCTCTACTCTCTTGAGCTTTCATGTTCTTTCTGAGGAAACCACTCTATACGTGGCAGCTGCTCAATGGAAGGCTTTCATTGGGAGCATATTCAATATCCCAAATGTAATGCCTCTGTCAGTTTGGAGCAGGGGGGTGGGGAAAGATGTCTTATCTTCAGTTGAGTAAGTGACAAACTGAGGCAAAAGGTTAGAAGAGACGGTCTACCTCACTAGCATGGTACCTCCAGGAGGACAGTGAGCCAAATCACTGAACTGCTTTTTAGAGGAGGACAGGTTAGCCATCAGTCACCACCTTGTCCCAAGAACAGTGATTTTTACTTTCTTATTTACTACAGAATCTGCTTCAAGTCGAAACTTTTAAACCACAGCTCAAAACAATGACTACTTTAGGAAACTTACCAAGAACAAGACAGGCAGTAGCGCAGCCTCACAGAAGGAACTGAGAATTGATCTGACAAGTCTCTCTAGGCCATTCTTGGAAAACCCCAGGCTGGTGCTGCTCATATCATCTTATATTCAGAATCTCTCTCTCTCTCTCTCTCTCTCTCTCTCTCTCTCTCTCTCTTTGGGGGTTGGGAGAGAGAGACAGGTGGGGAAGGAATAGGAGGAGAGAGAGAGAAAGAATCTCAAACAGGCTCCACACCCAGAGCAGACTCTGACATAGGGCTCGATCTCACTCCCCTGAGATCATGACCTGAGCCAAAATCAAGAGTCAGATGCTTAACTGACTGAGCCACCCAGTGCCCCTATATTCAGGATCTTAAGCTCCAAGCCATTAGGGGGCAAATTTTTATTTTGGGAGCATTAATGTGCCAGAGATAATAAGGGTCAGGAAACTAGTAGACCAGAAAAACCCACCAAGTACTTAAAAATAAGAGGAAAGCTTGTAGAATTGAAGAGAAGACGTAGAGGTAATTAGGGACATTCCGGTTATATTTGTTACTACACGGTTTGGATATTTTCTATATGTCCTCCAGATGAACAAAACAAAATTTACTTTTTTTTTTTCTTATTCCCAACCATAGGGAAAAACCTACCAGCTGATATTCTTCAAAGTCGCATTGAGAGAACATCTGTCTCAGGAAAGTGTTATTCTAGATGAGCACCTGACTATTTCTGAAAGTAGCACACACTTGAGGAAAAGATCTCCCATTCTCTGTGTATCCTGCTAATTAAAGCTTTCTGCAATGACAAGATGATACTGTGGAATGACTTTTTAAATTGTTTTTTCAAGGAACTGCCAACGTTTAATTAGGCTTCAGCTAACAGACTTTAAGTTAAGACAAATGGCTCTGCCTTGGCTAATCGTTAGCATATGCTGATGTGGGAGCATCTGACTACAGCGGGAGTCTGTCCTTCGTGAATTATGCTGTGGGTGGCTAGAATGACCCAGACGGGCCGTCTGTCCCTGCTTGCAAGCACCCAAACTACCTGTCTGGGTTGAGTAATCCCCTCATCACGTTGCCCGAGTTTACCCCTTCTGAGTTCAAGCTAAACTGGTATGGAGTGAAGGCCTAGGATCTTATTATCAAATGATTCAGTGATAACAACTTTTATTTGTCCAAAGCAGACTTCCCTCCATGATATCAGAAGGACTTAGAAAACATACCACAGTAGAGCGGGAGTGAAGCCCAGAGAATGTTTGTACCAACTCACAGTTTGGTAGGAACGAATGAAGGAACAGAGAGGAGGAATGACTTGCCCAAAGCCACTTGATTTTAGAACAGAGCAGGGGCTAATTTTGAGTCTTCTGCTTGTGTCCCCCTTTTGCCCTCATTGCATGCTATAAATTGCATTAAATCTACAATTAACTCCACCTCTTTTAGGATAGGATGTCAGAAAGGCTTCAGGTGAGTAGGTGGGGATGAACCTTTCCTGTGAGAGGACATGGGTGGCCTCCTAACCCCTGGCAGCACTGGCTGTGGGTGACCTGTCACCTGCCACTTCTCCAAGGAGGAGAGACAAACCAAACAGTGTAAATCTTTGGGAAAAGACAAAAGGCATTCAGAGTAAAGTTGGATAAAAAGGGAATAATCAAAATGAATGACATTTTTAGCTTAAAAATGCATATATAAAGTAACTATAGACGATCACTTCAGATATTTATCATAATGGGAAGATGGGCTGATTGTCACTTATCCTAACAACTGATGAAGTAACAAACGTTAAGAGAAGTTCTCGCTGGGGGCTGGCTCAGTTAGAAGAACATGTGATTCTTGATCTCGGGGTCATGAGTTTGAGCCCTGCATTGGGTGTAGTGATGACTAAATAAATAAATAAATAAAATTAATCCTTGTGAAAATTAAGTGTGTCTTTGGTAAACAAATAAGATTGGCATGAAAAGAAATTTGTGATTCAGGGTATATGTAAGAAAAACAGATTACAATGAGCTAAAGCACATGCTGATTATATTTAGTTGAATATTTATTACAGTTTATAGTAATTTTATTTTCACGAGTCCTGGTTTGCCAACCTATGTGTTATTGGAAATGGGGTAAGTGTTCTACATAGATTGCTTGAGGCCGATTAAAGATAGGACTTTCTGTGCAATCTGCCACAAAGACAGTTTCAATTGAAGACCAGAATAGATATGGCACGGGTTACAATTTCACAACATTTATTTTCAAAAGCAATGCAATTTCCTTTTCCAAACTGCGAAGCAAAATAAAACAAAATGGTGTTACTCTTGCTGTAACACTTTTGCCGCCTGCCTTTAACTCTTGATTGCTAGCAATATTTTAGGTTCTTAATTAATGTCCAGAAAAAAAAATAGACCACCAAATCAAAGAATAAATGATTTTACTGGATATAAAAGCATTGTAACCAATGGGACTGGGAAGTTTGTTAAATGTGCCTGGATAGAAGTGAAAAATAAAACTCAAGAGGCTGGAAAGGTGAAAACATGTCACTCCATGTGCCATTACAAGCTTGGCTTTGGACCAGTCTTCCAGAGGGGAAACGCAATTGACGCCTACGTGCTTTCCTGCAACAAAACTCCAAGGCTACATCTACTGAGTACTCTGTAGTCATAATGATACCGTTCGGTGATTTCTACCCTCCTGATTAATTTATAGAAGGTGAAAAACCCTGTTTGCAATATAACAGAGATGAGCAGAGCAGCTAACTCCTTTGATTTGACTGTGGGCTTGTTAGAATATTTAAATAATTTCTACACCCTGGCCACAGAAACTTCATAAAATTTAATTTCTATTTCAGTTTTGAAAGAAATATGTTTAGAAATTATGATAGATTTTTACTCAAACCGATCATTAGTCAGATCTTTTCTGCCTCACTGAACAGAACTCGGTGTCAGTTTGCTAACCAAAATCTTTTCTTCAGGAAGATTATAATTAATCTAGATGAAATTCCATGTCTGAGGGCTCAAGACAGACTGCTTAGTTAAATTTGGGCTTCACTTTTCTTTGTGACACAGATTGGTTAACCTCTCCATGTGTCTCTCTCTTCTCCGTTGACTGCGTGAGTGAATAATAAGAAAGATGATATTTGCAAAGCAATGACACAGTGCCTAGCATGGAGTAAGTGCCCCATAAATGTCACTTGAGATAGTGGTGATGTGGGGCCTTCAACCACCTGTCAGCAGTAGTTCCTTATGCCTCATTTATGAAAGTTCTCATTACGCAGTGTTGTGATTGCTCACCTGTTTCCCTTAACGGTCTGTAGGCTCTATGAGGGTAGGTACAGTCATTTTGTGTTTCTTGATTGATCACCAATTGATCCCAGCACCTCTTCTGGCATGTGGTAGGTTTTAATAAATAATATTTAATACATGAATAATTGACACATGGTAATTTAGGGAAGAAAACTTAACATATTGTAGGGACTCTGGGAAAGTCACCCCGTCTCTCTCAGACACATGTCCCTCTGTTGCAAATGGGGATAAGAGGTTTGGGATCATTAGCATAAAAGTGCTTTGTGAAGTCTATGTTTTGTTTGTTTTTGGTTTTGTTTTACAAAGGTAGGGAATGGTTAATAAGGGAAGTATGCCAAAGTGAAAATACTAATGATTTCTTTCAAAAAAGGTTATATCTAGTAGGAACCAATCTCTGCTCAGTCCTCAAGCTTAGTACTGTTATGGCACAATACATTGCCAATACGTATGGCCCAATATATTACTGTCCAAAGACTTGGAAACCTCAAGAAAATCTCTTTCCAAGCCTTAAAATCTCCCTAATTAGGGGACATCCAGATTCAGCTTAGTCTGAAAAACAACAGAAGGTATCTACAACATCCACTAATCAATGTCCAAGAACTCATGGCCTGTGAACAAACTACTTAAACTTCCTACATGATGGATGTTTGTCAGGCCTCTAGTCACATGGTGGTGGGTTCACCCAGCAGATATCATGTCATCCTTCTAATCATTCTCTCTCCTGGGAAGCTCCATGTTCATAGCAGGATAGCCAGCACTATATAGGTCCATTTTTTCCCATTTCCGATTCCCATCAGCAATGGGACTGAATCCATCTCTTTAGCTGCACTCCTTTCCAGTGATGTGTATCTTGGGAAAAAAGTCACCGATTATTATAAAGTCGCTGACTCTTCTAAAATACTAACATCTTAAGGCCATGTTCTAAATTAAACATAAGATTAAAAAAGAAAATCTTAATCAGAAATAAAAGTTCCAGTTAAAACAAGAAGCATTAGCTCCTCAGACAACATAAATATTTCAACACTGTTCAGCTTGACAATTAATTTCATAGTTTGTTTTTTGCACAGTCTACAAGTAGAGCTGTAGAGGATGCACACTGTTAATAAATAGTACACAGTGGCGTCACATGAAACAGAAGATAGTTGTCAAATAAAATAAGCATTTCATAAAAACAAGAAAGTTAATTGATTTGACTTAACACCGGACAGTAACCCACCTAAATGTCCAATTGGAGCAATGATGCTGTATTGCTGCACTTATATAGTAGACTTAGATACCAAATATGGCACATTTAAGAAAAATAATTAAGATGGTAAATATATTGAAATACATAATATGAAATACATAAGTTACAACAATCAACTAAAATTTACTCTCACTTTATGATACTGTCTATAAACTCTGACGAGGGCACTTCGCTTCAAACAAGTGAAGGAAAATCTTACCTTTTGGTAAAAAAAAAAAAAAAAAAAAAAAACACCAAACATCATCCTTTAGAGACAAAATGAAAATACAAACCACAATCTCCTTACTGGATAAAGCATATAATTTTCTTCCTGAGGTGCGTGGATTTAAAACAGCTGCCAAGCCTACTTAATTATGGACCCTTAGAGTCAAAATAGAAATGATGGATTTTCATTTTGATAGCAACCACATCGAGTGTTTATTTAGCAAGTGTGGCTAATTATTCCAGATCTTACTTGAAAATTTTCCTCAGAATTGGATGCGTACTATTGAGGAAAAGCTGTGATCTCAGTACTCAGCATTTCAGAGTCTCTTTTTTTCCTCCCTATTTTATTTTATTTTTTAGATGAGACTATTCTCCAAATGTAAAAAGTGATTTCTCACCCACTGGTACAAAAACACTAATTCCATCTGCAGAGAAAGAGATGTATGAAAGTGTTGATGGAAAAACTTTTATGTTTCAGGACAGAGGTCTGAAAGCAAAATGTCCTGGTCATCACCTCGGGGGGTCACTTTTCTGGCCAACATTTCTCTTTCCAATTCTTTAGTCTGTTATCGTGGAGCACTGAAACCACGGCAGGGGTTCTCCAAGGAGACCATTCTTTTAGTAGAGGTGAGGGGTGGATGCACCCACACTGTCTGCTGGTCTACAGAATTGGCTTTTAGAGCACAGAATAAGGCAAAGTTGCCAGGCTTCTAAATTCAAAGCTAGAAAAATAACAACTTACTACTATGACAGCACTTGAATAGTTGGGAAGCATCTTCATTCTGTTTATCTTGTTCGAGCATCGCAACAATAATTTAAGGCAGGTAAGAAAGATGTTCTTATTTCATTTTTAAAAAGTGTTTCTTTTTTTTAAATTTAAATTCAATTAGCCAACATATACTATTACATCATTAGTTTCAGATGTAGTGTTCAATAATTCATCAGTTGTGTATCACACACAGTGCTCCTCACATCATATGCCCTCGTATTTCATTTTTAGCTTGAAGAAACCAAGTCAGAGAGATGTGGATTGCTTTGGTCAAATCAAACACCTGCAGCTCATGGGGGGCTGGAATCCAAGGCTCTGAACTCTCAGGGAAGGGTTCTCTGTGGCAAACGCATTGCTATTGGTGTCTTCTTGGAGTGGACTGGAACCTAGAAGCTACCAGAGGGAAGAAGGCTCATAGGGCCTGTTTTAGGGTTGCCAAATAAAATATAGGATACTCAGTGAAATGTGAGTTCCGTATAAATAACCAATACATATTTTAAACATAAGTATGTCCTATAAAATATATGAAACATACTTCAGTTAAAAAATTACACATTGTTGATCTGCAATCCAAATTTAACTGGGAATCATATGTATATATAAAATATATAAATATTTTTTTTCCACCTAAATCTGGCACCCTTCTCCTGTTGTCCCTTCTGTTTGCATAACTCAGGTTAGAAAGCAGGTAGTGCTAACAACTTTCACTATAACCTAGTGTTATGGTTTGAATTATGTCCCCATTACCTCAGAATGTGACCTTGTTGGAGAAATAGTCATTACAAAGGTAATCAGGTTAAGAGGAGGACATTAGGGTGGGCCCTGATCCAGTATGACCCGGGATGACCTAATCCAATACGGACATAAAGACAGATGTACACAGAGGAAAGACAGCATGGAGACACATGGGGAGAAGACAGCCACGTGACCGGAGTGATGTAGGTACACACCAAGAGACACCAGAACTATCAGCAAATACCAGAAGCTTGCTCAGGCAAGGAAGGATTCTCCCCTGGAGACTTTAGGGGAAGCATAGTCTTGCCAGCACCTTGATTTCAGATGTCTGGCCTCTCCAGAATTGTGAGATAATAAATTTCTTTTGCTTTAAGCCATCGTGTTTGGGGGGTTCTTTATTACAGGAGCCCTAGGAAACTCATAGGCCCCATGTAAGGTGGCATACAATGTACATGCCTTATTTTCATATTCATAGAGGCCGGCAACTCTGAGGTGCTCCTTGCACACGCTGTGCATATATCTTGCATCCATCTTTTCACTTGGGAACCTCTTTGGATGCTGTGAAGGTCTACGCCATGTGGTAAGCCCTGCAGCCATGTTGAATCACTGTGATTTTATATTATTACTTTGCTCGTGGTCTTACTGGGGTTCTGGCTTGCCCCTCTTTCTATACTAAAATGTGAATTCCTCTCCCATCTGGGGACATACCCCATGTGTCTCACCACACATGCCAATGACAGACAGATTGATTTGGAGAGTATTACTAATGGGTTGGTTTGGGCCTCAGCCACAAATACAATCAAAATCTCCTCTCAAATTCTATTTATTTTCAAAATATGTGATATCTTGGATTGATGTAATCAGAACCACAAGAGGGCGTGAAAGGTGACAGCAGAAAGTAGCACAGCTCAAGGTTCATCTGGCCTAAAAGATCCACATTCTGTGTATTTTCGTTCCTGTTCTGTTGTGAGCCAGTCAGTCCGAGCTCAAAAGACCTGAGCAAATTGCACTGTGTGGTGCCCCAGCAGCCAACTACTGTCTCCACTAGAATGGAAGGCTTCATGAAGGTGCCTAGCTGGCCTGCGATACATATTCATTGAAGGAAAGCAGGAAGGAAGGAAAGAAAGAAGGGAAGGAGCGAGAGAGGGAGGGAGGAAGGAAAGGAAGACTAGCTCTATGACTCTGATCAATACTTAGTTGTCTTGTCTGTAAAATTGGGACAAACATATGGTCTCATGGGGATGTTATGAGAATTAAATGAGAGAGATTCTAAAGTTAAGACCTTTGTTTGTTTTAATTCTTAGAAGAGCTTCTGGAGTTAAGCACAAAAAACCATCCTCATTTTATAAAAGGGAAGCCAATGTGCAGAAGGGCTAATGAATTTGCCAAAGACTGCAGAACTGGCAAATGTTAGATCCAATGTTTGAATCAAGGATGCTAGATTCTAAAACCCTTAAACTGGTTTACCAAACTGCTGACAAGCTGGGCAGATGAACTCAACACAGAAAATCTCAAGGATGTCCAGGTCTGGATTCTGTTTCTTCTATCCTGGTCTCTGTCTAGTCTAAGTTTTGTCTTGATCTATAACTTCTGGGGAGTGGAAAAAAAAATAAGAGTGATATAAAAACCTGGGATCGGTATGTTAAGGAAGAAGAAAGGAAAGAGAAAATAATGAGCTTTATTTAACTAAACCATGCCTGTTGGCTAATATTTAAATATACATTTGGAAATTTTGCAAAATCTGCTACAGTGGAGTCAATTAGGGAGGAGACTTAGGTAAAGGGGAAGATGGACTGAGCAGTTTTGGAAGATGTGGTGAGATGACTGAATGCCCCTTCTCATAGACGCTATGAATGGAGTGGGCTCAGCAACAGGAGGCCACCAGAACTCGTATTTGTGAGACAGAGTAAGAAATCAAAGTGACTTCTTCTCCCTACTTCTAACTATTGAAAACATATTGAACAATAAAAGCCATTCCGTGCTCTGAATTAGAAAGCTGATGAGGTTGATGTAGTTCAATGTCACTCATACACACATACATCCTTTTCTTATGTTCTTAAATATGTCATTGACATGGAGAAAAGGAGATTAAAAAGAGAAAGAGAAGCAACAGAAGATGTAGGCAAAGAGCACTGGTAAATTGGATCATGTGCTCAAGATAGATCTTTCCAGCTCTTAAAAATTTTGTTCCTTTTTAAATTTTTTTAATTTCTGAAATGGTCCAATCTCCTTGAAAAAAATTTACATAGCGCGTGGCTTAGTGAGGAATAAACAGAGAAGACCTAGAAAGCACTTTGCAGGTCATTAACTGCTATATAAATAGTAAACACATAATAATGTTAATAGCTTTAAGGACAGGCATAACTCAGAGATATTGTGGATTCCATTCCAGACCACCACAATAAACGTAAATATCCCAGTAACGTGAGGCAAATGAAATGTTTGGCTTTCCAGTGTCCATAAAAGTTACATACACACCATACTGTAGCCTATTAAGCGTGCAACAGCATTCTTTATGACTAAAGAAACATATCTTAGTTTTAAAAAATGCTTTCTTGCTAAAAAATGCTAACCATCATCTGAGCTTTCAGTGAGTCATAATTGGTTTTGCTGGTGCAAGGTTTTATCTCAGTGTTGATGGCTGCTGACTGATCAGAGTGGTGGTTGCTGAAGGCTGGGGTGGTTTATTTCTTAAAATAAGACAACAATGAAGCTTGCCACATCGATCAATTCTTCCTTTCAGGAAGGACTTCTCTGTAGTGTGTGATGCTTTTTGACAGTATTTTACCCGTGATAGGACTTCTTTCACAACTGGAGTCAAAACTTTCAAAAAATTGGAGTCTAGCCCTTAAGAAGTTTATGTAAAATTCTAAATTGTTCATTGCCATTTCAACCATCTTCACAGCATCTTTACCAGGAACAGATTCTATTTCAAGAAGCCAGTTTCATCCCTCACCCATAAGAAGCAACTCCTCATTTGTTAACGTTCTATCATGAAATTGTAGCAACTCAATCCCATCTTCAGGTCCCATTTCTACTTCTAGCTCTCTTGCTATTTCCACCACACCTGCACTCACTTTCTCCACTGAAGTCTTGAACCCCACAAAGTCATCCATGAAGGTTAGAATCAACTTCTTCCTAGCTCCTGTTCAGGTTGATACTTTAACCTCTTGACTCATGAAAGTTCTTAATAGCATCTAGAATCGTGAATCTTTTCCGGAAGGTTTTCAATTGACTTTGCCCGGATTATTCTGAGCAATCACTATCTATGGTGGCCATAGCCTTACAAAATGTATTTTTAAAATAATGAGACCTGAAAGTCAAAATTACTCCTTGGTCCAGGGGCTGCAGAATGGATGTTGTGCTAGCAGGCATTAAGACAGCATTGATCTTATTGGATAGCCCATCAGAGCTCTTGTCTGGCTAGATTGTCAATATTTTGAAAGGGATCTTTTTTTTTTTTTTCTTTTCTGAGTGGTAAGGCTCAGCAGTAGGCTTAAAATATTCATTAAACCAGATGTACTATCACTTTGTCGTTCCACTTATAGGGTACAGGCAGAGTATATTTAGAAGGATTCTTAAGGGCCCTAGGATTTTCAGGGTGGTAAATGAGCACTGGCTTCAACTTAACATCACCAGCTGCATTAGCCCCTAACAAGAGGGTCAACCTGTCCTTTGAAGCTTTGATGTCAGTCATTGATCGACTTCTCTTCTCTGGCTATGAACATCCGAGGTGGCCTCATCTCTCAATATGATGATGCTATTATCTGCATTGAAAATCTGTTGTTTAGTGTAACCACCTTTATTAATTATCTGAGTTAGATCTCTGGATAACTTGTAGCTTGGACATCAGCACTTGCTGCCTCATCTTGCACTTTTACGTTATGACGATGGCTTCTTTCCTTAAATCTCAGGAGCCAACCTCTGCTTAGCTTCAAACTTTTCTCCTGCAGCTTCCTCTCCTCTCAAGCTTTGGTTTAAAGGAATATTGTGGCTTGTTAAATCTATCCAGATCACTAAAACTTTCTCCATATCAACAATAAAGCTGATTTATTTTTTTTTATCATATGTGTGCACATTGGGCTCGCACTTTTCATTTCTTTCAAGAACTTTCCCGTTGCATTCACAACTTTGCTAACTGTTGGGCCTAGCTTTTGAGTTATCTCAGCTTTCAACATGCCTTGCTCACTAAACTTCATCATTTCTAGCTTCTGATATAAATGAGAGGCAGTAACTTTTCCTTTCATTTGAACATTTAGAGGCCATTGTAGGGGATATTAATTGGTCTAATTTCAATCTTGTCCTATTTCAGGGATTGGGGAGGCCTGAGGAGAGAGAGAGAGACAGAGAGACAGAAGGGGAAACAGCCGGTTGCTAGAGCCATTAGAGCACAGCACAACATTTATCAATTAAATTTACCATCTTATACGGATGCAGTTTGTGGTGCCCCAAAACAATTATAATAGTAACATCAAAGATCACGTAACACAGATCACCACAACAAATATAATCATAATGAAAAAGTTTGAAATATTGCAAGAATTATCAAAATGTAATTTTGATAGATGCGAAGTGAGTGAATGCTGTTGGAAAAATGGCACCAATACATCTGCTTGAGGCAGGGTTGCCACAAACCCCCGATTTGTAAAATACACAGTGTGCAAAGTGTGCTACAGTGAAGTGCAATAAAACAAGGTATGTCTACATCCTATTTGATCTGCAATGCCCTCCAGTAATGATGTTATGGAATTAGGGAGGGCTAATAATTTGGCAAAATGAAAAATGAGAAAAAAGAGAAATGTGTATGATCTTATAAATGTTTGGCCATATTATAAAGTTAAGATAAAATTGCCTTTGATCTCTATCTGAAACCAAACATTTGTTGAAAATTCTTATTCTTGGCAAAGCACCTCCCTCAGGCCTTTAAAGAGCTAATTTAGGGAGCTAATATGCGTTCTCCAGCATCAATTAACACTTTCATTACCTTCATTTCAATATTTAAATATAGAAAAATAGAGAATGAAGATTTAATTTTCTCTAAAATAAGCTATCTAAAAAAATCAGAAAGTTCAATTTAGTCATACAATAAAATTGTTTTTAATTACTTAATTTTTAAAATTTTTTTAAAATTTAAAATATTGTTAACTCCTTATGAGTTTTAGAGGGGGAAGAATGAAGTCTGTAGGCCTGTGATACTAATACTTTGTGACCAGCACTGGAAGGACACTGGATTCCATTCATTCATTCGTTCATTCATTCACAGTTTATCTCTGTATTCCTGCCATGTTCCCAAAAAGGTTGGGGATATGCTAAGTTCATACAATGAACTAGGTCTTCAGTGTTTAAGAGGAAGAGTGTGCTTTTTCTCATGGCTTACACTGACATCTTTGATATTTTTCCTTGATGTGCTTGAACATCCCAGACATGTTCTCATCTCAGGGTCTTTGCACTCATAAAGTGTGCATAGCCACATGGATATCTACATGGCTCACCTTCTCATCTTCAGGTCTTTGTGAGACATTCCTTGACCAAGCAGGTAAAAAATTTCTGTGCTCCCTCAATTCATACCACATTATCATAAACTTAGCTCCTTCCTCTCCGGTCTTCTTTATTCCTTAGTACTTCTTATCAGTTAACATGGCAAAGATTCCACTTGTTTTTTAAAAAAAAATGTCTAAATTCCAAGGGCCAAATTTTTTGTCTGGTTTGTTCACTGTTGGTTTCCTTTGGACCAAGGGCTATATCTAGCACCGAGGAGGCGGGCCATGACTCTGTCCAGTGAATGAATGAATGAACAAGAGAAATATATTCTATACTATACTGTGAAATGATCAAACAGTCATACTAAGAGTTACAATGGAGATTAGGGACAGAAGTTCAGGGATTGATAGCACTTCATAGGAAGCATCTTGGAGAAAAAATTTCTAAACAATAAGGTGTTTGTGTTCAGCTTTCTGAGTAAGCAAGTAAGATTCTGCTCATGACAAGGAACCTAAAATTCCCTCCCGTGTCAGTGTACACAGAGAGAGGCCAGACCAGAGGCTAGAACACTCAGATTAGATGGAGTCAGACTACAGGGCCCCAGGATTGTGTGAGCATTTCTGGAGTTGATGATCAAATATTAAGATCTTTCAGTAATTGGTTAAAGAATAGGAAGGAGGAGAAGAAGATGAAAAGGAGGATGAGGAAGAAGGGGAGGAATAGGAGGAAGAAGCAGCAGCAGCCAAGATCCCATATCTGCTAACCAGACTGCCCAAGGCCAGAGCAACATGAGATACCCATAAGAAGTAATCTATGCCAAAAGTATTTCGTTAGCTACCTTAGTCATCAAATGTTCCTTAGTAAGGAGGGACTAAAGATTGATTTATATAACATTCTTTGAAGATTTATAATTCTATGTATTAAAGCCTTGATTAATACTTACTTCACAGAGTTATGTGAAAATAAAAATAATTTAAGTAAAGAGCTTGTCACAGTGGCTAGGATCCATGGCTATTAGTTTCCTACATACCACCTTGTATGGTATCTAATATGTCAGGAGGAATCATGCAAAAGCTTGAAATAGGAAAAGTTAAAAAAAAGATTACCAAATGTCACTGCCAGGTTGTCTGTGACATCCATTGTCTTTGAACTACTTGACAACTCTGTTAATCGAGGAAAAATGTAGTAATGCAAATTCTTCTTGTCCATAGAAATGCAAATGATTTTTACCAGTGAAGGTGCAATAATATCCCAATAATTTTGTCCATTGTGTTATGCTTCTGTGAAGGAATTCATTTCAGCATTCCTTATATTTGTCTGCCCTTTGGATTCTCCTTTGAATGGGCTGGGACTTGTTGCCAGCTCCTTTATTAATTAGTTAACAGTTCAAAGAAAAATTTTAACAAGTCTCCACTTTATATTTTATGAGGATTATGGTTTTATTGTCTCTGTGTCCTCTAATATGTAGTTTCTGCATAAACTATGGATTCAGTCTTAAGCAGCAAGTCATTTTATTTTTTTGCCAACATTCTACATGTGTGTGCTCTTTTAATAAATATTCAGAGATGTGTTTGCAGGTCAGTTTGTGTTAATAAAGTTGCTTGATACTCCATTTAAAAATGTATAAATAGAAGAGAGTGGTGGGAGAGGAAGTCGGATAGATGTGTGGTAGGGAACACCACAGGAAGGAGGAGTGGAAGAACCAAGGTTGTGAAAGGTGTGCCATGACAGAGGGACGAGTTTGGATTTGGTTCTGAAGGCCCTGGACTCCATTTGAACCATAATAACACCCTTGCAGAGCTCCTACTAATTTAAAGATATCGCAGCTTTCTCCAGAATATTCTGGTACATTTTTCTTTCTGAGCAAATTGGGTGCTGTGGATTTGGTAACTTGTTTAAAGCCTGTTGCAAGTTACACCACTGGTGATGGCAAAGCTCTCAAGTACTTTGCCCCTCCTGATTTCATGCCAATGGCTGGTATCCTGATCTTAATCAGGATAGATTTGTCATGGGAAAAAAGAGATATTTAGAATATGTGTACCAGACATCCCGAGGGAATTAAGATTTGGATGCTCAGAATAGCCAAGAATAGACTGGATTATTCCAGAACCATTTCCTTAGCTGCCTTGGTTATCAACAATTTTTTTGTAAAGAAGGACTGACGTGAATATAATGCCCATTTTAAGGTTTATAATCGTATGTGTTTTAAGGTCTTGGTTGACATCTTCATATTATGTGACAATTAAATAAGATAATTTAGGCAAAGAGCTTATAATCATGACTAGCCCTTGTGGCTATGATTTTATTAACTACATCTCTTCCCATCTCTCAAAGGACTTTTTCCTTTCTCTGCTTGAGTGCATCACATGTTACACAAACAAGGTACAAACACACAATTCATACTGAGAAGGGAAGATTTTGAAACACTTGCTATCAATTAGTTTACAAGGTTCCACCAGGGTCAGTGTACGCCATAAAATTCCTCAGCTCATGACGCAGGGAAGGCCGTAGATATATGGGTACAGTCCAACCTGACTTTTAGGGCATGATCCAACATGTGGCTTGGTTAAAATGAATGGGTTATTTTTATTGTTTTGTTTTGTTTTGTTTTGTTTTAATCTCAATGACCCTCTAGAGTCAAGGCTTTGAAATGTTGGCATTGCTCTTAAAATCACGGTTGTGAAATGTATAACTGTGTTTTGGATAAAATAATTGATTTAAATGGAGTCAGAAATGGAAGGCAAATGGCAAACTCCACATGGCACCCAGCCTTCCTGGGGCTTTTGCTGTGGTCACTCCCTGACCATGTTAGGCCTGGGGCATCTATCTACCTGGTAAGTGGCTCTCAACTCCCAGTTTTAACAAACCAAAACTTAGGCACCACAGCTGTAAAGCATTTCCCATACTTTGAGGGAAAACTCTGGAAACGTTCCTGAGGTAAACATCTGCTTCTTCAAAAAGAGGCAGCCTAGGGCAGCCCGTGTGGCTCAGTGGTTTAGCACCACCTTTGGCCCAGGACATGATCCTGGAGACCTGGGATCGAGTCCCATGTCTGGCTCCCTGCATGGGGCCTGCTTCCTCCTTTGCCTGTGTCTCTGCCTCTCTCATGAATGAATAAATGAGTTTTTTTTTTTTTTTAAAAAAGGAGGCAGCCTAAATTAGGTGGTCTAGAGGAGCATAAAAAAGTAGCAAAATGACCAGGGGACAAGTGAAGACAAGGCACAGAGTCCCCTGGCGTCTTACTGAAGTAATGAGGTGAAAAAATCTTCTAGCAGGAAAAGAATGTGGGCTATGTCCTTTCTCCTGTCCACAGAGCACCTTTCCCAGGAGAGATAACCCATCAATGGAGGCGTAACAAGACCAGAAGCCTGGGTCATAGTATCATTACTTAAATGTATGCTTTCGTCTGCACATTTGAACCCTATATCTAATTCCACCACGTGAGTGACTGGAAAGATGGCTCCATAGATTCCAGTGCAAATTGATCCAATAATAACAGCAACAAACAGTTGCTTAATGCTCTCAGCTCTTCCCGCCTATAAATCTCTCAATAACTCCATGAGATAAGCACTTATTATTTCCAATTTTTACCTGAGGCTACTGATGTTTGGGGAGTTTAAATGATCTGTCCGCAGGAGTCAATACACTTAGCAAGTAATGAAATGAGGATTCAAGCCCAGGCAGCCCAATTCCAGACTCCATATCTCGATCCTTATTCTCTACTTCCACTGGCCTTGGGAAAAAATGTAACCACCAGATGTTATAAAACTAAGTCTAAGCATTTAAAAAATAATACCTGCTAGGATAAATCATACACATTAAATACAAATAAATATCCATTAAATACAACGTGTCCTTTAAAATCTTTACCTTCAATTCATTTACAGGCTATCTTCTCATTGAAAGTGCACAGCAAGAAAGAATCCAGACTCTATTTCAACAAAAATTACCTCACCTAAATGATCAGAATTCTCACCAGCAGTGTCTTATTAAATATAGCAGTTTGATACTCATAGTTAACTTATTGAACATATACTAAGAATAAGCCATTGTCCCAGGCTCCCTGTAAGTGTTAGTTAACACATCAATTATTCATAAACTGCCTGCAGAGCAGGCTCTATTATTAGCCCCATTTTACAGATGAGGACCTGGAGGCACACGGTTCACTCAGGCAGTCAGGGGCGTAGCTTAGAGCCCCACAGTCTGGCTCCCCGGTCTCCATGCTAGAGTCCCATGCTATGATCCCTTTTAAGAATCTTGAATCTTGTCTATTTCCCCTAAAAGTGTCATTAGCAACTCTTTTTCACAGCCTAATCTCATGCTCAGTATTTATATCTGTGTACATAGCTCTTTCAGGTGTTTGCCAAAAGGTTTCCCATAGCATGTTATTCGATGGAACGTCCCCACAAGGAAAAAGAGCTGATGTTGGAGCCTCAGTTAAGGAAAATGCAAAGCTGGAAAAGTCATTCGCCTGAGGTTCCACAGCTAAAACAAGGCTAGAACAATTAGAAACTGAGTCATCCGGCTCCTTGTCCATATCGTATTATTACTTGAATGTGATTAACAGCAATGTGGGACTTATTTGGAGTTCACATATGTCCAGTTCTTAGACTAATCATGTTCTAATTCAGGGGAATTGCCTCATTGCCAAAAACTGGAGCAAGAAATCTGTACACAGGACTGGTTGCAGAGACCCCTGACAAAAAGACCCAGATGCCTTGTGTCGGAGTGAAGAGCATTCTCTATGGGTGACTCACAAATGCATAAAGGAAGAGCGGGTCCATTTCCTGGGTCCGTTTCTAGTTCTTTTCGAACGAGGGAAGTGTTTCCTAAATTCAAGTCATTTTCCTAAATTTAAGTCATAAAATTAAGTCATTTACAATCACTCTTGTGATTTGTGCCTTATCAGTCTATTACCTCGGCTAGCTTACGTAATATACTTTTTGGTAGGCCCACTGATTTTATTTAGCCCAAGCAATAAAATCTAAAGTTATAGGTTTGATACCTATATTTTTTTCAGGTGTGCTTTAGGATAAAACACAAACCCTTATTGAGCACTTACCCAAGGACCCTTTAAAACACTTTATGCATATCAACCAGTTAATTCCCACAACAACAGTATAAGTAGATATTTGCCTTACCCCCATAGGGAAACAGGCATGGGGTTTTGGTCATCTGCACAAGAACACAGAGCTGATCAATGGCGGAGCTGGAATCATGAATCCAGGTGGTCTGGTGACAGGGCCTGGGTTTTTAACAACCAGCGCCCTCCATTTTTAGATAAAGCTGGATTGTGTGGAGAAGAAAAAAGGCAATTCCTGGAATTGTGGGGCATCCTTGGACAACACCGACTCTATAAACCCAAGTTCCTACTTGAGAACTGACCGAAGCAGAGTGTCTATGACGAAGTGCGTAAGTAAGGAAAAAAAAAGAAAGTATTTTATGACTAGTACAGGGCCAAGCTGACTGAGGTTTGTATTGTGGGAAGGGATGGAGAATTATTGCTTTAAGTCTATTACCCAAGACTATTCCACTAACTGAAGTCGAGGAATGAGAAGTTTGAAGTGGACCAGGAAAAGGAGAGTTTGGCAATGGAGAAGCGAATTATATGGACCCAAGGTTTCCTGCATCCCATCATGCTCTGGATGTTTATTTGCCCCCCTAATGCTTATTGTTACCCCATAGTAACAAACAAAGCTTCCTTTCTTGAATAAGCTCGGTGAGCTGGAGGGAAAACTTTGTGCCACACTTAATATAGAAAGGTGGTAGGAATTCAGAGACCGAAATGGCATTATTTAATTATTACATTATTTAATTCATCACAATAACCTCCTAGCAATGATTTTGTCATCTCCATTTTGTAAATGGAAAAACAGGTTCCATTTAGTTTAGAGGTTTAGTATGCTGCTCTCAGCTAGCAAATGGTAGGGCTGCGATTTAAAGCTAGGTCTGGGGGACTGGTTAAAGACAACTAGGGAATCTTTTCTACTCCTTCCATTGAGAGGGAGAGTCTGGGATGCCAGGGTGGCTCAACGGTTGAGCGCCTGCCTTTGGCCCAGGGCGTGATCCTGGAGACCTGGGATCGAGTCCCGCATCGGGCTCCCTGCATGGAGCCTGCTCCTCTCTCTGCCCGTCTCTCTGCCTGTCTCTCTCTCTCTCTCTCTCTGTGTCTCTCATGAATAAATAAATAAAATATAAGCTGTTCTTTGCATTCAAAGAATGACCATGTGGCAAACAGTACTAATCCCAATCTAGATACACCACATGTGCTCAAGAAATAGTTAAGTCAAATTTGCTAAAATTTATAATACATATGAGCTCCACACTGGATTGTAAAAACAAACGAAAACCAGAGCTTCATTATTTCACAGGTAGTATGAGACACAGTATGCTGTGTCTTAGATCATGTTGTTTTTTTCCTGAAAAAACTCAACCCTGTTTATCTCTATTCAAAACAAACTTAAGTCCCAACCTTCCTTCCTGATTCCTCTAGTTCTTACCTCCTCCAGCCTCCCCTTTTCCACACAATTTAGTCCCTCACAGTAGTCCTCCCAGGAGAGTAAATTTGGCTTGAGGTGCCATCACTTGGCTTCTTCAAATGAACTAAGTTTCCTGAATTTAAACATCACCTGCTCAAGAAAGCCTTTCCCAGCTACACTTTCTGTCTCCAGTTCAGGTTAGGCCCCCAAACTATATGCTCCCATTAGACCCTGTGGTTTCCATAGTAGCACTCACCCTCCTTGCAGTGGTTTGTCTATTTCCCTACATAACCATGTACTCTTTTTATGGCATCCGTCTAATCCATCCACATTGTGCACCATTGGAGACCAGAGTGCCTGGCACACAGCAGCTGCTGCAAAAACAGCTTTTGACTTATTAAGTTGAAGGCAAGGACTATGTCTTCAGTTTTTTTGTTTTGTTTTGTTTTGTTTTGTTTTTTTTTGCATTCCCTGAAACAGTTATTAGTGTGAAATTTTTAAAAATCATAAAACCTTACCTTTAAACCTGGGAAAGTTATTAATGATAGTTGAGTTTATTTCTCATGGAACTAGAGGTGGTGTCAAGCTTGCTTTGAGAAAGAAGTTATAAACAGTTTTTAAAAATCTCCTCAGTAAGCCACAATGGAAAACAAGCCCACAAACTCTGAGAAACTCTGACTCACTTGTGGGGGGGCCCTGAATCTTCTTAAGCCTGGAAGGTTGAAGACAGGGAAGCAGATATTGATAGTTTCTCTCCCCTGTGATTTCCAGAAAAGAACTTGTTCTTGTAATCTCTAGCTGAGCACAGTCTTATAAAAAAGAGTGGGGGCAGGGCATGAATATTGCAACCAGAACTTGTGATATCTCCAGAACCCATAGCTCTAATTTATAGATCCTTCTGGGTCTGGAACCCATCACTTAAAATAGTAGCACAAGGGACAGTAGCCCCTCATTTGTGGATGGAATCCTTCAGGATCCCCAGTCCTGATGTTAACTTTTTTTTCTAGGTGCTCATCCTAATAACACACCTGGTCACAAGACAAGCCACCTTCTCAATCCTGGAGCTCCCTTGTGCAAAATCTGAGTTTCTGTGTCTTTGTTATTAAAATGACTTGTAGCTTGTCATCCCTCCTACAGTTTTTCCTTTAATTCAAATCTCTGAGATCTCACTCTTGGGTCTTTGTTTTATAACTGTCTGATCTAAACCATATGTATGTGGGCGGTGGGGAGGGGAGGGGAAGAATCTAGTTTCCTGAGGTCCTTCTGATACCTGTCCTCCCATTCTCTTTGATCTTCCTAAATTCCCGAGCAGCCATTCTTAACATGTGGGTCCACGATCAAAGGATTCAACCTAAGCAACGAAACCTGTGCTTTGGTACCTGCTATGAAACAGGGCCATTCATTCATTGGTTCAACAAATAAAGAGTGTCTACTATGTGCTAGGAATGAATCTTGATGAGAAAACAGAGGCAGTAACTAATTCAGGTTCTCACAGTTCAGAAGAAATGGATCTAGGGGCTGGAGGCATCTCTCTGAGACCTCTTCACATTATTTGAAGGATACAATGGAAATTTGAGGTCAACCAAGCCCCCAAAGCCCAGTACATGAGAATGACCAGTAGCACCATTCAACAAAATATTTGTTGTTCCTGGTCATGTAAGGCACATGAGATACAACCCTAAATAATGCATGGTCCTCCCCTCAAAGTTCAGGAGGTCAGGGAAGTCTCATTCCTATCTGAAAAAGGAGAACTGCTGTAGTATGACAAGATGATAGTTCTTCCTGGCCAAACTTGAAGGTGCAGTTGGTAGGCAGAGAAAGGCGAAATATGGGATTTGTGAGCCTCTGTGACCCATGTGGAAATTGCAGACATGTTACCTTTGGCCAGTCGCCCTCTGCGTCCTTGTGCTCATGGACTCTGATCACTTATTAGCTCCTCCTGTAGGTTCCATCCTTCCTTACAGAATATCAGGTCCTACTAGCCTAACAACAGCTGATGAAATCAGCAGCCGTATTTTTAGCCAAGCTTCATTAAAAACTCAACACAAGGCCCAACTATGTTAGTCATAACACTGGAGTAAAACCACAGACTCCCTTTTACTTTGTTTCAATCAAGTGTATTTACATATACTTAGAGTTGTCTCTGCTTCTCTGCTTACTCAGAAACGATCTTTTCTGCAGCTGAGTCATGAAGCCTTGGTTGAGTGTCCATGTGTTCAAATAAACTTTAGCTCTTATTATAACCATTCTAATGGGTTTCTTCCTTTTCTTTCTTCCTCTTCTTCCTTCTCTTTTTTGTCACTGACATCTCCTATTTGTCTGTTTCTTCTTGTTGCTTCCAGAAGATTCAAAATTTTGTATACTTACTTATTGGTCGGATTTCCTGTAGACCCATTGATAAAAATATTTTGGAATAATCATCACTTTCTTTTGACAGCCATTTACCATGAGTCATCTGACAGATCTGGTGATTTGAAAATTAGGTAGTTGGGAACTGTGCTCTCCAATGTGGTAGCTACTAGCCACATTGAGCTATTGTATGGATGAGATTAGATATATTGGATTATTTAAAATTAGTCTTTACCTATTTTTCCCTTTTTTATTGTGGCTAACAAAAAATTTGAATCATATATATATGGTTGATACTATACTTCTATTGAAAAATGCTGACCTATACAGACCAGCTTCTCCTGCATAGCAAACAAAAGAATCCCAAACTAGCAGAGGGCAGGGCATGAACAGTACAGTGAGAATTCAGGATCGTTCCACTTCTTATTAGTTTGGTTATCTTAGGTATGTTACTTATCCAAGCTCAGATTTGGTTTCTTCCTTTGTACAATGAGGGTAATTATAATTCTTTAACAGCTATTGTAAGGATGAAATGAAATGATGGGTATTCATAGTTTGGCATGGAATCTAGCACAAGGTAAATGCTCATTAAGTAAAAACATTATGAGTTATTAAGTACTGAGATAAAAGTCTTCCTCTTATACACCAACTGGTTTTAAGAAAACAGAAATTCAGTAGCGTTGCTGTTCTGTCCAGACTTGGCTCCACCGTGAGGCCCTTATCACCAAATATTCATTTTAGATTTCACATTGCAGGGGCTTCCCTTTGAAAGATTTTCTTTACCTATGAGTTTTTTTGTCTTTCACCTTCTATGTCCTATCTTTATACTTTTAAGAAAACAAATACAAATTAAAAAGTTGAGTTTATGGTTAGCTAAATTCTGTTAAGGACTCTCAATTGAAAACTGATATCTTACTTTCTATACCTGACTTGAACATTGATTTGAATGTTATAATCTCCCTCTGAAAGTACAAATAGAGTGCACTCGTAACATTTTTAAAAAATAAGCATCAAATATTCAGTAGCTGTGTGTGACTGTATGTGCATATGTATTACACAATGAATAAACACAAGAGGGTGCCCATCAGCGTTGTACAGTATTGGCTTTGTTAGGAGTTCAAGTATATTTTCAATTTCAAGGATTTTGTTTTGTTTGGATTTTAAGATATACAGGATATCCTTCTTCCTGCTTCCCACCCATCCACACAATTTCTTCTGACTATAGTTAGATGATATGTGATCTTGTAGTAAGAAGCAGAGAAAGGGTACCAGTATTTATCCCATTTTAAATAAGAATTTAATGGGTTAACCTGATTTACATTAGATTTTTTAGGCACAAGCCAATGGTGTCGTAAGAGAATAACATTGGTAAGCAGAATTATATTATACACTATCAATAATTTGGCACACACATGTGCACATCTAACATGAACTAGAATATTTATCTAACAGTAACTATATGGTTACTTCCTTGGCTGGATTTTTTCTTACCTTTTTTCATCATCAGAAGTGATCTCATCTAAAAAGGAATAGAACAATGGGATGCTTGGATGGTTTGGCGGTTAAGCATCTGCCTTTGGCCCAGGGCATGATCCTGGAGTCCCAGGATCGAGTCCTGCATCAGGCTCCCTGCATGGAGCCTGCTTCTTCCTCTGTCTGTCTCTACCTCTCTATCTCTGTGTCTTTCATGAGTAAATAAATAAAATCTTTTAAAAAATAAAATAAAAAGGAATAGAACAAGACTGTATGCTATATCAAGCCTTCCCAGCTGAGTATTTTGCAGCCAGCATTTTCTTTTTCACTGTAAGTTCTGCGGGCAGAAAGATGCCTCTAAAATCATTCTAAATTTAGCTGGACAGTCAACACTCTGACAGATGTTGTTAAATGGTCTTTCAGTGGATTGATGTAACACACTGAGATCTCATTAGCATGTTGTACTACATGCTGTATGGTTGTGTCTGCTGGTTTGCTAACGAACCAGGAGTACTGAAACTTCAAATTTAATTCCCTTCCAACAACATTATTTCCTAAGAGGGTTTATAATAGCTTTGACAGTTACTATAACCAACAGGGAACTGTCCAAGGCTCTTTAGAATCACTGCATCCAGCAAACTTCACATGCCCTGGGATGGAATTAAGAGCCTTTACCATTTCCCAGTGTACTTGGGTGCAAAATATTTTGCAGAAGTGTGAAATATGAAGAGGCAAGGCCTTGACATTTGAAAAACAAGCAGCTTCATTTGCAAGATGACATTAGTCTGTTTCTCCCTCCAGTCGTTGTTTCTCTATAATGCTGGAAATATCAGCAAGAGGCCAAGAACCTGGATCACACAGTGAGGAGGCGGACAATTGAGGCTGGTGTGGCATCAGCAGCAACAGTGGCAGCAGCCATCTAATTTTTGCAAATGGCAAAAATCCTGGTGATGCTTTCAAATGCCTATCTTCTTGGATGCTATCCAGGAGAAAGGTGTGGCATAGTAGCCTCCAAAGTGGACAAACATGCAGTCTCTGCTCCCCAAGATATAAAAAAAAAGATATCCTAGAGGTGAAAGGATATAAGGTAGCCATGGGGTAGATGCAGTGGCAAAGACTGATCAACTGGCTCAAGAGAGGCAAATGGCAAAAGGCAGGGCTTCAGGCAGGAGGTGTGTACTAGAGCCTGGCTCAGGCTGGTGAACAGCAAACTGACACTGAGCTCAAGGAGATGGAAAGGAGCCACGGTGGAGGGCACCAGGCAGACTAATTGCCAAGTCAATGAATCTGCCAGCTGTGACCTGAGCCTCTTGCCTGCCAGGGTCATCCTACCCTGAAGAGCACAGAAACCTGGGAGGACAAACAGTGAGCCTGTGTTGGGAAGATTTCAAAAGTACTATCTTGAGAGAGAAGAGAGAAGAGAGCAAATATTAAAAGAATGATAAAGGATGCAGCTCATTGCAGAGGCCTGCCTACTTGCAGACAGACAATATGTGGCCAAAGTATGCAGATGGCAATGACCTCTAATGACGGAGCTAAGCAAACAGAGCCTTCAACTGTTTAACTCTCCATCCGTCACCTAGTCAAATCTCTCCTTTCAGCTGCATCCTAGGACTATCCACTCACTTGGGCAGTTTTTAGGATTTAGCCATATAAATCCTGGTTTGAATTCAGTTTATTTCCACATCTTTCACTTTTGCTTTTTGATACATTTTTTTTTTGACTACCAACCTAGTTCATCTGATTGAATTCCCCATATGGCCTGTTATCTCTCCTTGGAATTGACACCCTAAATTCTAGCCTCAGCTTGACTATTGGGAGCCAGAGCATACTCAGCCTTCCTTTCTCCATAGGACCTTGGTCTGGGCTGGGCTGTCTTACCCATACATAGCATCACTATCCATTATGTTCTCCTGGCATGCCTGAACCACTGGTGCTCCCCATCAAAATCAGGTTCACCTCATTTACTTCTCTTGCTGATCTTCTGTCATTCTCACTGACAGAATGAAAGGTCCCGGAGGCAGACCCTGAAAACAAAATATTGTGAGGAATTATCAGGAGATGAAACTGATGGGAAGTAGTAGAGGAGGAGGAGGAGGAAGCCAAAAACGGTGAGCCATCAAGTCAATAACCGCTGTGGGCAACTGGATTTTACTAGGGAACTCTGGGAGAAAGTATAGAACATACACCACAGAATTATCCCACACAAAGGACCTGGGGTATTTATCCATCAGCTCCTTTCTGACATTGAGGGCTATTCCCAAGGGTGATAATTCTTCAGCTTTTCTTATTTGCTTCACAATGTAGGTCAAAGGAGCTCTGGTGGGCAGTGAAAGTCTTCAAGCAAAGAGTTGCGGATGCTGACAATTGGAAGCTGGTTTACTGCATGGATCATGGTGAGCTAAAGGGAAAGATGGGCATCTGTTAGTCCCAAACCATGGGTCATACCTACCATCCTCCTCTGTCCCTCATAATGTATCTCATCTCATACTCTAACCAGGCTATTTCCAGCTCAGATTTAGATTTGAATTCCAGTTGTACACCTATACTACTCAAGTTCAAGGTGAACCATAACATTCACCTGTTCCTCATGTGTGTTTTAAATCATTCATACTGTTCCTCATGTGTGTTTTAAATCATTCATACTCCTGATACTGTACTAAGTGTTGAGGAGTCCAAGATGTTCCTCATGTGTGTTTTAAATCATTCATACTCCTGATACTGTACTAAGTGTTGAGGAGTCCAAGATGTTCCTCATGTGTGTTTTAAATCATTCATACTCCTGATACTGTACTAAGTGTTGAGGAGTCCAAGATGAGTGCAACATGGTTCCTACCTACAAGAAGTAAATTGTTCATAGTTAAAATGATCTTCCTACTTCTGCCTGCCAGAAGAAACCTACTTTATACAGTATGTAGTGCCCTCATTTCTCTAAGACATGCAGGTTCACTACCATGTCTTAAATTTTTTTTAATTTTTATTTATTTATGATAGTCACACACACACAGAGAGAGAGAGAGAGAGAGAGAGAGAGAGAGGCAGAGACATAGGCAGAGGGAGAAGCAGGCTCCATGCACCGGGAGCCCGACGTGGGACTGGATCCCAGGTCTCCAGGATCGCGCCCTGGGCCAAAGGCAGGCGCCAAACCGCTGCGCCACCCAGGGATCCCCCGACTACTATGTCTTCAATACATAGTTGCTGAATCCATCATCTTCAGGTCATTTCTGTTTCCAATCAACTGATAAGCACCATCAATCCTTTTTTTTTTTTTTTTTCATGTTTCTAGCCTTGGTTTATTCTATTCCATTCTAACTGCCTTAATCCATCAGATTGTGTCAGTGTCAACTTATTTTTTCTAATAACCTCAATTGACAGTCTTACCTACCTCTCCATTTTCTAAAGCCCTCTGTGCAAATAAAATTTACTTCCTCTACCACAGTGATGTGATGAATCTTTCTAAGATATGTCTGAAATGTTTTTCCATTTCTTGCTTGTTCATGAAGATTCAAGACATTCCCCAATTTTTCATAACTCTACTTTTCCAAAATTCTCTTATACTGTTACCTTACATGAATCCTCTAAATAATCCAGATTAATCTACTCACTGCCACCCAATAAAACATGTACATTCAATCTCCCTACTGACTACTTAGTGCATTTTCCCATCTTCTCTGATCTACTATCCCCTGTACCAGAACCTACTCAGACTTTAAGATGGAGCTCAGGTCTCATCTTCTCCTGAAGCTTCTGACTAGCCCAATCCATGCTGATCTTTCTTAACAGAATCTGCTATTACATGTACTAATCATTTGATGTTTTATCATTGTCGGCAATGTGTGACATTATTTGTATAGAATTTATTATATCTGTTTTAGAAATCGCGAGACCTATTGTTAAACACTTAAGTGTCAAGTTTCTTTTTTTAAATTGTATTTATTTATTCAGAGAGACAACAGAGGCAGAGACACAGGCAGAGGAGAAGCAGGCTCCATGTGGGGAGCCTGATGCAGAACTTGATCCCAGGACCCCAGGAATCACGACCTGAACCAAAGGCAGAAGCTCAACCATTGAGCCACCCAGGTGCCCTAGGGTCGAGTTTCTTTAAAACTTTACCTCTTTAAATTTTGTAACAATACTGTGATATAGCTATTGTTTTCCCTATTTTCAGATGAAGAAATTGAGCATCAAAGAGGATAAGGAGCTTGTCCAAGGGAAAAAAATAGGCAAAGCTTTTCAAAATTAAAATTTGAAAACCAGATCTCCCTGACTTTTAACAGCTACAATATCTTCGCGATGAAATTATAAATTAATTAAGACCAAGGACCAATCTTATTCTTTCTCTGTAGACAATGCATTATTTGTAGTAGGAGTTTAGTTCAGTTATTCATTTAAATTTGGGAGTATTTTCCTTATTGTGAGGAGACTCAGCTGCATTTTGTTTTGTTTTTGTCTATTTAGATAAAAAAAAGTTAATGGCTCTAAAAAAAATTGGCTTTGCCCATGTTTGGTGAGTCCACCAGTTTGTAAACTCCATAAAATCATGAACAGTGTATGTCTGTTCATCACTATATTTCTGTGCCTACTGAAAAAAATGACTTGTTGAATGAATATTTTGCCCTTATGTGAGTGAATATGAGTGGGCTTATCTTAAAAATTTGACAACAATAAGCCATGACATAAAGGTGTGATACAGTCTTAAAGGATTTATATTCTAAATATACAGAACTGAACCACTTAGAGCAGAGAAAACAGGATGTCCTCTTTGCCTTTGTGGGCATTTGACTTTGGACTTGACGCCTGTTACTGATGCCCTTAGCAAAGGGCTTCAAGGTTGCTTAGTCTCAACATACAACCTTTTTCAGTGAGCAGAACAACTGATTCTTCCATACTTTAGATGACATAACCTAACATTTATTTTTCAATTCTCTGGTGATAGCCACATCAAACAGTTTTCTCCCTGTTTCTTTTCCTTGAAGTATCAATACCTCAAGGAATGACACAAATACACTGAGCACTGGAAATTCCATCAGAGCTTCTTAAACTGGTATCCATGGATGGTCTCTAAAGATCCTTTAAACACTTTAATATTCTCTACAGAATATTGGATGTGTGTGTTTTATGTTTTCTGGAAAGAAAGCTTTCTGGCATCAAAAGATCCCTTGTATGTATGAGTCAGTTTCTACTTCGTTTGTTTTGTTTTTTTAAATTCCACACATGAGTAAAATTGTATTGTGGTTGCCAGAAAAGAGGCAGGTGGGAGGATGGGCAATATGGATGAAGAGGAGTGGGAGGTAGAGGCTTCCAGCTACAAAAGGAGTGAGTCACAGTGATGAAAGGTACACCACAGGGAATCCAGTCAGTGATATTGTAATAGCCTCATATGGAGACAGATGGGAGCTATACCTGTGGTGTGTGTAGCATAGTGTACATAGTTGTTGACTCACAACACCTTATACATCTGCAACTAATGTAACATTGTGTGTCAACACAATAAAGAAGAGATTCCCAAAGGAATTCATGACCCCCAAACAGGTTAAGTGTTATTGCTTAAGGTAAACTAGTAAATTGTAGTCTTGGTTATCAACTATCTATTAGATGGACGCTGTGATTTGTAAATACTTGTGGTGTGTCTCACATCTCTGGCACTGCGCTAGGTATCATGAGAGATGCTAATGGTTGCAAATCAACTTGTTTGATTTGCAATCAGCTTAAGTTTGATTCATAAAATGATCTCCTTTGGATTTAATCTCCTTCAGGTTAGCTGGCAATTAAATTTCTGGACTATAAGACAGAAAGTTAATTTTCTTGTCCAGAAACGACTAATCCCAAATCCTCTCAACCACCTTCTAGAGGTGTGGGATCATTGCCAAGCCATAGTTCTGGCATACAAGCTGTTCTTTACATATGGTAACATATGTGCTGGTGCTGGTAACAATTGCTTAACTATTTTGCTATTTCTTTGAATTAAATTAGATTTGCCATCAATTATACACTATTTCATTAGTCATTTGTGGATCTTGAGTATCCAAGAGCAAGATGTGTAACTGAGTTTATAAGTAAGGTCAATGGCCATGACCTAGAGGGAGCCCATCTAACCCACATAAAATAGAATCTATAGATTTAACCCTCTATAGACATGCAGATGATGGCAGTGCTGCTATATCTCTATGGGGGATTTTATGGAATTGCACATTTGACCTTCAGCAAAATTACTAATTGTTTAATTATCAGATCTGAGGGACCCAATTCCTTTCTTTTCCTCTACTGCTGAATTATATTTTCATCATCACTCAGTAGCAGGGCATTTATTCCAGTGCAATGACTATACCACAAGAAAGAAACATTTGCAAGTGTAATTTCCTATAGGCAGGAAATTACATTTCTCTTATTTTTTCATGCTAAGGATAGGACTCTGAAGAAAGAATTTTACCACAATTTCAACAATTTCCCATCTTCAAGTTTGCACAGTAAGATTTGAATCCTAATTTTTCATTATTTTCTTCTTCATCACTTTCCTCTGCTTTCCTTAGAAGGCCGAAACAACAATTCTTAACTGAAAACTCATATAAAAGAATTTTGCTTTCCGGGATCCCTGGGTGGCGCAGCGGTTTGGCGCCTGCCTTTGGCCCAGGGCGCGATCCTGGAGACCCGGGATCGAATCCCACATCGGGCTCCCGGTGCATGGAGCCTGCTTCTCCCTCCGCCTGTGTCTCTGCCTCTCTCTCTCTCTCTCTGTGACTATCATAAATAAATAAAAATTAAAAAAAAAAATTAAAAAAAAAGAATTTTGCTTTCCTATTACTTTCTTTAGGAATACCATCATCATTTCATCATCTGATTAGAGTTATGGACTTTTTTTCATGTAAACAAACCTGTGCAGCTAAAACATAAATAAATAAAATAAAAGAACTAACTTGTCACAGACTATCTCTTACCATTTCAGTATGTTGCAGCAAAAAAAAAAAAAAAGTAAAATAAAGAATATGAATGAGTAAGGAGGCATCTTGTTTACATTTCTAGTGATAGAAAAGAAGAATACCAAAGAAAAAGACTGGACTTTTTATGTTCAGCTGGCTCTTTCCTTTGAAAATATTTTTGAATTCAGAAAAACTTAAGGATTTTTGTGGACTATTTCTCTCATAAAATATTGAAAGTCCTAAGTTACTTCTCCTTGCACTCCTTGGTGGGCTAGAAACTAGACGAATACATGCTAATTAATACCCTCTGGTTGATTTAAAATTTTTCTATAGATATTTTTTAAAACATCACTGTGGCTGGTAAAAAACTAAAATTACAAGACTTCCCTGTTACTGAAAAAAGTCAAATCCTCTTTAATGTTCACCAATTTACAGAATCTGACTATAGTAGGAAAATAGTCCATTTTTCTGTGTTTTTAACACATGTTCTTTAGGAGAATTTTTGCCTACACATTGGTGAAGTCTGTATCCCATGGAGTAAAAAATTCCAGGAAGAATAATAATTGTGTCTTGGAGCAGGCTGACTGGCTGTAACTCTTAGCTGAAGGCAGAGTGATATAGCAGAAAAGTATAGGCTTTGGGACTGTAAGGCTCAATTCAATTTCCAGTTCCACTTCCTAGTAGTTACATGACCTTGCATAAGTTACTTATCCCTCTGGACCCTCAATTTTTCAGCAGAAAAAATTTTAACAATAAAATGAACCTCTCTCGATCCTGTTTATTTTATTTTTTTTAAAGGTTATTTATTTATTTATTCATAGACACAGAGAGAGAGGCAGAGACACAGACAGAGGGAGAAGCAGGCTCCATGCAGGGAGCCCGATGTGGGACTCAGGATCACACCCCAGGCTGCAGGCGGCGCCAAACCACTGTGCCACCGGGGCTGCCCTTGATCCTGTTTAATGGTGAAAGATAACACATGCAGATTGTTTAATGTAACACGAAACTCTACTATGTGTAGCATTGTAGCCTCCCCAAATTCAACTGTTGAAGGCCTAACCCCCCTGACTCAGAATGTGACTGTACTGGAGACAGGGCCTCTAAAGAGGTAACTAAGGTAAAACATATGGGGAGGCTCAAATCAACATGACTGGTGCTCCTATAAGAAGAGAAGATTAGGACACAGACATGGGTGTGCCCAGAGGAAAGACCATGTGAGGGCACAGCAAGAAGAT
The DNA here is from genome assembly GCF_048418805.1 of Vulpes vulpes. Taxonomy (NCBI): domain Eukaryota; kingdom Metazoa; phylum Chordata; class Mammalia; order Carnivora; family Canidae; genus Vulpes; species Vulpes vulpes. The sequence goes on along the minus strand of NC_132783.1, from coordinate 131,653,435 downwards.
GGCCATGTGCAAGAAAAGGAGAGAGGCCTCAGAAGAAACCAACCCTGTAGGCCCCTTGATCTTGGGACTTCTATTCTCCAAAACTGTGAGAAAATACATTTCTGTTGCTTAAGCCACCCAGTGTGTGGTATTTTCTGTAGCAGTCCAAACAAACTAATTCAGGGTCATAATAGACCCTTGATAGTTGCAAGTTTTTATTGTTAGTTTTTCTATTGAGGTACAGGAATATATAAGCATCTAAGCTGGATAAACACAGCTGGTTCACAGTTGATGGACGACTGTCCACTAAATGAATTAAAGGGCATGCAGAGCAAAGTATGAATGCTGCAAATATTCCCAGCCAGCACACCATAGTGCTAGAATCCAGCTCATTTAGGTTAGAGCCCTGAAGAGTCCTTTTAAGATACACATTAAGCCATTATCATCCATTAACATCTTCAGACAAATAATTTAGAAGATTGTCTCTAGCCTGAGAGACAAGGATCTTGAAAGCATAATATCCAGAGGAAGTAAGTTTTCAAAGGGGAGAAGGAGGAGGAAAGCCTGAGGACACAGGTCATTGTGGGTGAGGAAACTGCTCCATCAAGTTGCCAAAGGAATAACAAAGAGACAATGCCCATGTGTTCACCAAGTTCAGGAGAGGCACTCTTACCAAAGGTAAGGTGCTGGCAAAGGGACATGGGGACATTTTTTTTTAAACCATAGCTTGTCTATGGAGCAGATTTGTTTATCCCTAAGAGACTGCATTAATGTGTGTGTGTGTGTGTGTGTGTGTGTGTGGTGTGCGTGCATATGTGTGTTTTCTCACCCACATTTCTGCTACAGAATCAGAATAGTCACGCAGGACCATGAGTTTATATTAACATTCAGACATCAAGTGTTGAATGGCATCTGTCGGCATGGCTACCATTAAACCAGATGTAAGAAGAAGAAAGATGAGTTTGTAGAAGAAAGCTGAAGAAGGAAGTGAGGAAAATAAATGAAAATATGAAGGCCAACAGAGACTAACTGCAAGATAATGGAGACAAAGGAAATCCCAAACAAAAGAAACAAAGGAAATCTTAAACACAGAATCCTAAACACAAGATTAATAGACTCAGAAAAAGCAAACTATTTCTTCAAAAGTCTGATATCACTGATAATCATTTCTTTACCAGATTTAACATAAATCCTAACCAGTGCAATTTAAGATGATCTCACCCTGGAGGATACCAGTTAATTGCTTTCTCCTATTAACCCTTCATGAACTTTAACCATGGTGACTTGTTGATGAGTTGGAGGAAGCTGAAACTGAAATGAACTGAAGAAAAATAGGAAGAAATTAAAGGGCATGAATCAAATGATCCTCCTAAAGGCAGATGACTTATTTGACTGAAAGTCAACACTGACATCAATTAGTTAGTTTGGTTGGGTTGTCAAGAAATAGTCAAACCTGAAATTTTAGACTAGAGGGAAACTTAGACAGGCATTAATGTCCTCATTTGCAAAGCAATGGGGTTTCATGACTACATGAATCTAATATCCATTCTAGCTGTATTATATCTGTGATTTCAGTGACTTTCTTTAAATTTTTTGCTTCTCTAGTATTAGCAAAGATTTCAATGGCCAAATGAGGATAAAATTAAATGACATGAAGCTTATAACTATAAATTGTCAAAAGGACACAGTGATAAATCAGACCATTTTCCAGTAAGTTCAGTGTTGTCCATTTGGCTTTTACTTTTCATACGATCAGTCCGAAGTTTAGGTGTGAGGTAATATCTTGGACAAGGACTCTTTTTAAGCTTAGTTCACAAAATCTGACTTTCATTTAAAATTTTCTCTTTGTTGCCCATTTTTTGACAGTTCCAAGATATTCACCAATAACACCTTCTTTATCTGGTACAGACTAAAGCAACCAAAGGTGCAATGAAGTAACTATGATTCTTCTGACAGAAAAAAAAAAACCCTTCCATTCTAGTCAAATATCTAAGATGCCATTTTATAAACTAGTGATAAAAATAAATTCTCAGCAAAGGCATATACATGATTGCAAAATACCTGCAACAAAATATATCTAAAACACAATAGTTTGCTTTAAGAATTTTTTTTTTAAATCTGCTTCAGTTCATAGAGTTAGCAAAATAAAAACAGAACAAACATCTGAACCCATAAAGTGAGGGGTAGACTTCAGTTCTCCTTGAGTTTTATTAAAAGTGAAGATATGAGGTTTAGTGGCTTTAACTGATTGCTTTAGATGACTGCACAATACCAAAAATGACAATCTATCTCTAACAAGCCTAGTTTACAAACTTCTTGAGAGCAAGAACCATTTCTTGTTGATTTTTGTACTTTCAAAGGCATTTCACATAATATATAACAGGCATTTTATATACATACTTTGTATACATGAAATAAAGAGTGATTTTGAGAGTTGAGACATATTAGAAGCATTGGAAATGTATCTAACTAAATCTGATTTATAAAGCATGATTTTCCTTAGGGAGTTCTTGTCTTATACTGGCCTGGAACATAAACAGCAGAACAGGATGAACCAGAAATGGACTTGAAAAAAATATATAATTCAAAGAGCATTAAAAGCTTAATATTTGAGCTGTCTTTTTTAATACAGGAAGCATGCTATGAAGTATAAAGTAGTTCATGTAAACAACAAGAGTTAAATAAATGCAGTTGGGAAACTCATTTGATTTGTTATCACACATTTGCATTGAGGTTGTGCAAGCATAGGCGATACACCCATAAATGGCTAGAAAAGTTTAACTTAAAGGGGAATTACTTATGTCCTTTTTATGAATGGATTGCCTAGCCAGGACTTTTGAACTAGAGAAAGTTGAACATGCGATGTGGAGGGTCACAGTTTATTAGCCCAGTTTTAGGAAGGTGGTGTTCAGGGGAACTCATAAGCCTTTCAAAAACATTGCCGGCCAAGTATAGATTGGATTATGACTGGTTTCTTGTTACTGGAACCTTAGCATGACATATTAATTTGAAAGAAGTATTGTTCCTTATTACCATCCTTCATGAGAGAAAACATTCAACAGAACAGATGCAAATCATTTTCCAGGTCTCCTGGGGTTTCCAATCTGTGTCATTGAAGGGAAACCTACATATTTTCACCCCCGAAATATTTAGTAACCACAACATTCACAACATGATGTTGTATAGTCTGCTTTTGTAACAATGCTCCTGGATAACTGAAATCAGCAACCTAGTTTTAAAAAACCCTGCCACTTGATTGATCAAACGAGAGTAAGGATTCACGTGCTTGAATAATCCAAACATGACATTTAAATCAGGTACATTATGCACAGCTTTCCCTTCCTGCTGAGGGGCACGTGCACTTGGAAGAACAGACAGATCTTGTTGCTCCCTGATAAGGTCAGAGAAGCTTAGCTAGAATGTAGTGATGCTTAAAGCTCATTGGTTTTGCCTCTGGAGCACAAGGCTGTTACTATGACTACAAAGCTTGCAGTTGCTACGGCATCCACAGGGCTCTTCCAGTGTCAAGGCTTCCAGGTGGCCCAGCACAAAAGCTATTACTTTATGTTGTTTTCAAGAAGTCTTTGAATAGTAGTCCAGAGTCAAAATAATTCCAGGTAAACAAGGTTTCCAATACTTTTCCATGTAGACAGAAGGCCATTCTTTAAAGTGGGAGTAAATGACCAGAAACAAATCCATTTCTCTCAATGAGCCCATCAGAGAAATTGTTAGAATTGAAGGGAGAAAAAAATGTACACGATCAGTACTAAAATACCGCTTTACTTCCCGTTGTCTAAATATAGAGTTCAAATGTATGGAGAATTTTTAAATAATGTCACACAAACCTGTAGATCATTTAGATTGGCAAGGCACATTAGCCTACTCAGTGTTTGGTAAGAAAGATCAGCGGTGTTATGAAGCAGGAAAACAGAGAGCCACAGGATGCACCAGAATGGGAAACCCATTCATAGTCTTGGCTCTAGAATAGGGAATATCAATTCTTTTTTATTTGTTTGCTTATTGCAGCCTTATTGAGGTATGACTGACAAATAATCATTGCTAAATGTTAATTGACAAATATATAAACCATATCTATTTAAGGATTTTTAAGGATATTTATGCAGTGTGATGTTTTGACATATGTATGTGTACATCGTGAAATGATGCCTATAAGGAAGTTAATTAACCTGTCCATTAGTTTATATATTTACCTTTGTGCGTATATATACGTAGTAAGAACATTTATGATCTACTCTCTTAGCAAAGGTCAAGTGTACAATACATTATTATTAATAACAGTCACCAAGCTGTACACTAGATCTCTAGAATTTATTCATCTTGTAACTAAAAGTTATTTTCTCATGCACCCTTCCTGACACCATACCGGATTGCTTCCCTATGCTGTATATATATTCCTAGAGTGTTCTGTCCTTCTCCATAGAACTCAACACTCTTGCACCAAATGTCACTCTTTTTTTTCTAGACTCTACAAGGGCAAATGCATTATGGTTCCATCACCCACCACAATACCCTAACAGTGCCCAATAAATATGTGCTAAATGGCTTAAAAGAAATGTAAATCTTGTTTAGAAAGGCATAAGTTGTCCAGTTGGCTTCAAACATTAGAGTTCATGAGATGAAATAGTTTGAGGCTATATTTTCGAGAATCTTCCAAGTAAGACTGAGGCATTTATATATGACTCAATAGATGTGGGAAGGGAGTTTAGTCTTCTGAGCTATGGTTCACAAGGTCAGTGCAGGGTATATTCACGTTGCTTGCTTCTTGGGACAGAAGGCAGTCCAGCCAGGCACACCATGTTTGTTTGTCTTGTCTCTGTTACAGTGTCAGCTTTCAAGTCACAGCCATTGTTGCTATTAAACACAGACTTGAGTGTAAGAATATTTGGGTTCCAACATTACCCTATAATGTGATTTACAAATTCAGTCAACGTTATCTGATAACAGTTACAAAGTTTTCACTTCTCTTGATGTCACCAATGTTTTACTGCCAACTATTTCTGAACAAGAAAGATCAATTTAAAAAGAACTCCAGGAAATATGCTAAACACACACACACACCCTTTGGGCACAGCTTTTGTATGGGGAGCAAAAGCAGAGCTAGAGCAACATTAATATCATTTCCCCTGTTTTATGCTTAAAGAAAAATTCAGCATTATCCTACAAATGTCAGCTGCTCTGAACATCACCATCAGAATTGACAGAAATGACATATATTCACCTTTGTGTAAATAGTCAAAATGAGGTGTGAAAGCAGAGAGAGGAAGGCTATTTTTCTTAGTTTTGTAGCTTCTTTTCTTCTGTGAAGCAAATAGTTCATTGGCAATTGTCGGATCCCTACCATGTATCTTTCCTCATAAGATCAAGTCCCTTGTGGGGCTACGAGTCAGTAATTGTCTGCTCATGTCCACCAAGCAGAGCTCCAGACATTTCTATTCTGGACACTTCCAGGTCTTCATTGTGTATCAAGTATCTGGTTCTAGGCCGTAAAGATTCAATCAACAATGGGTAGTGAGAACAATTAATACTATTTTAAAGAGTTGTGTGAAACCCAATAAAATACATACTAATTCTTAGCTAAATGTATTAGAAAGACTACAATCTAATTGTTGTAATAAATTGGAACATTTTTAGTTAAGATATGAGCTCCAGAACCTGGAAAGACATCCTGACTCTGCCACCATTAGTTGTGTGAACAAATTCTTATTGAGTAATTTCCCCAATGTCATACACATATAGGTACTTACTATGTACCAGCTGCTTTACCCAAGCATGCTCATTATCATTACCTCCAGTTTTCATGGGGGAAACTGAGCAGGGAGGTTAAGCAATTTGCCCACGGTTAAAGGGAATACATTTTATAGCTGGGGTTCTAACTTCAAGAATCTGGTTTGTGGACCTTACTCTTACACCACACATAGTCTCTAAGCCTTGTTACTTCTATAAAGCAGTTACAGTGATAACTACCTCATGACATTGTTGAGATTTAAGTGAGGTAATAAATGCAAAAAGCTTAGCACAGTCAGCCCAGAGTAGATTCTCATTAAATGCTAGTTTTTATCATTAATAATCCATGAGATTTATAATCTTAAAGAATATTAACTGTATATTCAATTATCAGTTATCCTTGTATTATCTTTTTCTTTTTTTTTTCCTTTTTGGGCTTATACTGGATTTCCTCTTAAAATGAGTAGAACTCTGGGCATTGTCCCTTCCTTTGATTAATGTATGTTCAAGAAATATTGATATTAGTACAGTGTGGTGGTGTGATACTGGTACAATGAGGTGTTACCTAAGGTACTAGGAGCTCAGCAGTGACTATTTTCTTTTTCTTTTCTTTTATTTTGTTTTATTTTATTTTATTTTTTGATTTATTTATTTACAGAGAATAATTTCAATGTGGTTGACTTACCTTTTAGTTATATTTTGAAGGTCTTTAAGGCAATGGTATATATGTATACTTGATAAGGGAATAGACATTATTGAGAAGGGGAGATTTCTTTAATCAAAAGTTTTGGAGTATTCTGAAATAAACAAAATTAGGGATGCCTGAGTGGCTCTGTGGTTGAGCATCTGCCTTTGCCCCAGGTTGTGATCCTGGGTTTCTGGGATGGAGTCCCACATTGGGCTCCCTGCAGGGAGCCTGCTTCTCCCTCTGCCTATGTTTCTGCCTCTCTCTGTGTGTCTTTCATGAATAAATAGATAAAATCTTAAAAATATATGTACAAAATTAGCATGTTTCTTTTCCAACTGGATACTTTTAGCTCCATGCAAAAGCTTTTTATTAGTGCATAGAACAAGGACTCTTTTAAACTCCTATCTGGAACTTCCAGTCCTTGTTGGTTATTTTTACTGTCAACTGACTGAAGATCACTGAAGAAGGTAGAAATAAAATACATCAGCTAGTTTCTTTGTTCATTTTCTTCCTCTGAAAAAAGGCTAGTGCAGTTTGGATGAGAGCCTGCCTATTTGTATTCTTACCACAGAGTTATGCTACTTATTGATGCTGTAAATTATTTTCTCAGTCAACTAGATATATATTAAATGCCCCTAGGTGAAAGTTTTTATGCTAAATACTAGAGATATAAATGCCAAACAGAGAGGAACACAGACACTGAAAGAATAGTGGGGAGGAGAGACTACAATTAGAAAAGCCAAAATAGCCAGAGAGCTGGGAGGAAAACCAGGGATTTATTTATTTTATTTTTATTATTTAGTTTTAAAGATTTTATCTACTTATTCACGAGATACACAGAGAAAGAGGCAAGAGACACAGGCAGAGGGAGAAGCAAGCTTCCCGCTGGGAGCCTGACGTGGGACTCGATCCCAGAACGCTGGGATCATGTCCTGAGCAGAAGGCAGATGCTCAACCACTGAGCCACCAGGTGTCCCACCAGTTATTTATAGTATCATGAAATTGAAATTGAAAGTGATTATTGTATTTAGGACATATCATTCAATTTTGATCTGATGATCAGCACAGTTTATTTTTATTAAAAATATTTGTTTCTGGGCACAGAGTAGAAGACGGATATTGGGGCTTAGTCCAGGTGAAGAGATATTGGTGAGAGAAAAAGAAACTAACAAAGCTTTCAGCAGTTGTACAAGGTGGGTTATATTGGAAAAATGGAAAGATCTCAAACATTTGGCTCATTGCCTACACAAGATACTTACTTAATTTTGAAGCCATACAGGTGGCTGAGATCCACAGCCTCTGGAAAGCAGAATGAATTCTCCCACGTTCTCTCTTTTTTTTAAAAAAATTTATTTATGATAGTCACACAGAGAGAGAGAGAGATAGGTAGAGACACAGGCAGAGGGAGAAGCAGGCTCCATGCACCGGGAGCCTGACGTGGGATTTGATCCCGGGTCTCCAGGATCACGCCCTGGGCCAAAGGCAGGTGCTAAACCGCTGCACCACCCAGGGATCCCCCCTTTTTTTTTAAAATTTATTTATGATAGTCACACACAGAGAGAGAGATAGGCAGAGACACAGGCAGAGGGAGAAGCAGGCTCCATGCACCGGGAGCCCGACGTGGGATTTGATCCCGGAATTCTCCCACGTTTTCATAAAACAGAGGCCTCTGTGAGAGGATGCCTGAACTAAATTGTCTGCAGACTATCAAAGACAAAGAGTCAAAGATCACCAGGCTGTCTCTAGAAACCGTAGAGGCCCACATGCTAGGAATAGTGATGAACTAGAGTTGACCAAAACCAAAATGCGGCACTGACCTAGCTCAATCCTGATTGAATCAGGGTGATGTATGATCTACTTTTCTGTGTATCAAAGGAGAGGTGAAACTATCTGGGGAAGATAATTTCATCTGGAAACACTATAGTTCTTTTGTACTCAATAAAATTACGATACTTGACATGAGATGAAGCAAAACCATTTGGTTAGTAACCAAGAGGGGAAAAGTAGACTATTGAAGCACACCCTAAAGTGATTCAGAATTGAGGTCAGCAGACATGAACTTTAAGATAACTATGATTAATATGTTAAAAAGAGTAAAAGATAGGGAAAATATATGAAAAGATAAAATATTTCACAGAGGTGAAACCTAAAAAAAAGAAACAAATGCACATTCTAGAGCTAAAAATACAATATCTTAAAATTTTAGTGAATGCATTTTAATAGAGTGGATATATTGAAAGATTGAATTAATAAACTGGATAATAGATTAATAAGAAAGTACCCAATTAAGTATGCAAAATACAAAGAAGAAAAATGAACAAAAATGTAAAAATCATGTGGAATATGCTCTTTAAAGTGATAGAGATAAAAGACACTTAACTTTTAAAGAAACCATAATAATACTGACAGCAGACTTGCCTTCAGAGGTAAGAAGTCAAGTCTGGTGAGTGATGTATTTAAAGTGCTGAAGGAAAATAACAGTCAAGTTTGACTTCTACACCCAGAGAAGACATCCTTTGTTTTGTTTTTTTTTTAAGATTTTATTTATTTATTCATGAGAGACACAAAGAGAGGCAGAGACACAGGTAGAAAGAGAAGCAGGCTCCATGCAGGGAGCCTGATGTGGGACTCGATCCAGGGATCATGCCCTGGGCCGAAGGCAGATGCCCAACCGCTGAGCCACCCAGGCATCCCAGAGAAAAAATCCTTACAGTGACTCCTGAGTTATGCTGCCATCAGTAAACTACCTAAACAGACAGAAACAACAAAAGGAGTTATCTAGGCAGAGGGAAAATGAGCCTAGATGAAAACAGAAATGTCAGTGGGAAGAAAGAACATGAGGAAGAGTAATTATAAATGAAATTGACCATACAAGACAATATTTCAGTGGAGCTTAACTTATCTATCACACTAAAATCCATGAAAATAATAATAAAAGGCAAGAAGATGGTAAGTAGCCTCAAAGTGTTCTAAGGTTGCAGACTTATGAGAAAAAATGGTAAGAGTAATACTTTATATTATTGTCGAGAATGCATGAGGTCAACTCTGAAATTTTGCTCCCTAAAGCCCTATATAATAGCTTACTACACCCAGTGTTAGCTTCCTTGGATATTACAAATGCCATTACCACATTGCCACTTTCTTGCAAGGATCCTTCTACTTACACACACCCTCAATAAATTTTCCTTGACCAAAATTAAGACCAGAGTAGACCTAAATCTCATTATTTCCTCTACCTTCAAGCAGTTAGCTTTCAGCAAATCAAGAATTTGTTTGTACCATTATATTTTAGAAGAGCAAGGCCGCCAGCTGGTGTCTAGACTGTCAGCCCATCATCTATGCAATGGTCTGTTTCTGGTATGCACCATTAAAATCCCTTTTTTGGCCAGTCAGCTTATAGCTATGCCCTTTTATTCTTACCTCAGAGTGCCTCCTCTCCACTTTGCAGATCTAAGGAGTAAGCATATTTTACTCATCTGTATTCTTCTCTCTTTCAAGTTAATCTGTATTCTTTTGAATGAGGAATAAGTTCTCTTCCAGGGACATATTATCAAAACATTCCATCAAGTCCATGAGATGGTTACAAGCCTCTGTTTATGTTTATCTGTTCATATTTATACTTTATTTATCACCTATAGTTTGCTTATGGACCAGTCATTTTGTTCTTACCCATCTTTCCATTTGTTTTCTCCTACAAATTTCCATCTTTTTCTTCATCTCTCAGTAATAATGTAGATAAAACACTGAGTCTGGAGCTAGAGTGTCTTACTTCAAAATCCCAGCTCCAGTAACTAATAGGTAACCATGAATGGGTTTTCCTTGACCTTTCTCAACTTCTCTGCCTAAGTATCCTCATCTTTAAAATGATAATGGAGATAATGGTATTATTTACTATTATTTGGGATGGGGGTTTATTTGAATTAATATAAATGGGATTCTTAATCATTTGTGCTAGACAGATGGGAACGTTCAATGAATCTTAGCTATAATTCTTACTACTCCTTATTTGTTATTTCTTCTTTTTGATGTCCTCGTTTATAGTTTTATGCAATGATTTTTCTTTATTTCCTTCATATTTAAGTTTAGAAATATCTCCAATCTTTAAGTTTAACAACAATAAAATAAAATTTTTCTTGTATTGATCTCAGCATTTGTCTCTGTGCATGCGTTCCTCACTCTTTGCTGTAGTTCTGCCCCTCAAGGCTTCAGTAAACAGAGCATTTGCATTTTCCAGTACAAGCCCATCTAAAGACTACTGTTTTATCCCCTGTGGGTGGTCTCATCTTTTTAATTTTTTTAAAGTAGGCTCCACCAAGTGTGGAGCCCAATGCGGGGCTTGAACTCACGACCCCAAGATTAAGACCCTGAGATCAAGACCTGAGCCTATATCAGAAGTTGGATGCTTAACCCACTGAGCCACCCAGGCACCCTGAGTGGTCTCATCTTTAAAACAAATGTCTTCATTTCACCTCCCCATTCTTCTAAGAAATATGTTATCTGTTCTAGCACTTTCTTTGCTAGCTGGAAAAGGGAACTGTATCTATTATGCTGATTATTTCAGGACAATACACGAGGCACAAATGGGCATATTTTGCAATCCAATGCAAAAGACCTCCAGTATCTTTGTGTTCTTGATTTAAGAAACTGCAATTTTCCTAGATCAGCAAGCTGTCACCCCTACTTATCCAAGCAACCTAGCCCCGAAGAGCTCAAATGTACGTATATATCTTGGCTAATTTCAATAGGTGGCAGGAAGTGTAGTAGAAGGTTTGAAGGTCTGACTAGCCCTGGTTAGCCAAGGATTAGCCTACACCCTACCGAGAGCGGTATAGTGAGCAGGAGTAAGCAGAGAAGGGCAAAGCTGGAAAGGAAGGTATAGGGTGGCCAAAGTGAAGAAAGAAAATGAAATGAAGCCCGATAGAAAAAACATGTTTTTTTTTCCATGTCGGCCAGGAACCATCCCTGAGTACACATAGCTGCACAAAAGACACAATGTGAGGGATTGATTTATTTAATGAATACCTCAAAAACCATGTTTTCAATGTTTAGGGTGTAGTTAGGTAAAGTGAAAGTACTCTAACAAACATACTTGTGCCTCTCACCATTTAATCTGTCTGCAGGGTTTTGATACTTTTCTATTTCCTTCACCAACACCGCTTCTTAGAAGAGCTCTTTGATGGTAAGGAGGTCTTTCTGTGTGACTCTTCAGAGTACTTTTCTTCCTTTTTCTTTTTTTTTCCCCTGAGAAACAGAAAGTCATTGCTTTCTCTGAAGTAAACAAATCAGAATGCTAAGGGGTTCTTGTTTTCAGGTCACAACTTCAACCCCCAGGTAGAGCAGACCTCTAGATTGCTCTTTATCCTCTACTATAGTACAAAGCCAGCCCACTTAGCTAATGCCCAGCTGATTCCTTCTTGCCTCTGGTCCCTAAGCTACTGCTTTAGCGTAATCAGAGCTGGTATGCTTAGGGACAGACTGTGTCTTGTTTTGACAAGCAATTTAGGAATTATTCACCTGATTTTCCTGCATCAACCCACCAACTTCCAGTTGCAAAGTTAGATGAGTTGTGAACCATTATAACATAAAGCAATAGTGTTTCTGCACACACACAGAATATTTTGTTAGCTAAGAAGTAGCTAAAGATTCTTTAATCTTTAATATCTACCTGTGGTGGGGGCTTCATGGAGAGGCTTTTTCATAGTCTTTATTTAAGATGTTTGAATATACACCTAGCTGGGGTTGCATAGTAGCATCAGATTCTCAGAAGCGTCTTAGAAACTTTATTAGACAGCATAAGCCAGCAATGCTTACAAATGAAACCTGGAATAGCAGTGACTTAGTGAATCAAAATCTTACTTCTCATTCATAAGGTTGTGTGCAATTCAATTTGATTAGGGAGAGGAACAGGTTGGCTTCTCTGTTTCTCAGATGGTAACTCAGTGATCCAGGCTAAGAGAAGTTCTCTCATCTTATTGCTACACCATACGGACCATGGCCTTTTTTGGGTACTATGGCAGGGGAAAACATAGCATGGAGATTTCATGTCTGGTCTTCTTTGTTTCTTCCCAGAAGGGACACACCTCCTTCCACTTCTTTTAGTCCATTGGTAACAAGCAGTCACATGGCTTCACTTCACTAAAATCGAGCTAGGAAATGTAATTTTTTATACATCTAAGAAAAGAGAAAAAGCAGATACTGATTCTGTAAAATAAATTTCCCCTATGGATCTTAAAGAGTCCTGGGTTATACTAGATGTTTACCAAATAGTCTTACAAAAAATTGATGCCTGCATTTGGTAGCAGGGACTCTGAGGGACAGAGGCAACACTAACCTATATGTGATTGACAAATGATTATGTAAAGGATTTGAAGCTTCATTGCAGAGCTTTTGGAGTCTTCCTTCCTAATAATATTTGTACCTGGAAATGAGAAAAGAGAGGACAGAACATAGAAATGCAAGACAGGAAGCACTAACAATTATGTCTTTGGTCACATCATTCCATTTAGGATGGCATAAATGCTTTGAACAATTTGGAGCATTTGAATATAAAAAACCCTCCTTTTTAAAAGGAAAAGCATTAAATGACTTGAATCTTTGAATCACAGTAGAAATACATGGCTAGCATGTGGAACTATTTCAAAATTACATTTACATCATTTTGGGATTAAAGCAGCCTGGAAGGGCTCCAGGAGAAGAAATTTTCAGGTCCGTGTGAAGGGGTATTTAGTGTTGTTTAGCCCAGGTTAACACAACCCCCAGAGTTATTTGTCTCACCGCTTCCCCTGACTGCTCCCAACCTTTCAGCTCCCCAGCAATCTCCAAATACAGTGCAAATTTCTGAGCATATGTTACAAAGGTCATGGAGCCCCTACCTACTTACCAATTTAAAGATGTTTATTTATTTATTTTATTTGAGAGAGAGACAGAGAGAGAGCAAGAGCACACATGAGCAAGGGGGAGGGGCAGAGGGAGAGGGAGAACCAGGCTGCCTGGGCACCTGGATGGCTCAGGACCTGGGATCATGACCTGAGCTGAAGGCAGATGTTTAACCCACTGAGCCACCCAGGACCCCCTGCTTCTACAGTTTAAACTCTATTGGGACCTCTTACTCCATTCTTTTGGAAGCCCAAACTTCACACAGGCTGTGATCTGTTGGCTTCAGATACTTTATTCGTATGCAGTAACCATATGGACCAGTTAGCAAAAAGCAGTTAGAACATTCTCATTGCAACCCTGCTGTCAAAGATAAGCTTTGTTTAAGGGAAATGTTTTCTTATTTTAAGTAGAAAAAAAGAGGCAAATTCATCCTTGAATTTTCACAGACACATTTGAATTTCATGTTCCATATTTCCAAAAGCAGAAATCTAGACTTACTGATAATGATAGTCAAAGCACGGGGTCTTTTGTAAGATTTTTTTTTTCAGTTTCAAATATTATACATGCTGATAATGACAGATGAAATCCAAAATCCAAAAGTGTCTTAATGATAGAGTAATATTATTACATACAGTAACATTATAGTGTCATTAATAATACTTTCATAATCCTCTCTCAACTCTTCTCATTTCAACCCCTTTAGGTAAGCAGTACAAATCTGCCATTCTGTTATTTCCCAACTTTCTCCGTTCAAGTTACCAAAGCATGTAAATGTATCAATAAGGACTTTTTTAAAGACCTGGTGTAGAGGTGCCTGAGAGGTTCAGTTGGTCAATAGCAAACTCTTGATTTCAGCTCAGGTCATGATCTCAGGGTCAGGAGACGAAGCCCATCCTGTGGCTCCAAGCTCAGTCTGGTTAAGATTCTCTCTCTCCCTCTACCCTCCCTCTGCTTGTGCAAGCTCACTCTCTTGCTCTCTTTCTCTCTCAAAGAAATAAGTAAATAAATAAGCCTTTAAAAAAAGAAAAAGAACTGGTGTAGCTCCAGGTGTGTTCTGAAGATACCTTCAGGATTCAGTTTCTCTGGATCTCTCAGCTCCTTTGTGGGCAGCCTTCATCATGTGGCTGGTTGGAGGCCACCCTCCTTCTGTCCAAGTCCTGCATGAAAGACCCGCCTCACCTTCTATCACCTTGTACTCCTAGCATCTCAGAAAAAGATGTTTAATTCCATTTGATTGAGTTTGGTTGTACTGACTTTGTGTTCTTGAGCTCACTGTGTTTCCCCGAGATCCTATGCTCTACGCTGTATTGGCAGTGGACCCCCAGGAAGCACAAGGGCTGAGATGGGAGCAGTAGATCCTTAAATGAGATTCAGGTGCTATTGCTGAAGATGCAATCCATGAAAGACAGGCACAGAAGCAAAATGGGCCGTGCTTATCCTACTGCTCTCATCAAAGGCAGAAACTATGGCTCATTGTTTTAATAGTTTAATAATATTTTATGGCATAGAATTATTATAGTTTATTTTTTCTTTAGAGAGAGAGTATGCAAATGGCAGGGAGGGGCAGAAGGAGAGAGAAGGAGAGAGAGACTCCCAGCAGGCTCCATGCCCAGTGAAGAGCCCTGCACGAGGCTGTCTCCAATCCTGAGATCATGACCTAAGCTGAAATCAAGAAACCGACATTTAGCTGCCACCCAGGCACCCCAGAACTATCATAATTTTTAAAGCTACTAATGGACATTCAGAATTTTTCTTATTTATTTTCTATACCACAAACAATGCTGCAGTAAACTTTCTTATGTCCTGCTACTTTTATTTTTAGATGTTGCATTTTGAAAGTAGGTTTTCTTCATTAATGGCTATGGTTATAAATATACATATGTGCATATTCTTTTCATAACTTGCTAAAATCGGCAGATATTTTTTTCAAAAAGTGACAATTCAGACTTACAGTATTTGAGTGTGCCCATTTCCCTACATATACATGAGAACTGGATATTTTTGCTCTTTTAATTTTTTTTCTTAAAGATTCATTTTAGAGAAGGGGGAGGGGCAGAAAGGAAGAGCGACCAGGAGACTCTGCACTGAGCATGGAGCCTCACACGAGGCCTGGGCCCACAGCCCATGAGATTAGAGTTGGTTGCGCAACCAACTAAGCCATCCAGGCACCCTAGTTTCCGAAATTTTAGTCATTTGGCAAATTTCTTTTTTTTTTTTTTAAAGATTTTGTTTACTTAGTAAATACATATATAGAGTACAGGTAGGTGGAGCAGTAGGCAGAGGGAAAGGGAGAAGCAGGCTCCCTGCTGAGCAGATCTGGGTTTGATCCCAACATCCAGGCACTTAGCCAACTGAGTCACCCAGACGCCCCAAGTTTTGCAAATTTCTTATCGGGTTGTTTGTCTCCTTACTGAGGTGTAATTATTTATATATTCTGAATACAATTCATTTCTTAAATGCGTGTGTTATGAATTGCAGCTTGCAGTTTCATTTTTGTCTTACCAGTGGTTTTCTGCAAAGCAAAAAACTCTTTAAGTTGTAATCAAATCCAATTTATCATCTTTTTTCTTTTATGTTGAGGAATATTTGCATCTTGTCTAATAACTTTTTGTTGAGCTCAGAATTATGCAAATTTTCTCCTACTTATTTTCTAGGAGTTTTATAGCTTTAGTTTGCATTTTAAACTGATCCTCCTTGAACTATTTTTGCGTATTATGTGCAGTAAATTTTGAGGTAACTAGCTCTGTATGCTCTTGTGCCTGACCTGGTCCAAAAATTTGCCCCATACATCAGTCCCTCCAGAACTAATCGCCACTTTGTTTTGGTCTTTACATCCACACCTCCGTCCCCCTTTGGGAACAGGTGTGTAGAGATGAATCTCTGCCCAGGCCCAGTTCTCACTGTGGACTTGCTGGAGCTGATTGCTCAGCTATGGATAGTGCCCACTTCATGATTCCTTCAATAACTTGTCTACTTGCCCCTGAACAGCTCCTGCTCTGCATGTCCATGTTTTTGCTGCTCATTCCAGTGCTGCACTAACCCCCTTCTCCCTTGTCCTCTTCTTCAATGGCACTGAACACCCGCAAAGCACCTGCACACCGTCTTTCCACCTACATAAAGTCATCGCTGCCTCAGACGAGCTGCCCAGTTCCAAGTCTGGCAAATCCCACTCTGTGCCAGCTGGACAATCCAACTAGATCATGCTCAGCCACGTCTGGGGTTGTGACACCTGTCCGTTCAGCAGCTGTATGGTCACCACTTCTCCTTAGCGGCAGAGATCATGTCTGATGCATTTCCACGCATCTCTTGACTTCCCTGTGTTAGCTGATGTTATGTGTTAACTTGACTGGATCATGGGTTACCCAGATATAGGAGTAACCATTATTTCTGGATGTGTCTCTGAGGGCGTTTCTGCATGAGCTTAACATTGCTCAGTAGAGTAAAACAGACTGTCCTTGCCAGTCAGGGTGGGCATCATTTAAGCTCTTGAGGGCCTGAGCAGAACAGAGAGGCAAAAGAAGGAAGGATGTACCCTCTCTCCCAGACTGTTTGAGGTGGGACATTGGTCTCCCCTTTCTACTGGGACTTTCATCACTGGTGCTCCTGGTTCAACAGCAAAGACACATGCACATATTACACACACACAGTCGCATACACGTCACTCTAGGAACTACTCCCACTGTTTCCATTGCCTCTCCCTCTCTCTCCTGCCCCCCAACTAGTGGAGAAACAAACACTTTAGAAAAAATAGGAATTTGAAGCTGAAGTTTTATGGGAATTTTTTAAAGTCATAATATTTTGCAGAGCCTTGTTGAAATGTGCATGGACGGTATAAAGAAGAGTCAAATCTGTGATATAGATGCATTTTCAAAGTGAGGTACATATCCAGTTGCTCAAGGGCTGATTTGGTTTGTGTACAATCTATTTTCTTTCAGACAGTAGGTTTATGAGCCCATGTTGAGGCTCTGGTCAATTTAGAAATTTAAGTGCTGCTCAGACTTGCTGTCTTTGACCAGGGCAAGACAGCCTGCATGTCTGTTCTCAAAGGGCAGGACATTGCATTACATTCATTATCCCAAAGCTAGATGGCAGAGGTTATAAAAAAAATACATTTTGCAAGAAAGGTTCCAAGTCATTCGACTCTGTGAATTATCTACACACTTTGCTTAGGGAGGGTACATATTTTGCCCCCACAAAACAGATTGCTTTCAAATTTCTGACTGTCTTTGGGGGGTTATTTTTATTTGTTTATATGTTTGCCTGTTTTCTTTAAAGATTTTATTTATTTGAGAGCGAGAGAGCGAAAGTGAGAGAGAGAGCACGCACACAAGCAAGGGAGCAGCAGGCAGAGGGAGGGGGAGAAGCAGGCTCCTCATGGAGTGGGGAGCCTGATGTGGGAGTGATCCCAGGACTCCAAGATCATGACCTGAGCAGAAGGCAGATAGATGCTCAACCAGCTGAGCCACTCAGGTACCCTTGTGTTTGCCTGTTTAATTATTGAATAGCTATCAAATTCACATAGGTCAAACATTTAAAAGCATACCCACAAATAACTCTTCAATCTCAGAGCTCCATCTACCCATCTCCACCAAAGATAAAACAGCCAAGCATTATTGTTACTTTCTCGTATACCCTTCCTGAGGCTTTCTATGTGTATGCAAATGAATTCGAGCTTGTATTCTAATTCCCACTAATTTTAAAGAGAAAAGAAGCTAGACTTGGGGCAACCACCATTGCCTGCTAGCCCAGAACTTTCCTGGTTTTAGGGTTTTAGCACTGATGGTCTCGTGTCTTGGGAAACTTCTTATCCCTGGACAAACCAGTATGATTGGCCATTCCAGATCATCTGTCTGGCACTAATATATTTTGGAGATGTTTTCATATCTGTACCGAGATCTTTCTCTCTCTTTTTTTTTTATAGTAGATGTATAATTTTTGCATGTATCACTACTGTAATTCAGCTGTCCTCTGTTGATGGGTATTGAGGTTTTTGTTTTTCCTGATCATGTGTCTACAGAAAACCTGAAGAATCATACAAACATAAAACCAAAGATAAAAGACCATCTATAGCCTCACCCCTCAGAAGTGGTCATTTTTTAAAAAAAAGCAAAAAAAAAAAAAAAGAAAAAAGAAAAAAGCCCAACTGGTATATATTATCTTCCAGTCTTTTTTCTATGTATTTGTTCACCAGTCATTGGTTGACTAGAACTGTTCTTTGAAGTAGGGGTTTCACAGTGAAGAACACGGCTACACAATTGCATATTATATCCCATGTGTTGGGGTGGGGTGGGCAGAGAGCTATAAACAATACACATTTAAACAAAAAGGCAAGGAAATTTTAGATGTTAACAAGTGATGGGAACAAGATTAAATGAGCTGCTGGCCCCTGGTGGTAGAGGTGAGGGGCAGTCCTTTGCCTTCACTGGTGGGCTCCGGAAGACACACACACACACACACACACACACACACACACACACTTACAAATGCAAATGAAGCACGTTACTGATTTATTTAGAATGAAAAAGGAAAATACAGCCATAAATACCACAAACATCACAAAATCAGAAATATTCACTGCATTTTTTTTATTAATTAGCTGTCTGAAATAGTCTCCATATTACCTTTTCTCCTTCATTTTTCTCTCCTACACACTCTTTGATTACTTCTTTCTATAATGTTTTCTATCATATGATTAGATTTTAAAATATCATCTATAGGGGCTCCCTGGGTGGCTCAGCGGTTTAGCGCCCACCTTCAGGCCAGGGCGGGATCCTGGAGACTCAGGATCGAGTCCCATGTTGGGCTCCTGGCATGGAGCCTGCTTCTCCTTCCTCCTGGGTCTCTGCCTCTCTCTCTCTCTCTCTCTCTGTGTGTGTCTACCATAATAAATAAATAAATCTTAAAAAAAAAAGAAAGAAAATCATAGGAGTTAAAAGTTCATTTACAGTACTGTAAAAAATCTACATATAAGTGAACCTGCTCAGTTCAAACCCATATGCAAAGGTCAGCTGTGGTGCTACCTTTCCTCCTTTTTGTTCTATTTACATGGTATTTAGGTAATTGTGGTAACTCATTTATGCTTAACAAAAACAGCCAGTGGGATCATTTAGACCATTTGAACCTACCTACCTATTCAGTAATCAATTCAATGATTTGAGCAATCATTTTTAAAATTATTAAATTGTGTTAAACACTAAAGTTTTATTCTGTAGTTCCAGATCATTACATTGTAATGATAGCATTGAACCACCTGAAGGAAATACAAATATGTGTGTGTGTGTGTGTGTGTGTGTATACACACATGTATAGCTGAAGGTGGAAGCTTATCCGTGATAGAACAAGAAATACACAGTTGTGTCTTAAAAATACCATAGCTAGTTGTCTAGTCAACTCAAAACCAAAGCTTCCTTCAGAATTTGCTTCAGGGCTATTTAATGACCGTATCTTCCTTGTTGAGTGGTGGGGCCCTCCAGGATCTGGTGCCCCCAACTTACTGAGAACTTCCTGTCTTCCAGGTTTGACGAGTCTCTGTGGCAGACCTTAGACCTCACAGGTAGAAACCTGCACCCAGATGTGATTGGCCGGTTGCTGTCTCGAGGAGTAGTTGCCTTCCGCTGCCCACAATCATTTATGGATCAACCATTGGTTGAACATTTCAGGTAAAAACAAAAAAACAAAACAAAACAAAAAAACAACAAAAAAAAAAACCAGAAAAGACTTTCTAAGTCTTCAGGTAGAAAGAGATCAAAGAGAAGCCCGGGTGGCTCAGCAGTTTAGTGCTGCCTTTGGCCCAGGGTGTGATCCTGGAGACCTCGGATCGAGCCCCACGTCAGGCTCCCTGCATGGAGCCTGCTTCTCCCTCTACCTGTGTCTCTGCCTCTCTCTCTCTCAATCTGTGTCTCTCATGAATACATAAATAAAATCTTAAAAAAAAAATATCGTCTATAGAGAAGAGAAAGATAGCTTAGTTTCTTCTGGCACAGTCCATAGCAATTGTTCTTTACTGTTATTTCAGGTGCACAGCCCTTGATTGGCTTGTGATACGAATGTCAAATTTCAGGAAGCCTCTGTTACATGAGCTGTAAGATTTCAGGGCACTTCACATTCGCTTTCGTATTAGACTCTTCTGAATTGATGACAGTTATTAAGCAGTTTCTCGTCAATGTCCTCGTTGCAGGGGCATATTATGAGTTTTATGTTATCTTCATCCAAGACAGTATTTCATGTCAGATCAGCAAGCCCTTTAAATAAATAAACACAAAGAATGATTACTTTCTGATGGCATACTCTGCATTATTGAGTATATTCCTTACAGGAAAACATTTCCTCTTCGACCAGGCACTGCATTTAGGCATTGTGTCTTATTTATTTTTAAACTTTATACTACTTAGATCTGGGCATGTTTTTTATAAGCAGCACATATAGGAATTTTTAAAACATAAAGGACAACTTTTGCTTTTTGGCAGCACAGTGTACTCACGCAGGCATATGGTTAAATAGAAACAGTTGGTGTTACTCTGTTCTACTTCTCTTTGCTTTTCTTTTGCTTGTATTATGATACATTTGTTCCTTTTTAATTTTGTGTGGCAGTATGGATGCAAAACAACTATTTTTTTATCCTCTTGTAGTTGCTCTTAATTTTGTAAGTGCAGGGTTAAGCCAAGAAATCTATTTTTTTATCCTCTTGCAGTTGCCCTTAATTTTGCAAGTGCAGGGTTAAACCAAGCTTCTATTTCTATAATTCTCAATAGACAGTAACTTTGCATTTTTCCTTTATAAGCAACAAGGAGTTTGGCATGGATTTCCTTTGCTGTGTTTTCTCTACCCTTCTTCACTCTCTAGTGTTACAGATTGTATCTGGAGCTGTCAATCAGCTTACCCTCTGCATTTTTTATTTTTTCACCATCATATCTCCTTTGGTTGTGGCTACTTGCACTGGGTGACACAAGCAGCCTGTGGCTCTGTCTGTGGCCACTGACATCCTTCAGACCTTCCTCCTGCAGTGTTCTCCTGCTAACATCCGCTTACATCTGTACCTCGAAGCTGCCAAGGAGCTCTGTTTAGCCTCCAGGCTGGAAGTGAGGCCCAATAACCCACTCCTGTAGCTCTCAACCAATGACTAGTGGACACTGAGGGGTAAGTGTCCCTGAACTCTCATCCCTTGGGTGTGGTGACTCTGGGGCATGCATTTTGCATAGTTTGTCAAAACCTCCCTGTGGGATTCAGCTCTAGTAATCCTCATTGTAACTGGCTTGACAATGGACCCAGTATTGGTTGCCTTCCTTTTCTCTCGTTCTTTTACCTATTTCCTGACATTCCAAATAAAACACTTGCTCTGAAATCCGTGCCTCAGGGTCTATTTCTGGTGGAATTCAAATCTAAACACAGATATAGAAAAAATTATTTATAGTTTATACGTTTAATTTTAATACTTGCTGGGATACTTTAAATAAAACAATTTTTCATATTCTTGGTATCTTGATTTTGGTTGATTTCATAGCCAGATAGAGCACATTTCAAATAGTTCTCCTCAATGCCCTCAAAGAATATATGGCTGGCGTATGATTTTGTTACTTGAGCATATATATGAATGGGTTTCTCTTGCTTTAGTAGACAATGATTTGACCAGGGATAGAGCCCCCACATTTCACCACTATTGTCCACAAACCATGTTCTGGAATAATCTTCCATCTTTTTTTTTTTTTTAATTCCATCTATTTATTCATGAGAGACACACAGAGAGAGAGGCAGAGACACAGGCAGAGGGAGGAGCAGGCCCCATGCGTGGGACTCGATCCCGGGTCTCCAGGGTCACACCCTGGGCTGAAGCAGCGCTAAACCGCTGAGCCACCCAGGCTGCCCAGTCTTCTGTCTTTTAACATCAATGATCATCTAAGTAAGGTCCAGAAGGTTTTTGTTTCTTTGTTGAAACATTTAAGAAAATTTATATTTTTTGCATCTGGATAGGTATAGGATTTTTCTTTACCCTTAAATAAAAATATTTCCAGTATATTTCACTTTATATAGAACTCTGTGACCTTTCTTTTTTTCAATCTTAAAAAAGTTTTTTTACATGGACAGTGAAGTTCATGGTAACTTCTCTGCCTCTCTCTTTCCCCCTTGATTCTGTAATTCTTTCTTGTGGGGAGGCTAGTTATGTTTACTTCGACCTCAGTGAAAATTTGAGAGAACTTTCAGGACTGGCTGATTTGCCACAGGGCTGGCTACATGGTGGTTGTAACTACCACATATGACCATGCAGTTGCACTGGGCCTACTCTGAGAAGTGCCCCACGAATAGGATTTAAGGCTGCATCTGGATATTCTTAACAATTTTACCTGTGAATTTGTGTTTTGTAAGTGAAGTCCAATGGATCAATGGAGCATGTGCAAGTTACTTGAAGCCTCAGCTTGCTCATGGTCCTGCATCTTATGGCCTTCCCTGAGATCACTGTGGCGCTCCTCCCATGGATCCTGGGCCTCCAGGTCAGGGGAGGTGGGTTGGGCACAAGTGCTTTATGTGCTGTGTCGTAAGACAGGGCTCTGGGCACCTGTGAGGATCTGGGGTTGCCCACGATAGTCCTGTGCCTGAGCAAGCACAACATTAACAGCAAATACAAAAATACTATGACAGGTAAGGACAGAAAACTGCGGAAGAAAGGAAAATACATTCTGTCCTGTTTTTCTTTTTTTGTTTGTTTGTTTGAAATTACTTTTTTTTTTTTTTTTTTTTTTTTTTTAACAAGAAGGCCTCTGTTTTCATTTCGCACTGGGTCCTGCAAGTTATGCTGGTAAGGCCATCAGAGAGTCACAGAAGCTGTCCCTCTAACCCTAAATCGATCCCTACAGGAAATGTTCTCTGGAACATACCCACTGACTGTGTGTTGCCCTGTACCCCCTCACTCTGCATCATATTCTGTTACACATTTGACCTGCCTGCTGCTTCTAATAACTCTGTTTGTTGCTTGTGTGCGATTTCCTGAATTGCATATTTTCTTCCTTTTCTGTTCGTGTCTGCATCTGCTGTGATGTGTCTCTGTGCAAAAGGCACTCTCATTGGCCAAAGAGGAAAGGAATAGATAATGGAACGAGTGAAGGAACAAATGAAAGTAGCAGGCATGTTCTCATTGTCACTGGTATCAGTTTTGGCATGTTCTCCATCCGGTGGCAGTGTTATGGTCGCTTTTTCAGGGGCTGTTTATTTAGTAAGCCTTCAAAAAGGGTCTTGAAAAAGAAATCGGCATCCCTGACTGTGGATTATTTCTGCAGAAAAGGATTCATCTATTAAGATTTCGATTAAGCCTTCTTCTTTCCCCAGCACCATATTCTGATATGACAGTGTTTCCAGACTTTCTGTTAAACACTTTAAGTCAGTAAATCCCTAGTCACTTTTTTTTTCCCACTTTACATTGGTGGCTCTCTATAGTCCATAATTATGCACGGTGTTTTGCAGTCTCAAATCAAAAGTATTTGGTTTTGCCTTCGCAAAAGTTTCTGTTACCACAGTACCCCTAGAATTCTGTAAGGTTCCCCCTTAAAGATATGCATCCATATTTAATAGATACATATATCTTTACCACATATGGATACCTGGGAAATGGCCAATTTGTCCAATGAGAACCTGGGTGTGTAAATTCAAAGACAGGTGGGGTAAATTTTCTAGCTTTGCTTTCAATTTTATTCCCAAATAATGACTTTCCTTGTGGGTAAGTGATCTACAGCTTATTTTCCTATTATAAATTAACAAGAAACTTGGTTCATTTAGCTGAATGGGTATATTCATGATCCGTTAACACTATGACTGAACTTTCACTCGATGCCATTTTCATGTGCGGCTTCAAATGGGCTGGCCATTTGAAATCAAGCTACTCTCACTCCTTTACATAATTGCTGAAGCAATACAACACATTATTATCAGAGAAGCTCTCATGCTAAGTGGGTTTTAATATATTTGTGTATTATCTATGAAAGAGGGCAGGGAGGTGACCAGGAAAGTGATCTGAGTATCTACATTTATTCTGACTGAATTTGATAGTATTATTATGGCTTATTTCAAACTTTTTTTTCCAGTGGAATTTTCAGTGCCTCAGAACTGCAAGACGCATAGCATAGTGGCACAGGAGAAAATCTTTGTGATTGGAAGGATCTGGGTAAGACTTAAAACTCATTTATGTTTATTAAACATTTGTCTAGTGCTTCAAAATATTTTAAGAAATCATTACACAATCATCCAGTAGTATCAACAGTAATTTATAAGAAACATCTCTGACCCTTTACAAGATTTCACTGCCTAGCAGGGAAGACAAAAACACATCAATAGATCATTTTAACTCAATGTTGTAAGTACAATGACAGAAATGCACATTCTGTGCCACCAGAATTCAAAGGATATTTTAAAATTGCTACCGGGGTTTTCTTCCCAAAGCACAAATTTGATCTTGAAATCCTTCAGTGGTTACCACTGCTTACAGCAAGGGTTCACAAACACAAATGCCTGTGGAAGTCCAGCAGGTACAAATATTTATGACATAGACAGGTGTCACACAATAGGGAGTGGTGGAGAGTTAGGAAATTGTGGTGGCTGGCAGAGGACATGCATAGACCAAAGGGTCAGTTGCTACTTACCTCTAGCCATTTGTGGTCAAGTGAGGCCTAATGTGGTCAAGTCATCTCTGTTAGTTCTTTATTCCGTCCCCTCCCGCCCCCCCCCCCCCCCCCCCCCCCCCCCCGCCCGCCAAGAGAAGCTGGAAGCCTAGAATTTTATGTTAGGTCTCATAATTTTTAAAATGTTTTTAATTTTGTAATTTAAATTATAAGCACACCAAAACCTCAAACACACACATGGACATACACTGTGAGAACTAACTGAAACACATCTGCAGGCCTCTAGTTTGTGTACTTTGGCCTATGAGAGAGTCAAAACTTTTTAGGAATGCACCCAAGACTTTGCATAATCTGGACCCAATCTACTTTCCCCTTTAAACTCTAGGTCACTCTACACGGAGTACACTGTAGGTTCGGGAACAGACTTTTTACTCTCATGCCAAATGTCCTTGATTTCTGTCTACAATGCTCTTCTGCCTTCCTTTCATAAGGGTGAAAATCCATTCCCCTTTGTAGGCCAAACTTATGTGCCAACCACATGTACGTCTCCCTTGAATGCTCAAGGTGTAACTAACTTCTCTTTGTTATCCTGGAACATTTTGTTCCCACTACCAGTAGGATGCTTGTATCCAGTACAAAATCCCACCAGTTATGTGTTGTTTTTTTTTCCTCTGATTTAAAATTCTTTCTCTCTCTCCAGTGGATTTTATGTTCCTTTCATTAAAGTTTGGTATACATTTTTTATTATGTTCCTTTCATTAAAGGTTAGTATACATTTTTAAAGGTTTGTAATATTTTTATGCAGAATTCAAAGTGAGTGGCATTAAGTTTGAGTTGTATTATCTCTGTCCACTCTGTGGCTACAATCTATTCTTTTCCCCTGAGTGTTGATACTCTGTATCATCCTGGCAGCATTTCTATTAGTTTTTTATTGCTGCTATAACAAATTACCTCAAACTTCATGGCTTAAAAACCCCACCAACTTACTATTTTAAGTTAGAAGTTCCACTTTTTTTTTTTAATGGGCTAAAAATAAAGGTGTCAGTAGGGCCACATTCTTCTGGAAGCTCTAAGGTAGGCTGTGTACACCTGCCAGGGGCTCCCTGCTTTCTTGAATCATGGGTTCCTTTTTCTTTTGTTTGGAGTCAGCAAGGGTGGTTTACATAGTTCTCACAAAACTGCTAACTTCCTTTTTTGCCTTCCTTTTCCACTTTTATGAGCCTCTGTGATTGCATTTGGCCCACCCAAATAATCCAGGATGATCTCTATTTTAATGTCAGCTGATTAACAATTAAGATTCCATCTGCATCCTTCATTACCCTTTGCCACATACCTAACATTTTCACAGATTCCCGAGAGGAGAACATAGACAACGTTGAGGGGCCTTTATTTTGCTTACCACATCCTCTAATGGGAATGTACTCTAACATCATGAAAGTACATTAAAAAAAAAAAAATAGCAACTCTCAACAGCTGGTCTTTATAAACCTAAATCCATAAGCTAAGGAAAAAAATCCCTGTTTTCCCAATTGACTTTTGCTGGGCCTTTCAACTAGGCATATATAGAAAAAAACCCTTACAGATCTATGCATGCATCTTTGAGACCAAATATATTTTGGCTCAAAAAAATCAACTTACATGATAATACCTAATTTAAAACCATTCTTCATTTACCCCTTTTAACGGTGACCAAATAACTTTCTTCTATAAACCTATAGGTATAAAAATTCGGTCAAAATATAAGGACTTTTATTGAATATAGTATTAATCTACAAAATGAAATATGACATGTAAGCCATTTTCCTGTGTTTTAAGGAAATATCACTGTCCTCAATGATTATTAGGGTTTTTCACATGGTGAATCCATATACCAAAGGCTTCAGGCCATGGTATACCTAATGCTATAATAACTTGTCTATATCTGAATGGAGTTTGTTCAATCCTTTCCCCAATTCTGTGAGACTGTGCTTTAATCATCAATAGCTGATGGCATATAGTTCTTTCCAGGCTGTGTTTTGCGTGCCTTCGGTAGGCAAATTAACTTGAGGCATTTCTATTAAGAAACTGGAGCAAAAGTTATATGAATCTAGCCAAACCATGACACTAAGGCATTAACTTAGGCTCTAGAGGCTGCCATTGACTAAAACAGGCCAGCTACTTTGAGCCAATGGAGCTGGAAAGGACGGTCATATCAAGTTTCTATCTTCCATCTACAGTTTGATTGTTTCTGGTAGAAATAAGTTTCATGGATCCTGCAGAGATTCAGATAATGTCCAGGCCACAAGACTGCATTTCTGTCAACTGATGTAACTGAATGGAAGCTTCCAAAAGGTGGTTAGTGAACAATCTTCTAACTGACGATGTATTTTCAAGGTCTAAAGGGATCCCATTAGAACATATCATTTTGATGCCAGCCTAACAAAACAAAGCAGCAGATAACGTGCTGCAAGCATGATAAAAACCCATATTTAGAAGGATTAAAAACCTTGTATTAGCAGTTTTCCTTGACTTTGGTTATTGAGGTCATGTGTGGATTTGGCATCATTATTTACATTTTTCAAACAAACAAGAATGTGGGTAGGATCAGAAGTCTCAGAACTTTGGATTGCTCTGACCCACAAGATTTATGATTTTTTTAAAGTTAAAACCTCAAATTCTTTAAGAAAGTTAATATTTTAAAGTAACTATAAGTAAACTTTTAAAAGTAACTATAATATTTTTAAAGTAACTATAGAATCCAACTAGAGAGAAAAAAATGTCCATAGCCCAGGCACATGAACTTCCCACCAAATGCAAGTCTCCTTGGGGCAGATCTCACAGACACAACAAACTACAAAAGAATAAACAGCAAATGAAAAAATGGGAGCAATTGCACCCTGAGAACTAAAAAGATCTAAACATAAAGATTTAAATGTTTAACAGGGTGAAGGAAGGAATAGAACAAACAGATAAGAAGAAGATGTGGGAAAAGCGAATTCAGATTTTATAAAGGATTAATTAGAAATTCTGGAAATAAAAGTATCGTGGCTGGATTGAAATAAAATCAAAACTCAATGAGCATGCTAAATAGTAAATCGACACAGGTGACAATGAAATTGGACAGATTTGAGAAAAGCACCCAGAATGTAGCATAAAAAGTAATAAGTGGAAAATAGGAGAGGTCCAGAGCCATGTAGTACAGCTGATCTGATGAGCACCACTCAGAAGTCCAATGGGCAAAAGTAGAAAGAGGAGGGGACGGCTGGCAAACAGCGGAACCAACAGGTCGTGCCCCGGAGTATGGGATTTTATGCCTAAAGGCTTGATCTCGTCCTTATTCCTTTCTGCTGCTTCTCTCTGTGCTCTGGTGACTGCATTCATTCCCACGGCTGTAGCTCCGATCGCTACAGGGGCGGCTCAAGAATTTATACCCTTAATTCAGTCCTCACTTTTGAATTCCAGACTCATATATCCACTTAATTATATCACTTACATATTTCACATGTATCTAAAAATGAGCTTGATGAAACTTGGAAGTTTTATCTTTCCTAAACCAATGTTTTCCACATCAGCTAAGCCTCCAGACGTAAAAGTGAGACATCTGGGAATCATTTTCAAAACCTCCCTTTCCCTTTTTCTCAGATCTGATCCTTACCCAGGTCCTGCTGACCTCCCAGAATCTTTTATACCACTACCTCGGCCCCCTTGCCACTGTTTCTCACCTGAGTTTTTGCAGTGGTTTCCTGATTAATCATCCTGTTTTCATTTCTGTCCTCTGCAGACGATTCACTATATGGTAACTATCATTTAAGAGCACAGGGTAGGGGCACCGGGGTGGCTCAGCCGTTGAGGATATGCCTCTGGCTCAGGGCTTGATCCCAGGGTCCTGGGATCAAATCCGCATCAGGCTCTCCATGGGGAGCCTGCCTCCCTCTCTGCCTGTATCTCTGCCTTTCTCTGTGTGTCTCATGAATAAATAAATAAAATCTTAAAAAAAAAAATAAAAGAACAGAGGGTAGACCATATCATTCGACAGTTTAAAATTTTCCACTGGCCTGTATCTCTTTGAAAAATACAAGCTCCTTTACGTGGTCACGGTAGAGAGAAGGCTCCCCTGACCGAGTGGTTCCAGTTTGAGTCCCCAGGCCCGGGGATAAGCAAGACTCCAGGCAAAGGGGGGTTGAGGCTACAGATGGAATTAAGGTTGCGAGGCCGCTGACTTCAAAGCCAGAGGGGGCCTGGCCCCTGCTGTAATGCCGCGCATCCTGGGCTGCTTGGAAGCTGGAGGAGGGCCATGACCCCAAGACTGCCGGGGCCCGCAGGCTTTCTCCTCCAGGCCCCCTCCCCGCGCTCTGGTCCCCCGGCCTCCTCGGTGGCCCCCTCCCTGCGCTCTGGTCCCTACAGCCTCCTCAGTGGCCCCCTCCCTGATCTCTGGTCACCCAGCCTCCTTGGTGGCCTGCCCCAGGGCTTCCCAGCCCCCCTCTTCCCAGCCCGGGGTGCACTTTAGCCGGTGTCCTAGTCAAGTTCTTGAGGAAGGATGTGGTGAGATGTGGCCTGGAGTTCAAGTCCCACATTTTGAAGGTTGTCCCAGGAAACAGGGAAGGACCTGGGGAGGCTGAGGCATGGAATGACCAATGACCATAAGGAGCACTAATGAGCAGCCACTCACAGGGCCGCTCTTCTGGAAGGTTGGCGCTTCCTCCTGCCCCTGGGTGACCCTGGGAATCAGCCTGGGACCCTCATGTTAGAATTCTCCATCCAGGGGTCCCAGAAGTGGGGGGATTTGCACCTCAACTCCCAACAGACATTACTTCAGTTCTACTCTTGGGGGGCTGTTAACTCCCCAGCACTTTCCCCTGCTGGCCCATGGGGCGCCTGGGACGCCTGAGCCCCCAGGGAAAGAGATACAGGTGCTGGCAGATGGCAGCCAGGTCCTGGCCCTGAAATTGTGTGTGATGGGACAGGACAGGGCCCTGATGGCTTTGCTTCGGTGGCTATGTGTTGTGTATCCTTGAGGCTTTGGCTTCAATGTACCTTTCTTAGAGGAACCTTTCCTCCTGAACCTGCATAAAAATAGAGCCGGTGCACTGTCCTAACCCTGTGTTTCCTTCCATTTCACATAGTCATTTCTTCCGTGAGGTGAATCTGAATTTTTACCTATGCTCTCCCCTGGTTGGATGGTATCTCCCCCACTTTACCACGCAAGCTCTGCGAATCTAGAGACCAGGCCTATGTGGGATATGATTGCATACAGAGCATACATTCAGCTCTTAATACACATCTGTGAAATGAATAGAGAGTAAGTTAATGAATGAGCTAGTACCTAAAGGGCGCGTACTATGTCCTACCTGGCAGGTGACAGGCCCTGATGAATTTCAGCTCCTTGCTTCTCTTCACAACTTTGTTAAATCTGGGGTTATCTTTATCTTCTGTGCGCTCTATGTCTCCAAGTGATCGATCCAGGCCTCCGCTCCCATCTTCGTGCTACACTTGATGCCATGACTCCAGCTATATTCATAAAGTTCGCCATAAGAACAAGTGAAGTGGGAGATCCTCTCACCAGCAAGAACAGGAGGAGAAGTGGGGGCTCCTCTCCGGATGGCTTGTGGAGTTTTCAGGACACACAGAGAGGGGGAAATGAACATATATTAACCAGAGGGGGGGATGTACATTTGATGGAAAAGTTCCCTGAATGATTTTGATACGTGCCTTCTCCTTACAGCATTGATGTGAAGTGAGCTGAGTCATTCCCGCGATATCATGATTCACGTTAAGCAACGGTTGCCTTCGTTTTACTTATTTTCAATAATCACCTCTTCCGAGTGTGAAGCCCTTGACGTCACCTTTTCACTTCTGAATTTTCTCTCTCTTCTTCTTCTTTTTTTAATTTTATTTTGCATCATTTAAGCTTCCAGTCTTATGGAAGTATTGACTTCTTTTTGTCTCTTAAAAAGCAGCTTATTAAAATTATGAACCAAAGTCTTAAAATGTTTCTCTGTTACAAGTCTCAGAGATACTGCGCGGCCTGTGGCTTTTGCTCACAGAATTGGCCAAGTAACCGTGCTTACGTTATTTGTTCTACACGTGCTGGAAATGACAGCATGTTAAATCAGCAATAGCAATTAATATTACAGAAATGAAGGTGCATTCCATATTTTAATAGTGTGTGCAACTGGAGTGTGTGGGGGGGTGTGTGTGGGAGGGTGTGGGTATTAAGGAAAAAGTGTTCTCATTGCCTCTACTTCTGCTTAGTTCAGCATTCTATTAAAGATGATTCCCATGTCTTTCCTTGAGAAAGATGCAGACGCTAATTGTGTAGGAACCAAGGCTCCTTCTGTGACTCGCATCTCTACATGGAATTTCACTCTTCGTGAGCTGAGGCAGCAGCAGCTCATAGACATGTATTGAGGCTGAAGGGAAGGGTGATGCGGTAGGAAGGACCTGAGCAAGAAGTTACAAGACCGTGTTTCTCGTCACAGGTCTCGCACATGACTCAGCAAGTCAGATTTGTTTTGTCCAATGGTTCAGTAGCTACTCATTGAGCCCTACTATGCACTAGGCACAGCTTCCTTATCTGGGTAATCAAAGAGTTTCCGTGAGATGATCTTTATGGTCTCAATTGTGTTACGGGTCTTGGGATAAAATAAATCAAATATAAACTAGAAGACATAAAGACTCAAGTTCATCATTTCTGAGTCTAGGGAACTGTTTGAGTTGTGTATCAATTGGATGAATGAAAATAAATTATGATCTATGAAATACCAAGAAAGAATGTTTCCCTGGGTGGGATCAAGAATCATCAGGATGATAGGACAATGTTTCTTTCATACCTTAATGAAAGCCAGGGTGTGGCGCCGAGTGCTGGACTATCAAATAGGACATCTCAACACCCATTCAACAGAGAGAACTTCTTGTGGTTGACTGTCTACCCGACTGAATTCACACAGAGTATGCTTTGCTGATCAACTTTCCCCTTCTCTCTGAACACAAAAT
This sequence comes from Vulpes vulpes, assembly GCF_048418805.1. Lineage (NCBI taxonomy): Eukaryota > Metazoa > Chordata > Mammalia > Carnivora > Canidae > Vulpes > Vulpes vulpes. Next base: position 131,621,572 of record NC_132783.1, on the reverse strand, counting down.
TTAACTCACTTAATTTCAACACCTTGGGACAAAATAAATTCCCAAATTAGGGAGATATAAACCCAGCACATGCCGTAAAACTGGAGAGTCTAATAAGTGGATACACTGAAGTAGTCAGTCTCTACACAAGGCTGATCCATGGATCTAGTGTTGCATTTAGCTAATACTTTGGCCCTCACCAGGACGTTCTGGTGGGAATAATCAGCTAAAAGAGCACACCTTTCTTCTTCTGTGTTTACAATAGTAAAAGAAGAAGGACCAGGAGAAAGAGAAGGAGAAATCCAACCTGTTGAATAGATAAAAGAAAAATTTCTTATATGGTTGATATGAAAGAAAGCTGTCGTTTTTAAGACCAGCTTCCCATGTATATATTTAAATTCTTTAGAATTATGCTATTGAGCCCTTCTCTGCTCTCTTGTCGCAAGAAGTAAACTCTTGCTGTTCTTCTGGGCCTCTTTTAGACTTGACTCTGACACCTATTATCATGTGCTATTGGGTTAATTTACTATCTTTGGACTTCGATTTTCTCATCTAAAAATGAAGGAGGTTGGACTCAGTCAGCGACCTTCAATGTGTTGCTACTGCATTTTTGGCTCTGTTAAAATAAAACTTGTAAAATGGGGATATCTACTACAGAATTCAAACCCTAGAGTCTCTTTAAAGAGTAAACGAGATGGGATCCCTGGGTGGTGCAGCGGTTTAGCGCCTGCCTTTGGCCCAGGGTGTGATCCTGGAGACCTGGGATCGAATCCCACGTCGGGCTCCCGGTGCATGGAGCCTGCTTCTCCCTCTGCCTATGTCTCTGCCTCTCTCTCTCTCTCTGTGACTATCATAAATAAATAAAAATTAGGAAAAAAAAGTAAATGAGATGACAAACAGGACATTCTTCTGCTTGGCACACAGGAATTGCTTGATAACGTTAAGACCACTAAGTTCAGCTTGCTTTTCCACAGCGCCCTCCGCATTATCATCCTACGCTTTCCCACGCCTTCTCTCATATTCTAGACAAGTGTTTTGCCACCTGAAGTTCAATGAGCAACAGTATCTTTGGGGCTTGTGGGCCAGGGGAGAGACAGGAGCACCTGTTAACCCCGGGCATTTCTCATCAATTTTTCTGATCTCTGCGGAGTCTCTCTGTGCCCTGTGCTCCGCTCTGGCTGCTGCTGCTCTGGGAGCTTGTGAATTTGCCTCGGTAGGGAACCTGCACCCGCACCCCCCTTTGTACACCCAGGTAACACATACACACTCCAGTTTCTTTCCCTGAGCTTCATTAATGCAAAGCAATCGGAGGGAGCTGACTTTTATTGAAGATTCAGGCTAATGGAGGGAAATTACTGCATCTGATAGTACAGCACAGGCGGTCATTTAAATGGGATATTAACAGTGTTCTAAAATCCGTAGCCTTTCTCTGCCACTGAGAATTTCACCTAGGCTCTGATCTCGAAGTCATCTTCCCAGAACTTTCTCTCCCTCACCACCTTAGCCTTCCACAATCCTCAGATTTCCAGTATTTCTCATGAAGATCAGTTTCATTTTTTACCCCCCACCCCCCACCCAAAGTGGGCTCTGATGCTCTGCTAAGCAAGGATCAAGTACTTTGACGGTCTGCAGCACACAACACAGGCAGAGGCTTTGAAATCAGGTTCTCCTTCAACCTGGTCATGTATTTTAGGCTGCGCTTCTATCCCTGGAAACAGGTGAAGGGAAAGAAGGAAATATAAAGATATAAAAGCGGTATATTTTCTCCCTCTGTTTAGAGAGAGACTCCAGGTATATGATCTTCTTTTTTCCTTTCCAAAGTAAATATTATCTTTGCAGTTTTCATTATAACCATCCTAAACCTTGCTGTTACCCAATATTTAAAACAGATTAATAGCCTGCTGTTTTTCCAAAGCAAAGGTTGGAGAACCTGCAGCTCCACATACTGACAGCCCCAGGCCGCCCTGGAGGTATCTCAGCATGAACCCCAGGGCAGCTCTCAAACTCTGTGTAGAAGGACCTTTAAAAAACCCCCAAAACAGAAACCATCCAACTTCTTAAGGAATGACCATTTCTGAAATGAAATAGAGTAACTGACCAGAAAATAAAGTTAGAATAAAAGATATAACAATTTAATCCCTGATTTTTTTTTATGAGATGCAACAGATGTAGAATAACTGTCAGCTTGATATAAAAGTCTAAATACCTACTCTTTTGGGCAGCCCGGGTGGCTCATTGGTTTAGCGCCGCCTTCAGCCCAGGGCATGATCCTGGACACCTGGGATCGAGTCCCAGGTCGGGCTCCCTACATGGAGCCTGCTTCTCCCTCTGCCTGTGTCTCTGCCTCTCTCTCTCTCTCTCTCTCTCTCTCTGTGTGTGTGTCTCATAAATAGATAAATAAAATCTTTTTTTAAAAAAATGCCTACTCTTCTTTTCAGTGCTTATCTTGCTGCAGATCCATTAACCAACGGTTCATGGTATCAGCTGATTTCTAATACTCAGTTCAGAAACTGTAAAATTTTCCTATGAAAATCTTAACTCTACGGGTCTGACCTGCATGAACAGTACCACACTAGATGTGTGGAACACATAGCAATTCCAAAGGAAATTTAGTTGTGAGACATCCTTTCCAGCCTGTAAAGTTTTCCCTGTTTCATTTCCCACTCAGCAGGCTGTCCCCACAGTGATATGTGTGGTGGCTCGTGGAGGCTAGCAGACATCCTGTAAATCCTTATGCAAATGGTTTATTTTCTTGAGCATGTTGGGTTTGGTTGAATTTACTCTGGGTCCTGAGGCTAAGATCCTGTGATAATTTAGCATAGCTGGACTTGTTTTATAAAATTTAGTTATTTTCCACTTTTTTATTTCTCAAAAAGTTGAGTAATTTTAAAAATAACACATAGTACTATTAAAAACAGACAGGAAGATGCTAAAGTTACTTTTCATGTGTTGTTTTGTACCCTCCCCCCCAAATAATCTCTTTCTAATAACTTGAAACAAGAGGGTGCCTTCAATCGGTTAGAGTTCTGGCATTTAACAGTGTCAAGAGCTTGCTTTCTTTCTCTTTCTTTCTTTCTTTCTTTCTTTCTTTCTCTTTCTTCTTTTTTTTTTTAGCTTTCTTTTCAATATAAGTGCTTACATCTGTCAGTGGTGGGGCGCGGGGTGGGAGGTGTAGGGCAGTGTCTTGACACGTCTGTTCACGAGTGGGGATTCAATTCAGCTACGAGTCTGTAGAGACTTTTCCTGGGCTACCAGCATTCCCTTCAAACTTGACCTCTTCCCTGTTCTTCCATTTCTACTCTCAAATCTCTTGCCAGTAGAAAAACTGGAAAGAAGGAAGAGAGAGAAGTGATTCAATTGAGATTAAGTAGAAACCCTGACATGTGACAATTCTTTTTTTTTTTTTTCCCTCTCCGAATTCACCTCAGATTCAATTCCACTATCTAAATCTAAGTTTTCATCCCCAAAACCGGATTTGGAGGCAGGTAGTTCTTCTTGATGAACAATTTTTAGAGTTATGATGGTCACCTGAAACAAGAAGCATAAATTGGGTCAGTTGTTCCTAACAGTTCCTGTGTTTTCCTACTCCCTGAGAGAGCTTCGATACAGGTGAGGTTCGAGAACAAGCCTGCTCCCCCGGGGAATTTCATTCCTGCAGTTAAGCCGGTTCTGCAGACTTACTGGGTGCTGGCTGTTGTGTTAGGCCCTGACCAAATAAATCTGTGTAAGACACACACCCTTCCCTTGAGAAGCTCACGGGACCCAATTTGTTTGTTGACTTTAGTAATTGAAGTTTTTATTCATGTCTGCAGAACATGTATAAGTCTCCAAAAGTCTAATAGGATTTTTTTAATTGTTCATTGCTATTTTTGGCTCTTTTCACTAAATGCCTTAAAATGCCAGAACTTAAAAGTCATGTTATCCCTTCTAAGCCACCTTTCTTAATCTCCCGACTAGGTTAGACATCCTTCTATTTGTACTCGTAGCATTCTGCTCTCATGTAGCATAGCGCTTACCACACATCTTTGTAAACTACCTCTTTTTCTGGCTTCCTCACTAGATTTTGAGCTTTCCAAAGGCAGGACCTGCTTCTTAGTCACCACTGGATCGTTAGAACCTATAACGTTTCCTGGCACACAGTCAAGCTGTATAAATGTTTATTGACTTGTGGGATGAATAAAGGAAGGAAAGGAAAAGGCTCCACTTATTTCTTCCTTAAATTGCTCGTAGCTAAGCTGCTATAAAAATAGGACATGTAGAAGTTTGGCTCTCTCTCCATTCACTCAGCTCCTTGGACCTCCATGTTGATTTGTTAATGCGAAGGACTAAAGAGCTCTTTGAGACCAGCATCTCACATAAGTCACATTTAAACGTGGGTTTCCTGGCTGTGGAATATATGATTCCAGCGTTGTGGCTGAGACAAAATGGGCACAGTATTAATAAAAGGCCACCAAGTGTCCCACCTCCACCCCACTTCACACAGGCAGTTTCCTGTTGTAATTGAGGCGCAGGATATTTAGAATTATATCTGTTGGCTCTATGGTATATCAGGGGTATGACCTTGGAGAGATGGGGATCATTTTGAACCACAGTTATCTCATCTGCAAAATGAGATGCCAACAGGAAGGTACTTCATAGTGCTGTTGTGAGTAATAAAAATTAGTATTTATAGAGTTCCTAGAACACAGTTTTGCACATTAATCAGTGCTCAATCAATGTTAGTCAGGCAGGAAAGAAGATGTTTACATTTCTCTAAGAGTGTTCACTCTGCACTTACTAAATGTCAAAGGGCAGAGTTTCTGAAATGTGTCCTTCATTTACATACGTGTAATTGTTAATAACTGGAAATCTCTGTGGCCCAGCTGTAGATTTGAGAAAGGAAATACAACTGCTACGTTCCCTATGTTGCTAAGGGTGACAAAGGGAAGAGTGAGTGTTTCTCCTTAGGGATCATAGTAACTTGGGTCAGTATCTGGTGATTACATTTGAAACAACCACATGATTTCATTGACAAAAGAGGTGTCTTGAAGCGTCCTGACCTTACCCACCACGAGCAAGCTCTTTCTGCTGCCCCCTACAGGCGACAGACCTCCTCTGACCTGTATTTTCTTCTATTTTTTTCAAGGTGTGCCAACACAATTCATTTTGAATTGAGCCAAGCAGCATGGCAAAAGCTAAATAAGGCATATTAACTATTTACTGGACTCTATTTATCTTTAACATAAATTCTCTAAAATACTTCATTATGTATTATCCAGTAAAAGACTGAGGCTTTCCTAGATTGATATCATATGATTTAACATGCAATCATCGGACAGTATTGAGAAATATTATATCCATCTAGACTCAAAAGCAGGGTAAAAATCAAGGAGGAAAGTTACATTGGCAAAAATATACGATACAAAATCGCGAATGAACTGCTTGTGGGTTCTCAACAAAAAAAGATTTTTTTTTCTCCAGTTGTTATAAAAACTTAGGCTTTCATGTTTGCAGTTACAGCATTTGGGGAAAAATAATTGCTGGTTATTTTGTCACATTTCCTGTTGAGTTCAAATGTGCTTTCAACTAATTTTTTTAAGCAAAAGTCACTGAATTATCATAACTGTATCAGCAATACTAAAGAACCCACAGTGCCAAATTGTCCTAAGAAACGTCTTTCATAGCAGAAGATTCTGATTACCATAATTCTGGTGCTAATCTAGCAGTAACTAGCAGTAATCTAGCAGTAACTGTCTCCCAGAAGAAATCTTTGTATAAGAGAAATACTTTTTTAAAAAACAACTACTTCATGGGGATTCACAACAAATGGAGCTGCCACTCATTTGATGTGTGGGCATATGTTTCTATCTCTTATTTAAATCGACTGAGTTGTCCCTGGAGCAGGTTTTACTGAAACTACCCCTTCCTTCTTCCCCCAACCTCCAACAGCTAAGTAAGAAAGTTGTGGGATGACTCTTACTCTAACTTTCAGTTCTTTGGACTGATAGATGCTGAACAGTTTCCTTTTAATTTGCTCTAATGGCCTACAATTTCATTTTTCCCTGAAGTATTATGTGTTTTTTTTCAATTATATTGAAATATTATCTGTGTCCGATCTCTGATATGATTCATAGGATCATGGGTCCATTTGTTTGCTGTTTGTTTTTAGCCCTAGAAAATGCTCTGCTCTCTGTAATTTCCTCAGTGGGCCACAAGACTTACTGAAGAGGCAGAAATGCAATGACTCAGCAACAGCTACCTGCAGCAAATGAAAGTCCCAGCTAGAACAGAGCATGCACATTCGTGTAAATCTGTCTTGGCTGTCTGTCTCTTCTCCTACAAATTGGGAATCATTTTAGCTATTACATACGTACTACTAAACCTGTGAACAGAGAAGTTGTCATGAGGTTCAGGATTGGTATTTTTCTGAAGGAGTTTTAATATATTTTTTAAAGATTTTATTTATGTATTCATGAGAGATGCACAGAGAGAGGCAGAGACAGGCAGAGGGAAAAGCAGGCTCCATGCAAGGAGCCTCACATGAGACTCGATCCCAGGACTCCAGGATCAGTCCCCGAGCTAAAGGAAGATGCTCAACCACTGAGCCACCCAAGCATCCCGGATTTTTAATATTTGAAATCGAAATAATGGTCAGTATGACTTCTAGGATATTAATGACATATTGATAACCTATCCTATATAGCCCTGGGATCTGGAAGTCTGCAAGGAGAAAGACTCAGAAAGACTCTCCCCTTTGAAGAGTGGTACAACTATTACAAATGATATATTTTGTTTCTAAAATGGGTACTGTGTTAGATTTCTATTGCTGCTGTAACAAATTATTATAAACTTAGTGGCTTAAAAAACCCACAAATTTATTCCTACCATTCTATAGGTTAGAAGTCTGACACTGGCCTCCCTGGGCTAAAATCAAGGCGTCAACAAGCTGCATTACTCTCTGGAGGATCTCAAGGAGTATCCATTTTCCTGCCTTTTCCATCTTCTACCCACATTCCTTGGCTCCTGACTTCCTTTATTCATCTTAAATGCCAGTAGTATTGGCTCCCTCTGACCATTCTTCCATGGATCCCTCACATCTCCCTCTTGCCACAACCGGGCAATGTTCTCTGCTTTTAAGGATGCAGGTGATTAGATTTGGTCCCCTAGGAATCCTGGATAATCTTCCATCTGATTTTTCTTGACCTAATCACATTTGCGAAGTTCTTTTGGTCATGCACGGCAACACATTCACAGGATCTAGGGACTGAAACACTGACATCTTTGGGAGCCATTATTCTGCCTCTCATGGGTATTATTTTCAACACTAGTGAAAGCTGACACAGTTGTGGTCTGTAATGATAAGTAACCTACTACTTCCATAGACTTTCCCCAAACTCGCAATTCCATTTTCTTTCTACTGAAATACAGAAGAATAAACTATCTGTTAAAATTACTTAGATTCAAATTAAGGAATTTGAAGCTAACATAACTAATTGGTGTGGGTTTGTGTGTATATGTGTGTGTCTTTGTGTGTTTTCTTTTGCAAAATATCTTTCCCTGTGATTGTACTCTCCATCAGATGGGGCTGATTCAAATGATCATCGACTGGAGGGTGGTTCCTGATATGTTTTTCTTCTGACTCCAAATGTCCCACCACCACAACCATGGTATCCCACTTGTCTTCAGCCCAGAAGACCTCATGGTGTTTAGGTGTAAGTGTATTCTGACAGCTCTAAAAAATGGCATTTAGTGTGAGAAAATGGAATATCACACTCAAGGATGATGGCCAACTGAAGGCTTTATACACGACCATTAGGCTGGGTTCTTCTCTAGAGTATAAAGGACTTGGTGCTGTGTTGTCTACACTCCCTCCGTCTGACTGCCATCCCAAACAAACAGAGAGCTGCCATGGAAACTTGCAGAAGAGAGAACACTTGCCACTTCCTAAGGTCAGCCAGGCTGACATCCAAGAATTATCAATCTATGTACCTCACCATGGCTGCCATGTCTCACCCTCTGCCCAGGACCTTATTTTTAAGCAATCCCCTTAACAAATTTATATTGTTTTATTTCCTCAGTCTTAGAGATGAGGTGCCTGGGGTTCAGGGTGGCTGAGTAAACCATCTAAGTTCTCACAGCTAAAAAGCATGGGAGTTTACTAGCTTTCAAAAAACAAAATTGCAAAACATGCTGAAAGACACGAGAAAAACCACAGCCTAAAGAGACAAAGAAATCAAACCAAACCCAGCTATGTAACCGATTTTCAAATTCTAAGGCAAGGGACTTGAACTATTAAAGATGTTAAGCGCTCTTCTGGAAAAAAGTAGACAACATACATAAACAGATGGGTAATATACGCAGAGAGATATGCACTTAAAAATAATGAAAAGAAAAAATGGTAGAAAGCAAAAACACAGTAACAGAAATGAAGAATATCTTTGATTTGCTCATCAATATACTTACTGGCCTTGGCCATGGGGAATAAAATCAGTGAGTTTGAGGATAAACCAATAGAAACTTCCCAAGCTGAAATTAAAACTAAAAAACAAAACAAAACAAAACAAAAACCCCACAAAGTATCAAATATAATAGAAAATACAAGAACAGTGGGACATATCTAAAGATGTAACAGGAACACAATTGGAATAACAGAGGAGATGTAAGAAATTAAAAAGAAGAAATATTTGAGGTACTAATGGTCAAAAACTTTCCAATATTAAAAACAGACCCAAACAACAAAGCCAGGAAGCTCAGGTAATACAAAGCAAGAGAAATATACCTGAAAGAAGAGAATGAGTGAAAAATTTAAAGTGTTGAAAGAAAAAACGCCATCCTAAGTTTCCATTCTAGCAAAATTATCCTTCAAAAGTAAAGAAGAAATGAAGACTTTCTCAAACAAACAAACAAACAAACAAAAAAAACAAAAAACAACAACAACAACAACAACAAAAAACCAGGAAACTTAACACCAGCAGACCTGCCTGCAAGAAATGCTAGAAGTTGTTCTTTAGGCAAAAGGAAAAGGTATTGAGTGAATAACATTTATGGAGAAGTGAAACGAATGATAATGTTACAGTAGACAGGAAAGAAGAGTCAGGAATGATACACCCTATATCAAATGGTTAAAATCCAAAATACCATCAATATCAATTGCTAGTGTAGATATGGAGCGATATTCATTGCTGGGGAGAATGCAAAATGATAAAGCCATTGTGGAAGACAGTTGGATAGTTTCTTACAGAGCTACATATAGTCTTACCCTATGATTCAGCAATTCTCATCTTTGGTATTTACCCAACTGACTTGAAAATGTAGGCATACAGAAAAACTTGAATGTATCTATGGTAGTTTTATTCGTGAATCTTAAATGCATATTAATAAATGAAACAAGGCAATATTAGTAGGTTACACATTCTAAGATTCAATTTGTATGATCTCATTTAAAAAGTTCTTTTTTCTCCTTCCAACCTCATTAAAAAAGTTTTATTTTTATATTCTCCATTTACAATATTTCTCGGTCAAGATTGAAAAACAGAACTTTTATACTGCCCTTAAGATATTTTATAAATATTTTATCAATAATCAAGTTATAAAAAATTCTATTTAGACTTCAAAGCATTTACCACTTTTTCTTTTCCTTTTGACATTCCCATGTTCCAAAATTGCTTTCTAAATCTAAGAAGATAAAAATTTCTCTCTACGCTTTTTTTTTCAGCAACATAGACGGTAAGGAGGAAAGTACATTAAAAACAATAGAGAAGGGGATCCCTGGGTGGCGCAGTGGTTTGGCGCTTGCCTTTGGCCCAGGGCGCGATCCTGGAGACCCGGGATCGAATCCCACGTCAGGCTCCCGGTGCATGGAGCCTGCTTCTCCCTCTGCCTATGTCTCTGCCTCTCTCTCTGTCTCTCTGTGACTATCATAAATAAATAAAATTAAAAAAAAAAAAAACAATAGAGAAGAGAGGTAGATTTATTACACTTCCAAAGTTAAACTTAGCTTGATTTAACTTCCTTGAAATGTGAGCTACTATCAATTTATGGCTTTAATACAGCTTTATAAATGCAAAAGAACACGCTGGCCAAAGGGTATGAAGAAGTCAGAGAAACATGCTAGATAGTTGAGGGGACAGTGTAGCACAGTGGATAGATCAGCCTTTCTCAACCACACAGTAATGACATTTTGGGAGGATAATTCTTCATTGAGTGGTGGGGGGTAGCTGTACCTGTGCATTGTAGGATTTCAAGCAGCAGCCCTGGCCTATGCCTGATAGACACCAGTGATATCCTCCACACACCCAAGATGACCAAAAATGTCTTCAGAAATGGCCACATGTCCCCTGGGGGGAAAACCACCCCAAGGTGAGAATCACCAGAATAGAGCAAGGGACTTACAGGCCAAAGCTTAGGATTCAGTTTAACTTTTCCCAATTATTAGCTGAATGCTCTTGGGGAAATCACTTAAGTTCTTTGGCCTTTCGTCTCACACCAAAGTAGGCTGAGTCGATTTTATAGGATTTCTAAGTTAAGTGGGTTAATATATGAAAAATGAATTGTAAATAGTATTATCATGATTATTGGGTGACACAAATATAAATTGTGGATTGAAGTTGAGGTATAAAAAGATAAAATTCTATAAGAGACAAAACTAATATAAAGATTAATACGAAGTTCTCAACTAGGGGAACTTTGCTACCCAGAGTACATTTGGCAAAGTCTGAAGGAAGACATGTTTAGTTGTCACAGTTCAGGGAAAGGGTACAACTGGCCTTTAAATTGTAGACAGGCTAGGGATGCTGTTAATCATCCTACAATGCACAGGACAGTGCCAGATGTTGAAGAATTATCCAGCCCCAAATATTAGTAGTGCTGAGGTTGAGCAATTGTGCTTATAAAGCCATGCCTTTTTAATATTGTGACAGGCATTTTGCTTTGAGTGACTCTATTGGGCAAAGTCCTGGCAGGAACCAAAAGGCTCATTCAGCTGGAATCTGGGAAGTGAATTACTTAGCGAGCTATGAGCAGCTTAGGAAGAGCAGCAAGTGATCTGGAGGCTCCCAAGGTTGCCAGTCGCAGGAAGATGGTGCCTCCTCCAAGCAAGAAAAATCTAGGAGGTAGAGACTGTATTTTCCAGAGCCTGGTGGCAGGAGCTGTGTCACAGGTTGCCAGAATTTGGTGCTAGATCAGGAAGGGAGCAGGGGAGATCTACCCCAATCTCTCCTTCTTCCCTCAGATCTCCCTCCAGACCTGATGGGAAGCCAGAGGACGAAGAGATCCAGGGATCACAGGTTTCAGGGGTCATGCCTCCTCGTAGGGCACAAAGCAAGACAGAGAAGAGCTGACTTATCTGCAAGGAGGGGGAAGAGCAAACACAAAATAATCAGCAGTGTGGCCTTTCTTTTTTTTCCCCTTAGCATGCATCTCAGATACCTATAGTCAGTGAAAGGCGTGGAGGAGACGAATCCACAGTGCCAACATTTGCCTGCAAAGTTCATCTGTTTCCCAGGGTCGTCAGCTCATCTTCCAAGCCAGCGTCATACTTAGCAATTCTCAGCTGATGTTCCAGTCTGATATTCCACAAAGAAGTCATGCCCATGGTATGCAGTAGTATGGCTATTTGTAGATACAGGTTTATTGATAAGTTGGAGGATAGAAAGGGGGCTGGCTTCTAGCCAAGGAGCTGGTGTTTGAACGCGGTTGCACCCTCCACCAGTTGTGTGCTCTGGGAAAAATCCTCTGATTTTCCACTTGCAAAATGGAGCAACTGAACAGAACTAGCAGGAGAGTCGCATGGGACCAGAGAGATCCTCTAGTTCCATGTGAATAGTCTGAGGCCCTGAAGGGTGAAGAGAAAACCTTGTTTATTCCAGCTGGAACATTTCCAGCAACTGTGGCCAGAGCAACAAATCAAAGCAATCCAAAGCCCAAAGCAAAAGCTTTGTAGCTGCTGAGACTCAGAGGGTCCTGGAGAGCAATTGCACAATTTGACCAATTAAATGATTACATTTCATTTTTCTCTTTGCGTAAGTATGTCCTGAACACTGACTATATTCCAGGGATTATGGCAAGAGGCTGAGCACCCAATGATGCCATGGTCAAGTTCTGTCTCTTAAGAAAGTTCTCAGCCATGTGGAGGAATTATCTGTCATCTTCATATGCACTATCAAGGGTGTTTCTGTTTTATTTGTATTGTTTAGTCAATACAACAGGCTTGACTAGTGAAAGGCTACCATTTAATGAAAATCTGTCCAGGGCCCCTCAAAACCAGCATGCTCACTCTAGAAGACTCACCTTCCTTTGGGGCTTTGTGAGTCCTGTGCTGGAAACATCAAAGTCCACTGGCTGTTGGGATGTTGTCTTGTGTTTTCTCTAGCTACCGTCCATGTCTCTCTTCTCAGATGTTTCTCAAGGTCTCCCTATGCACATAGCACCCCTCTGGTGTCACCACTTCTCACCAGACCTTGTACACTCCCCTTCTCTCCACCTACTCTGGAAGTCTTGCTTCCTGGCACCCATGTGTGTTACAGTCTTCCCATGTTTCAGGCAATCACTACATCATTCTACCATCCATGGAGAATCTTCTCCAAATTCCTGCCTCTTTCAGTGTTGGACTACTCAAAGTCACAATAGGTGCTTTTTGGCTTTGGAGTTTCCTTCTGTAGTATCGTCTCTTTGATTTTTTTCACTGCATGCTTATCCACCCCCTCCACCCTCCCACCCCTCCTGCCCCTCACACACACACACACACACACACACACACACACACACACACACACACGGCTTGTTGTGTCCTGCAGCCCTGGCCTGGCCTGGTTCCTGTACCACATGTGGCAGCTCGGCAAGAGTGCTGCCTAGGATGTGAGGCGAGGGCCAAGGGCTCAGCCATGAGCTTCAAACAGGCTGGCCATCTTGAATCTTAGCCTTTGATTCAATTCTTCTCTTATTGCTCTCCTCAGCCATTTTCATTGTGATGTTGTTAAATACTTACCATCAACCTGGCCCATTCACCTCTGAATTAGCCCGTGATATAGCTGGAAATTTAGGGAACTCAAGCAAAAATGTTTGGAACACATTACATTTATTTAATTGCAGAACAAAAATTTCTAGTTTCCTTGAAATTCAGGTGCCATTTAAATGGTGTTCATAATCACAGAGAGTGAGGAGAGCAGAGTAACCAGCTGGATGTTTCCGGCTCCGTTAATCAAGGGGACCAAGTTAGTAAGATGGAGTTGGAATGATGTGTCATGATCCCCATGTTTGCCATCAGTTCTCTTTTGCCACTTGGGTCCTAGCATCATGAAAAGAGTCTGGAAGAGTCTCGATCTGAAGCAAATTTTTGATAAATCAGGTTTGTGGAAAGCAAGACTTTATACATTTCTAATAGCAGTTATCTGTTGCTGTACAAACTATTACCCCAAAACATAGTGGCCAGAAGGTGTCAGGGGCTGGAAGACCCCACTTCCGAGGTGACTCACTCACATGGCTGGCAAGTTCATGCTGTTTGTTGGCAGGAGGCCTCAGGTCTTCACCATGTGGATTTCTCCAGAAGGTTGCTTGAATGTCCTCATAACATGGCTTTCCCCAGACTGATCCAAGAGAGCAAGGCAGATTCTGCTGCAATGTTTTTAATGACTTGGCCTTGGAAGTCACACGTGATCATTTCCACAATATCTGTGAATCCCAGGAGCTGAAGTTCATTGAAGGCCATTTTGCAGTCATTATAGAGGGCATCTGGAGGCTGCCCAGATATCAACCAATGTCTAGTGGCATTCAAGGCTTTCAATAAAATATACACATAGTTGAGTAATCAGTTAAAATCTTGGTAATGAAAAACATACTGGAATATCAAAGTATGACTCATTTTTAAAAAGATTTTTAATTTATTTATTCACAAGAGACATACAGAGAGAGGCAGAGACATGAGCAGAGCAGGAAGCCCGATGCAAGACTCAATCCCAGGACCCCAGGATTATGCCCTGAGCCGAAGGCAGACACCCTACCACTGAGCCACCCAGGGGCCCTGAGTTTCATCTTCTTTAGCTCATTCCCATCCTGATGTCTCAATGTCTGCTTGGCAGATCTGCTACCTTTGTTTCCCAGAGACCCTGAGGACTCCACATCATTAGAAGCTAAATTTTCAATCTTTCTATGGTGTATCACTCTCACAGGGTATTAATTTGGCATCTTTAAAGTCATCCAGCCACATCAAAACATTCAGAATATCCAGAAGTTTGGCCATACCAATTTTCATTTACTACCCAAAATATCACTATACTATTTTTGCAATCAACTCTTTGAACTCTAAGAGCTTTGGCTCCAGAGTCTAGCTGATACAATTTCATAGGAAACTCAATGGAAAGATATGATCTTGGAATCTAAATGAAGTAGCACTTATTATCTGAAGGGCTCTCTTTCCCTGTCATAAACTGGCACCCTGACCCCAACAGAGAAGAAATAAGCCCTAATTGATGTCATGGCAAGAAGCCAAGCCAAAGGCTTATAAGTATAGGACAAGCCTCTTAACCACCAGGAAGAGGTTGTTCATACTTGTGCAAGCCTAAAAGGTTAGTACAGCCTTTTCAAGCAAAAGAGGGTCATACTAATAAAAATTTAGTGCCACACAAAATGGAAGCAACCATAGTGTTCACTACAACATAAGTGAACTAAACATTCTCTTCTAGAGAAAATCACTTAATGAATTCCATCTGCAAGTAGTTAATTGGAGTAGTTTAAGGGTTCTAAAAAAAAAAAGTCCTCAATACTGGTGAGTTTTCCTTGGAGAATAGAATCAAAGTCATCACTCAGGGGAAATTATAATTAGTATTACTTACTAAACAAGCATGGATTTTTTCAAATTACAAAATTTGACCACCATTTTATAAGGAAAAACAAATAATAGCCCAGAGCCAAGCAAACCAATTATTAGCAAATACACCCATGAGAAATGCTTTAAGTCTATGAAATTTAGATGCTTTGATCAAATATTGTTAACTTTTAATAAGAAACAAACTGGTGTGTGATATGTCATATTTCAAGTTCATTTTCACTGATGTGTTCTGCAGGGAAGCAATGTTAGAATTTTTGTGAAATTAAGCAATTTAAACTATTTAGCTGGATTTCAAAGGTTTTTTTTAATAAATAGAGAATTAATAGGGATATGGTTTTTTTAAATAGATTTAACACACTGAATAAATGCAGTACAGTAGTTTACTTAAGTAATAGAAAAACCCACTGGAAAAAAAGAATTGACCTAATCATAATAGGATTTTCCCTGCGTATTTTGCAATCAAATACAATCTGTTCCACAGAAGGTTTAATCAAATGAAAACTCAGAGTGTAGTAAAAAAATTGCATAATAATTAAGGGGAGGAAGGTGGTGGAAGACCTTAGTCTGATTTATTAAAATATATGGATAATGGAATAGTTTTTAAGGCATGCTGTGTGGTGGGAGATAATATGTTTCACAGAGAGCAGACTTGGAGCGAAAAGATCTGCAATTTAGTCCTGGTTTCAGTGTGTATTAGTTTGTAACCTTGGACAGGTCACATCTTTTTAAACTTGGATTTTTGGTCTGTAGAGTTGATTTAAAAATAATTATGTTGTTCATTTCACAGTGCTAATGCAATGATCAAAAGAGATCATGTACATGGAAATACTTTGTAGACTCTTAACTGCTAGATATATGTAATTTATTTGAATTGTATTCAAGTATATGGAGTAGTAACCTAAACTGGTGAGCAGTTGTCTAGTACTGACCTTCAGGGAATTTACTTTAATGAATACTTTACTATAATTTAAGTTAACACATTGGGGTGCCTGGGTGGCACAGTTCGTTGAGCACCCCACTCTTGGTTTCAGCTAGGGTCATGATCTCATGGGCATGAAATTGAGCCCTTAGTTGGGCTCTGCACTGGACATAGGGTCTGCTTGAGATTCTCTCTCTCTCTCTCTCCTCATGTGCATCTCCCGCTTGTGTGCATTCTTTCTCTAAAATGGATAAATAAATCTTTAAAAAAATAAATTAACACATCAACTCTGTGTATATAATTACTGTTTCTTGAGTACTCAAAAGTTGTTTTTCTTGAGTGGGCTACCCCCTTCATGGTCTTTTCTTTATTAAAATGAATATGATCATCTCTTTTTGCCTTAAAAGTACAAAGGAAAATTTAAATTTGGCACATGCCCTTCTGTTGTTTCAGTTCATTTATGAAGTGAATAGTCACTGTGTGCTAAGTCTGAGAAATAATCTGATTCATCTTTCGCTCAAAGAGCTTTTTGCCAATGGGGACATAAGCTACAATTTCATATAACTAATTATAATACAAAGCAGATGAAAAACAACATCTATAAGAATGACCCAAAGTGCTGGTGCTATAGGAAAAAACCTGATTTCTAGAGAGAGATTTTAAAAGTTGTATGGATTTGGTTAAATAGCATACTCTATGCAAACAGAGCACCAAGGCCAAGAGTGGTCTGCTCTAGCTGGAAGATACTTCACATGGTGGAAGTAGAGGATACTACATGACTGAAAAGATAGGCTGAGGTTACATCAGGAAGGAATTTGAAAGCAAAACAGGCAGAACAAAAAGCCAACAAGAATAGAAGAGCAACAACTTCTGGTGAGACATGTCTCCAAAGACAAGGGAAACAAAGGCAAACATGAGCTTTTGGGACTTCATCAAGATAAAAAGGTTTCAGGATGCCTGCATGGTTCAGTGGTTGAGTGCCTTTGGCTCAGGATGTGATCCTGGAGTCCCAGGATTGAAATCCACATCGGGCTCCCCACTGGGGAGCCTGCTTCTCCCTCTGCCTATGTGTCTGCCTTTCTCTGTGTGTCTCTCATGAATAAGTAAAATATTTTTAAAAAAAGATAAAAAGCTTTTGCACAGCTAAGGAAATAGTCGACAAAACCAAAAGACAACCTACAGAGTGGGAGATTTTTGCAAATGTTTTATCAGATAAAGGCTTAGTATCTAAAATCTGTAAAGAACTTCTCAAACTCAACACCCAAAGGACAAATACTCTAGTCAAGAAATGGGCAGAAGACATGAACAGACATTTCTCCAATGAAAACCTACAAGTGGCCAACAGACACATGAAAAAATGCTCCACATCACTCAGCATCAAGGAAATACAAATTAAAACCACATTGAGATACCACCTCACACCCATCAGAATGACTAAAATTAACAAGTCTGGAATAACAAATGTTGGGGAGGATGTGGAGAAAAGGAAACCTTCTTGTACTGTTAGTGGGAAAGCAAGCTGATACAATCACTCTGGAAAAGAGTGAAAATAGAGCTACCCAGCAATTGGACTACTAGGTATTTACCCAAAGATACAAATATATTGATCTGAAGGGACACTTGCACCTCAGTGTTTATAGCAGCATTGTCTACAATAGCCACACTATGGAAAGAGCCCAGATGTCCATCAACAGATGAATGGATAAAGAAGATGTGGTATATATATACAATGGAATATTACTCTACCATAAAAAAATGAAATCTCGCCATTTGCAACAGTGTGGATGGAGCTAGAGGGTATTATGCTAAGTGAAATAAGCCCATCAGAGAAAGACAATATCATGATTTCACTCATATGTGGAATTTAAGAAATAAAACAGAGGAGCATAGAGGAAAGGAGGGAAAAATAAAACAAGAAGTAATCAGAGAGGAAGACAAGCTATAAGAGTCTCTTAACCATAGGAAACAAGAACAGCTGGGGGGCAGGGGCATGGGGGATGGGGTAATAGGGTGATGGGCATTTAGGAGGGCATGTGATGTAATGAGCACAGGGTGTTACACACAAGTGAGGAATCACTGAACTCTATCTCTGAAACAAATAATATACTATATGTTAATTAATTGAATTTAAATTAAAAAAAAGGATACTTTTTTTTTCCCTCTTAGAAGATTGTGTCATAATTGTTCTTACGATAGAAACAATAGGGTTCTGGTGGGGAGAAACCTCACAAAATGACACAAATAAGATGATGAAAATAATAACTTAAGTCTCACAATGACTCCATTGTCTTCTAATCCACATTTTACAAATTGAGAAATTCGTCTTAGAGAGGGTAAATATTGCCAGCTTCATTGACATGGACTGAATTGCATCCCTCACAAAATTTGTATGTGGATGCTTTTCCCCATCCAGTATGGTGGTGCTTGGAGGTGGGGCCTTTGGAAGGTGGGTTTCGATGAGGTCATGAGAGGGGGTCCTACTTTGTTGAGATTCGTGGCTCTAATAAGAAGTGACATCAGAGAACTCTGTCTCTCTCTGTGTCTCTGTTTCTGTTTCTGTCTGTCTCTCAGAGCTCCTACAAAGAAGATGTCATGTGAGCACAAAGCAAGAAAGTAGCCATCTACAAGCCAGGAAGAGAAATCTCATCGGAAACCAACCATGCTGGCATCCTAATCTTGGAGTTCCAACTTTCAGAACTGTGAGAAAATATTGTTTAAGCTATCCAATCTGTTTTGGTTATGGTGGCTCAAGCTGAGTAATACAATCATGTGGCTGGTAAGTCTGGGTCAAAACTCAGGCTCGTGCTTTTAATCTCAAGATTAAATAAAAATAATATAATCTACCTTCCCAAACTAAGATAAATAATAATAATAATTGTAATAATAGAAATAATAGCTAACATGTTCTAAATACGTGTATTAACTCATTAAATCCTTAGTATAAAGTTATGAAGTTGGCTCTATTATTATTGTTTAATATGATCATAAAATAATTCATTATAAAAGTAAAGTTCAAACCTCAAAATAAATAACAGAGAGTAATTAATAACCTAAGTGGAGACAGCCTTTTAACAATGGTAGATTGCATTCAATATAGGTACACAACTCTAAGTGAAGTTTTTGGTTTTGTTTTTTTTGTTTTGTCTATAATTAATTCCTAGGCTGATGGTGTCCCTGGAACAACATTTTTGTAATCTCATGCTTTAGATATTAATGGTGAGAAATTATAACGGCTTTGAAATAGAAGAATCCAGAATGTGCGACAGGCATACACATGGGACACAAGCATGCAGACTGACTGGCTCTTAGAAATGTTTATCTGTTTAGAAACCTGAACTTGAAATTTTGCAAGAAAATTCACAATAAGATGCCTGACCATCTGGGTATTCTGAAGCACACACAGCAATCACACATTGCTAATGATCTGTCTAGAGAATAAATTATCTTATTTAAATAAATACCTGTCACAATAGAAAATTTGCCTCAGGGGAAAGATATGCACATATTCATCAAGTTGGGAGGATTATGAAAGGACCAGAAAAAGCATAATTAGTGGGAATAGAAAATATAATGATATGAGGGAATGTGTGAAAGAACAGTTCTTATAAAAGTACAACATTATGAAGGATCAGTTCAAACAGAATAAATCAAAGATTTACTTAATCAAATTCACTTCTCTCTTCAAATTTTCCTCCCCCAGCCCACAAATCTTGTGAATTCTCTCATTTTAAATTGTTTTCTATATTCTTTGTTTTAGAAAAGCAGCATTTTGATTTTAGAGAAGAAAAATCTCCACCAGGTCCTTACCTCAGGCCCACAAAAATAGTTTTTAAAAGTTAAACAATTACAGCTGTAATTCTTGTACAAAATTCAGAGCTGACCTATCTTTTAATAATAACTGCTTTAACCAAACAACAGCTTCAGCACCTAGGAATCAATTGTTTGCTCAGTAGTATGAACCAATGAGATGGATCTCTCACATCTATAAAGTATACCCAACAAATGTGTGAATTCTTACATTATAGCAAGATTAGATTAATCATAGAATAAAATTAATACAATGATATGAATTATATTTATAGATATGTCTTCACGTAATGGATACAATAAAGGACATTCCATTTCCCAACCTAAGTTCTAAAATAATTGAGATAAGACAAAAGGATCAACGGTTAGAGACCAAAATAACCCTTTTGTAACAGAGATCTGTAAGCGTATGGATTTCTCATACTGAACCCCAAGATTAGACAGACTTACAGATCAGCATGGGACTGGAAATAACTCTCAACCTGCAGGTATGGGGCTCTTCCTTAGATGAGCAGAGTCAGGACTGATTCTCTACAGGAAGTTAACTCTTAAGAAAAAAGCAAAAGAAGGATCTGAGTGACCCATGCCTCCTTCTTCTATCCAAGCTCAACCATCACTTATGTCTGAGAGTGTACAGAACTGCTTACAGTATTAACTTGTGAAGTTCCTCTATGTGGAAGGAAACATCAGAAGCTAGGAAGAAGCATTTCCCTGCTCACTATATGTACTGGAATAATTTTTGAGATGTAATCTCTCCAAAGGATACTTGGATAACAATGAGTTCATCCAGTCCAGGTCCCCAGAACCTCCCATGTCATGCAAAAGATAGTTACCTTATTTAGTGAAATTCCAAGAACAAATATTTTGTGATTGCAAAGGTATAATAAAAAATGATCAGACCGCTTCCCATTCCCTAGGATGGCTATAGTAAAAACCACAGAAACTAATATGTGTTGGAGAGGATGTGGAGAAATTGAATCATTGTGCTTTGCTGGTGGGAATGCAAAATGGGGCAGCTACCGTGGAGACAATTTCATGGTTTGATACTGTGTTTATAATAAAAAATATATATTTGGTCTTTGTCCCATTTCTGGCACAGAACCTCTAAAAGGCTTTTAGTTTCCTAAATGTTGAAAGCAACAAAGCTGTCTCTTGTTAGGTTAATGAGGTGAATTTTGGATCCTGTCTAAAAATGGGGGCTGGTTGCCAGGAGAACCAACCATGTGATTAGAAGGTTGGAACTTTCAATCCTATCTCTCAGCCTGCAGGGAGAGGAAGAAGCTTCAAGGTTGAATCAATCACCAATGGGCAACGATTTTATCAATCATGACTATGTAATGAAGCCTCCATAAAACCCCAGAAAGACAGAGTTTTGGAGAGCTTTGAACACATGGAGGTGCTGGCAGAGTGGCATGCCCAGAGGGGGCATGGAAGCTCTACACCCCTTTCCCTAAATTTGCCTTATGTATCTTTTCCATCTGGTTCTTGAATTATATTCCTTTATAAAAAACCAGTGATCTAGTAAGTAAAATGTTTCTGCTCTATCAAATTAATTGAATCCAAGGAGAGGGTCATGGGAACCTCTGATTTATGGCCAGTTGTTTAGGACAGGTAACAACCTGGACTTGTGTGTTTTTTTTTTTTTAAGATTTTATTTATTTATTCATGAGAGACACAGAAAGAGAGAGAGACACAGGCAGAGGGAGAAGCAGGGAGCCGGATGTGGGACTGGATCCTAGGACTCCAGGATTACACCCTGGGCCAAAGCTGGCGGTAAACTGCTGAGACACCCGGGCTGCTCTGGACTTGTGTTCTGAAGAAAAGACTCACAACAGCCATACTCTCAATTTCCAAGGGGAAAGAATACTTTATTGATGTTATAACAATCTAATAGAAGCAAGAAGAAGAAAAGAAAAATCTGCACATAGATGAGGGCAAGAGTAAGCAATAAAGAAGAATAAGACAAAATTACATCAAATCGGGTACTTAGAACATCCCACCTCATTAGCTGGGGAAGCCCCGTGGAGACAGCCAGGTTGGAGTCCCCACTGAGAGGCCTGGGTGGAGTGCCCTCTCCTCAGGTGAGGCTTCCAACTGATTATCCTTATTAGGGCTGTATTTATGGGGCAAATGGCTGGGTCTGAAATTAAACATTTGTTTGCCTACATGTAGTTTGGAATGAGGTACATTTCTATGTTAATCATGTCTTTACATTTTCAAGGAGGCTTTGTCTTGCCTCCCTTCCCAGATTCCACCATTCTGGGTGGCCAGGGCCACCTGGAGCTGGAGGGGATAGAAGGCAAGATTTATAGCTCTTGGTGTCCAGACCAGAAGAGCCAGTTGTGACCTGGAAGCTAGCAAATGTCAACTAATCAGGCTCCTGAGGTCACTTGTGCAGCACAAGGCTCCCTAGACTATGGTGATCAATTATTTAGCCAAACACCAGTCTAGATGTTGTAGCAAAAGTATTTTTCAAATGTAATTAACACTGAAATCAGCAAACTGAGTAAAAGAGATTACCCTTCATAATGGGAGTGGACCTCATTCAATCATTTGAAGGCCTTGAAAGCAAAGACTAAGGATTCCCAAAGAAGAAAGAATTCTCCCCAAGTAGGCAACATAGAAATAAGACTTGCCTGAGTTTCCAGTCTGTCAATCTGCAAAATTTAGACTGAAAACCACAACGCTTATCTGAACTTCCAACCTCCTGGCCTGGCTTGCAAATTTCAGACTTCCCAACTCCCATAATCCTGTGAGCTAATTCTTGAAAATAAATCTATGTATATATATGCCCCTTTATAGAGAGAACCTATTGGTTTGATTTCTCTGGAGAACTCTAAGAGAGTATATACCCAAAAGAATTGAAAACTGACACTCAAATACTTGTAATAAATGCTCCTAGCAGCACTATTCATAATAGCCTAAAGGTAGAAACAGCCCAAATGCTCATCAACAGATGAATGGATACACAAAATGTGTATCCATACACAATGGAGTATTGTTTAGTCATACAATGGAGTATTGTTTAGTCATACCAAAGAATGGAATACTGATATATAATTCAACATAGGTGAACCTCAAAAACTTCTCTAAATGAAAGAAGCCAGATGCTAAAAGTCTTATATTGTATGACTCCGTTTATCTGAAATATTCAAAATAGGGAAATCCATAGAGACAGAAGAAAGATTGGTAGTTGCCAGGGGCCAGGGATGAGGGAACTGGAGGTGACTGCTTAGTAGGTACGTGGATTCTCTTTGGGGTGACAAAAGTGTTTGGGAACTTGATAAACGTGAATGTTCTAACTGCCACTGAATTGTATGTTTTAAAATGGTTCATTCTATGCTATATGAATTTCACTTCAATTTCAAAAAAGAAGTAGAACTTGGTGATGAATTAGACATATATGAGCAGAGGACAGGGTGAAGATGAAGATGAAGCCAAGGTTGGTTTCAGGCTGAGTGATTGGGCCACCTATGGTATCATGAATAACACCAGGAACTGTGAATTCAGAGAACAAGGAGGAAATGCAGTTTCATACATGTTGACATTGAGCTAGTGGGGTATTCAAGTAGAAAGATGCTGAAGGTGTTTGGAAAACTTGAAGCACAAGGTGGATGACAGATTAGTAAAAGTTGTAACTAGATAGGGAAAGAGTCTTGTGAATAGAACTCTGGCTCCCCACTTTCCACCCTTGGACATCTCATTAGTCTCCTGGGATTCTTTAAAAAAGGGCACCACCAGAAGCACAATTAAAAAGCTACTGGTGGCTCTGGAAAAAAGCATAAAGGATTCAAGAGATGTCATGACTGCAGAATTTAGATCTAATCAGGCCGAAATTAAAAATCAATTAAATGAGATGCAATCCAAACTGGGGGTCCTAACGACAAGGGTTAATGAGGTAGAAGAACAAGTGAGTGACATAGAAGACAAGTTGATGGCAAAGAAGGAAGCTGAGGCAAAAAGAGAAAAACAATTAAAAGATCATGAGGAAAGGTTAAGGGAAACAAATGACAGCCTCAGAAGGAAAAATCTATGTTTAATTGGGGTTCCAGAGGGCGCCGAAAGGGACAGAGGACCAGAAACGGTATTTGAACAAATCATAGCTGAGCACTTCCCTAACTTGGGGAGAGAAACAGGCATTCAGATCCAGGAGATAGAGAGATCCCCCCCTAAAATCAATAAAAACTGTTCAACACCCCAACATTTAATAGTGAAACTTGCAAATTCCAAAGACAAAGAGAAGATCCTTAAAGCAGCAAGAGACAGGGATCCCTAATTTAAATGGGAAGAAATCTTAGGTTAACAGCAGACCTCTCCACAGAGACCTGGCAGGCCAGAAAGGGCTGGCAGGGTATATTCAGGGTCCTATATGAGAAGAACCTGCAGCCAAGAATACTCTATCCAGCAAGGTGCTCTCATTCAGAATAGAAGGAGAGATAAAGAGCTTCCAAAATAGGCAGAAACTGAAGGAATATGTGACCACCAAACCAGCTCTGCAAGAAATATCAAGGGGGGACTCTGTAAAAGAAAGAGGAAGTCCTAAGAAACAATCCACAAAAACAGGGACTGAATAGGTATTATGATGACACTAAATTCATGTCTTTCAATAGTAACTCTGAACGTGAATGGGCTTAATGATCCCATGAAAAGGTGCAGGGTTTCAGACTGGATAAAGAAGCAAGACCCATCTATTTGCTGTCTACAAGAGACTCATTTTAGACCTAAAGACACCTACAGCATGAAAATGAAAGGTTGGAGAACCATTTACCATTCAAATGGTCCTCAAAAGAAAGCAGGGGTAGCAATCCTCATATCAGATAAATTAAAGTTTATCCCAAAGACTGTAGTAAGAGATGAAGAGGGACACTATATCATACTTAAAGGATCTATCCAACAAGAGGACCTAACAGTCATGAATATTGACTGAATGCAGAGCATGAATATGCCCCTAATGTGGGAACTGCCAAGTATATCAATCAATTAATAACCAAAGTTAAGACATACTTAGATAATAATACACTTATACTGGGAGACTTCAACACAGAGTTTTCTGTAAATGACAGATCTTCTAAGCACAACATCTCCAAAGAAACAAGAGCTTTAAATGATACACTGGACCAGATGGATCTCACAGATATTTACAGAACTTTACATCCAAATACAACTGAATACACATTCTTCTCAAGTGCACATGGAACTTTCTCCAGAATAGACCACATACTGGGTCACAAATCAGGTCTTAACCCAAACCAAAAGATTGGGATTGTCCCCTGCATATTTTCAGACCATAATGGTTTGAAACTAGAACTAAATCACAAGAAGAAATTTGGAAGAAATTCAAACACGTGGAGGTTAAAGACCATCCTGCTAAAAGATGAAAGGGTCAACCAGGAAATTAGAGAGGAATTAAAAAGATTCATGGAAACTAATGAGAATGAAGACCAACCATTCAAAATCCTTGGGATACAGCAAAAGCAGTCCTGAGAGGGAAATACATCGCAATACAAGCATCCCTCAAAAAACTGGAAAAAACTCAAATACAGAAGCTAACTTTGCACCTACAGGAACTGGAGAAAGAACAGCAAATAAAACCTATACCCAGCCGAAGAAGAGAGTTAATAAAGATTCAAGCAGAACTCAATGAAATAGAGACCAGAAGAACTGTGGAACAGGTCAACAAAATCAGGAGTTGGTTCTTTGAAAGAATTAATAAGATAGATGAACCATTAGCCAGCCTTATGAAAAACAAAAGAGAGGAGACTCAAATTAATAAAATCACAAATGAAAAAGGAGAGATCACCACCAATACCAAGGAAATACAAACGATTTTTAAAAACATATTATGAGCAGCTATACGCCAATAAATTAGGCAATCTGGAAGAAATGGAATATTTCTGGAAAACCACAAACTACCAAAACTGGGACAGGAAGAAATAGAAAACCTGAACAGACCGATACCCAGGGAGGAAATTGAAGCAGTCCTCAAAAACCTCCCAAGACACAAAAGTCCAGGGCCAGATGGCTTCCCAGGGAAATTCTATCAAACGTTTAAAGAAGAAACAATACCTATTCTACTAAAGTGGTTCCAAAATATAGAAAGGGATGGAGTACTTCCAAACTCATTCTATGAGGCCAGCATCACCTTAATTCCAAAACCAGACAAAGACACCACCGAAAAGGAGAATTATAGACCAATATCCCTGATGAACACAGTTGCAAAAATTCTCAACAAGATACTAGCTAATAGGATCCAATAGTACATTATTCACCATGACCAGGTGGCATTTATTCCTGGGATGCAAGGCTGGTTCAACACTCATAAAGCAATCAATGTGATAAATCATATCAACAAGAGAAAAAACAAGAACCATATGATCCTCTCAATAGATGCAGAGAAAGCATTTGACAAAATACAGCATCCATTCCTGATCAAAACTCTTCAGAGTGTAGGGATAGAGGGAACATTCCTCAGCATCTTAAAAGCCATCAACGAAAAGCCCACAGCAAATATCATTCTCAATGGGAAACAGTGGAGCCTTTCCCCTAAGATCAGGAACACGACAGGGATGTCCACTCTCACCATTGCTATTCAACATAGTACTAGAAGTCTTAGCCTCAGCAATCAGACAACAAAAAGAAATAAAAGGCATTCAAATTGGCAAAGAAGAAGTCAGACTCTCCCTCTTTTCAGATTACATGATACTATACATAGAAAACCCAAAAGACTCCACCCCAGGATTGCTAGAACTCCTACAGCAATTCGGCAATATGGCCGGATACAAAATCAATGCCCAGAAGTCAGTGGCATTTCTATACGCTAACAATGAAACTGAAGAAAAAGAAATTAAGGAGTCAATCCCATTTACAATTGCACCCAAAAGCATAAGATACCTAGGAATAAATCTAACCAAAGAGGTAAAGGATCTACCTTAAAAACTACAGAACACTTCTGAAAGAAATGGAGGAAGACACAAAGAGATGGAAAAATATTCCATGCTCATGGATTGGAAGAATTAATATTGTGAAAATGTGAATGCTACCCAGGGCAATTTACACATTTAATGCAATCCCTATCAAAATACCATGGATTTTCTTCAGAGAGTTGGAACAAATCATCTTAAGATTTGTGTGGAATCAGAAAAGACCCCGAAGAGCCAGGGGAATATTGAAAAAGAAAACCAGAGCTGGGGGCATCACAATGCCAGATTTCAGGTTGTACTACAAAGCTGTGGTCATCAAGACAGTATAGATCAATGGAACAGAATAGAGAATCCAGAAATGGGCCCTCAACTCTATGGTCAACTAATATTTGACAAAGCAGGAAAGAGTATCCACTGGAAAAAGAACAGTCTCTTCAATAAATGGTGCTGGGAAAATTGGACAGTCACATGCAGAAGGAAGAAACTAGACCATTCTCTTGCACCATACACAAAGATAAACTCAAAATGGATGAAAGATCTAAATGTGAGACAAGAATCCATCAAAATCCTAGAGGAGAACACAGGCAACACCCTTTTTGAACTTGGCCACAGTAACTTCTTGCAAGATACCTCTGTGAAGGCAAGGGAAACAAAAGCAAAAATGAATTATTGGGACTTCATCAATATAAAAAGCTTCTGCACAGCAAAAGGAACAGTCAACAAAACTCAAAGACAACCTACAGAATGGGAGAATATATTTGCAAATGACCTATCAGATAAAGGGCTAGTATCCAAGATCTATAAAGAACTTATTAAACTCAACAGCAAAGAAACAAACAATCCAATCATGAAATGGGCAAAAGACATGAACAGAAATCTCACAGAGGAAGACATAGACATGGCCAACACGCACATGAGAAAATGCTCCGCATCACTTGCCATCAGGGAAATACAAACCAGAACCACAATGAGATCCCACCTCACACCAGTGAAAATGGTGAAAATTAACAAGAAAGGAAACAACAAATGTTGGAGAGGATGCGGAGAAAAGGGAACCCTCTTGCACTGTTGGTGGGAATGTGAACTGGTGCAGCCACTCTGGAAAACTGTGTGGAGGTTCCTCAAAGAGTTAAAAATAGACCTGCCCTACGACCCAGCAATTGCACTGCTGGGGATTTACCCCAAAGATACAGATGCAGTGAACCAGCGGGACACCTGTAATGTTTCTAGCAGCAATGTCCACAATAGCCACACTGTGGAAGGAGCCTCGGTGTCCATCGAAAGATGAATGGATAAAGAAGATGTGGTTTATGTATACAATGGAATATTACTCAGCAATTAGAAATGACAAATACCCACCATTTGCTTCAACGTGGATGGAGCTGGAGGGTATTATCCTGAGTGAAATAAGTCAATCGGAGAAGGACAAACAGTGTATGTTCTCATTCATTTGGGGAATATAAAAAATAGTGAAAGGGAATAAAGGGGAAAGGAGAGAAAATGAGTGAAAATATCAGTGAGGGTGACAAAACATGAGAGACTCCTAACTCTGGGAAACGAACAAGGGGTGGTGGAAAGGGAGGTGGGCGGGGGGTTGGGGTGACTGGGTGATAGGCACTGAGGGGGACACTTGATGGGATGAGCACTGGGTGTTATGCTATATTTTGGCAAATTGAACTCCAATAAAAAAAAGGGCACTGCCAACTCCACAATGATTTCTGTGTAAAGTTACTAATACGATGGGCACTATGACCACAAAAATATTGACTATAAAAGCATTTAAAGCAGTAGCAGTATTTCTTACATTTATATTATACTAACATGAATACTGTATGCTATTCAGTAGTATAGTACATACCTATTTGATTAGTATAACAGTAGCAATGATATCATATCTATTAAACAGATACTTTTTAGAATGGTTTTCCATCCAAAAAAGTGATTTGGGAAATTTGAGACTCCAAGCGATGCCTTGACCCAGATTGCACTGGTAGCGCGTGGTAGTCTGGCCTTCTCTCCTTCCAGCTCCTCTTCTCCTCATTCTTCTTTTAGAGTAGAATTCATCTTTTTGTCTGTCCTGTGTATCCATTCAAGTCCTTCCATTTGCCTTTGACTCACTATCAAGTCCTAAAATACTAGATATTCGGAGCTATTCTATAATGTAGTAAGTCTAAAAATGCTACTTGCATCATATAGCTACTTTGTGTAAGTGCAAGATTTTAATTTAATTCCATACCTGCTGCAGAATTTATGCAGTATTACAGATAAATCTTTGGTCCACGGGGATATAATGTTGAGTAATAGCAAGCATTTCCAACATTTTCCTTGCTTTCCTTGATTCTTTTCTGTCAGGATCTAAAATAACAAGTTTTGAGCCAGCCTTAATGCTAATTTTTACCTCTTGTGTGATTGGCCAGTAATTTATCATCTTCTACCCCATGTCAATATGGGAGGATTCCCAATAATCTCTAGGGGCTTTTCCAGGGTGGCATCTTATGATCTCATTGTCCATTTCACTGTGGTGAAAGGTTAAGGTCTACTTTAATAAACTCTATGCAAATTTGATTTGTTTAGATTATTTTTTCTGCACAAATAACCGTATTTTTGCATGCTTATATAACAAGAAGGCTGATGTTGTGTTTGTCTAAAGATTATAGCTGTGGAAATAGTACTGAAAGCCTTTATCCCAGGGGCTTCTTGAACACTGTCAATTATATTCTACACACAGTCCTGGCTCTGTAAAAACTCTACATGTATTGTATCACAACATATTTTTTCTCTTAAATTTCAAACACATCTATAATCAGCAGGATTGGTAATCCATGTGTTTTTCATTCATTTACCCTTAGCTTATATTATTATGTAATTCATAACAATGTTAAAAGCTTTTTCAACTTGCAAAAGCTGTTTTTCCAAACTTCTCTTAAGAAAAGTAAGGGTTTTGCAAGAATATTGAAACTCAAATCTTCCTCTAACCTCCTGAACTCCTAAAAAGGGACCAAGTACTTTGGGAAATAAAACTAGCCAAAATCTGTTTTCTCTTTTCCGTAACATATGTGATTTTTCAGAGGTCAAAGAGGCTGCTCTTGTGTGGACTGTTTTACTTATGAAATATGTCAGCACCCTAGGTACCAGGGACCGTTACAGCCAGTGGAAGACCTTTCATATCTTAATATTGCTGTCGAACTACTCCAAAAAGAAGAAGAAAAAAAAAAAAACAACCTCATTTTGAAGAAATATTTTAAGGCCATACTTATTTTGAAATACACTGAAAAATGGCCCTAGAGATCAAAATAAATCAAAACAGAGAAGTTTATTTAAAGTGTGCTTTATAAGTTAGACTTCGGTATTACTAAATTAGTCGAAGGTTAGCAAAATTCTGGGTAGCCAAAAGAGACGGAGACACAGAGACAGCCAATGACAAAGTTTTGTAAACAGAATTGCATGAATAGGGTCAGGACAGAAAGGAAAAATATGATGTTGACATTTTTAGTGAAATTTCAGGGATACATTCAATAACAATGTACATGTTTTGTAAATTCACCCTTGGACCTCTTTGAACTATGTTGGGTTTTCTCTTTTCCAGGGGGACTCTTCTCAATAAAGCAATCCTTCCCCCAGTTCATTTCAGCAAACCTTTGCTCAGGATTTGCTGAGGTCTGTTATTATCCACCTTTAACAGGCAGGCTGGCAGTGTCCAGAGGGACAAATACCAAAGGCCCAGATTCTGTCCTTGAGAATTTACAATCTGATAGAAGAATACAACAGAGTCTCAACTTTGCTATCTCCTCAAATGTCAAATGGGAGCATCCCTGTGGATAATATCTCTAAGGGATATTTTGTGAGAGAGGTGATCCCCAGAGGTTATAGGATTCCACCCATAAGTTGTCCATAACCTATTATGGGTCTATCTTCTAAAACTTCACTTTCTCTATCCCTTTTCTTGGATTATAATTGTCTGAAGTATAATATATTTATACACCAATATTTCAGGAACAGAAATTTCCTTGCCCCAAGATTACCCAGATTTCTGAAACTTTGGCTCTGACTAACCACTTTCCTCAGTTTAAGTATCAGAGCCATGAACGTGCTTCTGTTGGAGTCTTCGTTAGCATGTTCAAAAACTTTGGTATGTACAAAATTAGCAAAGGAGCCTGGATACCAGAGCCTTTGGATCTTCTCAGAGATGGCTTACTTAGGCTTATGGTACAGCCTTTGAAATTTTGATGAATACTTGAGGAGTTTCTGATGTACGTAAGTCCAAAAGCCTTGCTCTATGAACCCATTTTCTATGGAATGCTCCTGCCCAGAGCAACAAATGTCTTTCAGTCTATACAAGAGAAGACGGTTCTCATGGATGTTTCTTTACTGTTATAAAATACACTCATAAAGTCAAGTGTAGCTTGGCTGGACAGTGTCTTCACATCTAACTCCCCTTCTGAAATATGGGAACTAACTATCATCCAGCTCACAGTTCTTTGGACTGGAACTAAGAGTTAAACTTTTAAAATTAAGGCTCTTGTCTACCAGGCATTTTTGTCTTCAAGGCATTTTTTTTTTCTTCTCAAGTCTTACGGAGCCTCACACACATAGGTGAAATTCTATTATCCCTTGGGTAGAACTATAGACAGAAATAATATTAATAGTTTTTTATAAAAATATCATTGTGGAAGGGAGAATAGAAAAGCTCATTTTGGAGGTTGCAATAACAAGAATGTTGACTGATACTCTTTTTCTGTATGTTTAGAAATTAAATCAGTGGGGGAAAAATGCTGGAAACCACAGGTTAAAATACAAAAGGCTGGAAACCCATGGGGGAAATGAAAGAGTCAGGTGCTTTCAACAATGTTAAGGAAATAGCAACTCTGGAGCCTCCGCAAGAGGCTGCACAGCAGCACCGTGAATATGGGCACAGATTTCTCCATAGGTGCGATCACAGATGTCTCTCTGCTATTGGACCCTATGAGCCACTGCATTGGTCCCAACAGGGAAATAAAGGCTTGAATGCAGAGATGCTGGCTCAGTACAGGTCCTGGCCAGTCATTGCAGATGTAGCACACACATTTTAATTCAAATTTGAATTTAATTTATCTTAAATATAATTCATTAAGTATATTTTATTTTAATTACATTTAAATAAGGATTCTAAGAGCTTGCTAGGTGGTTGTACTGTTGTTCTACAAAGTGCTCCCATTCTTCTAAGAGCTTCACAGATGGGAACTCATTTACTACTATGGCCACCATCTGAGGTAGTACAATTATTACCCCCATTTTACAGATGAGGAAACAAGGATTAGATAACTCCCCTCAGGCCAGACATCTAGTATGCAGCAGAGGAGTGTTTGGACTTGGGTGGAAACACTGGGTTTTGGATTACTGAATGAGCCCTTTTGTATCCTCAACCAATTGGTCAGAATCCTGGAATGCCAAAGGTCTGAGGAAGACTGTGAGTTTTGCTCCTCTACCTGTCTCCCCCTGTCCCTTTCTTTCCTGACGCCTCTCCTCTTCACCACACTGACTTCTTTTGCTGTAAAATACTTGACAGTTGAAGGAATATTTTGCAACTATTTGGGGTCATATGTCTTCTCTCCTCCTGCAAATGAAAGATTTCTGAGGATAAGGAGTGTGTGATTTTCTTTGGTGGTTTCTTTGGGAACCAACTACTACACAGCTGCCTCCACTCAGCTGTTGGAACAGGCATCTCCTCAGCAAGAACCATAAAGTCATTTGTGGTAACACCTTCAGGAGAGGCCACACAGGCTTCTGGCTCTCTCTGCCCACTTGTGAGGAGTTTCTTAAATCAGGCTCTCCATCCAGAAGACAAGTGAGGGTCATGGTGTTCCTCTGGCCTTGAGGCCATCTGCGAAGAGCTGCGTGCATCTTTGGTGTCCTTCCCATCCCCATCGTCCTTGTCTCCTCACATTTCATAGGAACTGCTGCCCATCTTCCTAAGCGCCTCCAGTGTGCCAGCTCCCCTTCCATTCCTCAGCCAGCAGCCAGAATGGTCATTTTCTGAAACAAATGGGGCCCTGTCACTCCACTGGCTGACCTCCTGCAGGGACACTGCATCGCCACCACTTTTTTTTTTCAATTTAGGAAGAAGAAGAATCAACTGGAGATCTGGTCAAAAATACAGGTACTTGGACTTCCCCCAGACATATGACATCAATATCTGGGAGATAGGCCTGCAAGTCTACATTTGAAAAATGTTCACCAGGCAATGCTAAACACACACACTTTAGGAAAAATAACCTACTCATGGAATAAAGCTGTTTCCTTATCATGTTACATAGGTGATTCTCTAAGAAGAATGCACGTCTCTGAGTATCTCTCCAACCTCATCTTCCGTCACGTCCTGTATGCCATTGTAGCGAGAATGACAGTCTGTAGTTCTGTGAATTCTCACACCATTCTCCATTTTCCTTTGTCTTGACTGAGGCTTGCTATATACAGTAGTGTATGTTGTGCGTTGGACAACTCATTCACATTACAGTCTGAGTGATGATGCCTTCACTTTGTTCACGTCTCCAATGCATAGAATACTCATTTGCTTCCTCCGTCCCTGACTTAGCTCTCAGTCACCCTGTGAAACACAGCTCTGGCCACAGCCCTTCTTCGGAACCTAGGAATAGTAACCCAGCTTTGTTATCACATTTATCACATTGTATTTTTCCACGTTCATTTTTGCTTCTGTATCTTTCAGCAGACATGAACAATTTGAAGGCAGTGTCTTACGTACCCACTGACCTTCACTGTCAAGCACGGCACTAGACACAGAGGGGACATTTAATTAGGCCTTGTAGAATTAGTGAATAAAATGTGATAATTAGATGAGCTTTTAAAAGGCAAATTCATCCATCCATCCATCCATTCATTCATTTGAAACTGTGTTCCTTAGAGAGCTGCCCCGACATGTTTACATCAAAGTGTAACAGTTTAAAAGACAAATCATGGGGGTCCCTGGGTGGCTCAGCGGTTTAGCGCTTGCCTTTGGCCTAGGGCGAGATCCTGGAGTCCCCGGATAGAGTCCCACGTCAGGCTCCCTGCATGGAGCCTGCTTCTCCCTCCTCCTGTGTCTCTGCCTCTGTCTCTCTCTATGTCTATCATAAATAAATAAATAAATAAATAAATAAATAAATAAATAAAATCTTTTTTAAAAAAGACAAATTATGTATGTTAAGGAGATTTCTGTATTTGGGGGATGTTTTGGCAGCAAGTACGAAAACTACACTCAAATAGTTTGCGCTAGTGAAGACATTTATTAGATCTCCTAGGATGTCCTCGAAGGCAGGCCCACTTCAGGCTTGTTTCAGCAGTTTAACTGGGGCTCAGCTTCTGCTTTGCCACCCATCCATCCACCCATCCATCCACGCATCTGTCCACCCATCTGTCCAGTGGATGCCCCGCACTGAGAGGATGGCTGACATTCTGGGCTGCGTGGGGTCACATGCTCACTCTACTGCCAATCACTGATGAAGGGGGTGAGAAAATTTACAACTCAACAGGCCCTTTGAAAAGCTGAGGTCAATTTCCCAATTCTCCCAAATGTGTCTGGTATTCAGTGGGAGGGGACAGCTTGGCTATTTGGAGGACAACCCCGGGCTGCCCAACACGAACCTTGATGGCCCTCCTGGGTTTTGGAGTCCAGTCCACTCTGCCTGCGGCAGCATCTACTCCAGAAGGCACAGTGCCAAGGTCCTCACTAGCCTTCCTTTATAACTGGGGAAGCCAACGACAGACACCAGGCATCTCAGCTGTTCCTCTTTTCTCATCTTGTTTTCAAGTTAGGGGAAATTGGTTGTTCGGCAAATCCACCCTGCCAAACAATTCCAAGAATCAGAGATTCGTCAGCTAGCTCGGATCACAGTCTTCTCCATCTGCAGCCTTGAGAGGCCCTCTGCACACAGGCAGTGGGGTTGAGCGGTGCAACAAGGAGGGAGAGAGAGTCCTCTGTAATAGTCTGGAGAGAAGTGTCATTGTGGAGGTGATCTCTGGCTGCAGATAATTTGCTCCCTTACTAGTGACCTTGAGAGTTTCCTGGAATCAGTGTGATGCTGGGATGGGGACATACCAACAACAGAATGAATAAACCTGTCAGGAATTCAGCCAGGAGAGAGAAGCACAGATCAGCTCCTCCCCAGGGTTTCTTTCTTTTTCTCTTAGGATTTTATTTATATATATATTGATGAGATACACAGAGAGGGGCAGAGACTTAGGCAGAGAGAGAAGGAGGCTCCCTACAAGGAGCCTGATGCAGGACTTGATCTCACGACCCAGGGACCATGACTTGAGCCAAGGGCAGACGCTCAACCACTGAGCCACCCAGGCATCCCTCCTGCCCAGGGTTTCTATCCCTCAGTATTTCTCCTCCCCTTTCTCTTTGAGGATTCAAGTGGGGAAAAGACTCATTTTTAGGTAGGAGAGGATGTTTCTCACCCTGGCATGTGTTGGCAGGGCCATCTCTTGATCTTCCTCCCATTTTTCTGTGTGAATTTCACTTTAGGTCAACCTGTCTGCCCAAGCTGAAAAGCTTGTCTGCTTATTATGTTAACCATGCCACACTTTTCTGTTATAGGTTCATCTTGATTTATTTTACTCATTCAACAATACTAATTTTCCATGGTTCCCATTCAATTTCTTCTGACCCAGCATAAGAGGATGAAAAAAAGATGGAAAGTTCTTTCTCATTTCTGTCTTGTGTCTCCTTTCTTCTTGCCATGAGTGCTCAAGAGTCTAAGTACCAAAGAGGAAATGTACCACAAAATGAATGGATGAAAGATATTTTAAGAACTTCCAAGTGCCAGGTTCTGTTAGAACTATTAAAGGCTGATTATATAAATAATCTCCTGAATGTGTAACTCAAATACTAAGTGAACTGTATCACTTAATCCTCATGACAACCATATGTTATAAACATTATTTTTAAATCTTTTAATATCCTTGTTTGCTGATAAAGAGACACTTTTTATGGGCTAACGAGTGGGAAGCAACTAAGGCTCTGAGATCCTGCTGCCACTTAGACATTCCAAAGTGGACTTTCACTGCTTCTGGAGTTCAAACCTTTAAGTTGTTTTGTAATAGCGATTTTCCTAGGCTATTGGTGAGGGGTTCCTAAGGCCTGGGTGCGGGCTGTTTACAGGGCATATGCCAACACCATTTCGGAGCACTGTTGAGCTCATACCTTCATGGTAATTTAAACAGAACAAGTGGGGAGGTCATAATCTGAATCCAATCAACAGATTGGTGGGAGTCCAGTGACTGTTCTGGCACAGGATATTTCGGGCCCAGAGAAAACGCCGTGATTTCTGGTCTGGTTTCTGTTATTCTCTAGCCCTGGAAGCACTGGGCAAACACAGCATAAGCAAACAAGACAAAACAGATAAAGTGAAGTTTTTATGACTGTTACATCGGAAGGCAATCCTGTGGGCAGGAGGTCTGTCTAAACATGCCTTAGGATGTAAATCACATCTGTGGGGCATCCTGACCTCCCCTTTTCATTCTTAAGTTTAAAACCAAGTTTGATGGATGACTGTGTTTTTAATAGAACATAAACATTTTGTCAAAGCATAAGAGTTATTGTCAAAATAAGAAGATCAAATTTTCAAGCAAGGGAGTTTTATTTATCTTCTTCTACCTCATTTTTAGTATGTTTAGGCAGGGGTACTTTTGAATGACTAGAAAAAGAGGAAGAAATCCATGGCAGGCTTAAGAAGTATAGCATCATGCATCAACATATATTGGTTTTGGAAGCTCTAAGGCCTTGGGAAAAATTACTCTATCTGAGAAGCTCCTATAATTATGAAGTCTTTATATCTGTGGAGGGATCTGCTTTCTAACAAAGGTGTAAGGTGATTAAAAGTCCATGGGCATGTAAGTGGATGAAAACAAAGTCCTTGTGCCCAAAAGTGTTTGTGAGAGATGCTGTAATGCATGGAAGCAATGTTGCCCTTTTAGTCAAGACGTCGGTGTCTCTAGCCATCCGTGTTCTTGTCCTGGCTTGTCACTTCACCTCTTTGAGCGTGTTTCCTTCTTTGTAAGATGTTGACTCCTAACAGCTCTAAAAAGTCTACAATACTTTTTATAGTTCTTTAGAAATAACCTGGAAATGCTACTGAAAAACAAATCCAGCTGCTCAGTTAAGCTGAGTCTCACAGAGTCTTGACTCTCAAGTTAGCAGTCAAGAAATTACTTTGATACCATAATTAGAGGGGTTGTTGGGGCCATGGAGCCCAACTCTCCAGACTCAACAGAGAAAGAATCATAAACCACAAATCAACATATGAATATACAATGAGAAAATAAACATTAAGTACACTGGGGCACACAGGTTTCTGGCCAGTGTTCTCCCTCTGTAGTGACATCTCCAGGGATTCCAAATTACAGTCAGAAAACGGAGCAGTGATTATGGACTCAGAGCCAAGACTCTTAGGGATAGTCTTGAGAGTTTTTCCTCCCATTTATAGTGAAGCCTGCTGACTCATCTCTGAGAAAATAAAAGATTTGTCTAATGATCCATTGTTTATTCTCTCCCAAATCCAGTCTCCTTCCCCCTCTCTCCCTCTCAAGCCACCCTGTTCCCTTCAACTCTGCTGAATAACACTATCAGTCTTTTATTTTAGACAATAATAAGGGTAAAAAGAGAGACAGACTTTGAAGGAATGAGAAGCCTTCCATTAACAAGGTTTTTTTTTTAAGATTTTATTTATTCATGAGAGACACAGAAAGAGGCAGAGACATAGGCAGAGGGAGAAGCAGACTTGCTGCAAGGATCCTGATGTGGGACTTGATCCCAGGGCCCCTGGGATCATGATCTGAGCTAAAGGCAGACACTCAACCACTGAGCCACTCAGGTGCCCCCATTAACAAGCTTTTCTAAGACCTGTTATAATGTAATTGATAAGGTTTCATTATTTTGCTTACCTAGGTATACCTATGTACCTTGCCAACCTGAATTGCATCCAAGTTACCTTGGAGGGTTGAACTAGAGTGTTCCATTCTCCTCAGATCAAACGTTTATAAACAAGCTCTTATAAATAAGCTCATTACTTCTCCAGATGTCATCTCATGCATGATGTATGGGATTTACTGGTTTAAGCAGGTAGCCTTATTCAAAATCCCTAAGGAAACCTCTTGACTTTAGAGTCAAATTAGAGAGATCTGGCTGTTCAAAATTGATAAAGAAACATGACAGTGTGGGATAGACTGAGGATCCTCTAAGACAGTAACAATCATACTTCAGTCCTGGGGTCCATGTTACAAATGCAGGTTCCAGAGTGTCAGGCAGGCACTGAGATTGTAATTCAGTAGGAATTTCAAGCATTCCCAGATGATTTTTAATGTGGCCAACAAAACCCCCTCTTCTAAGGTTACTTAGTTGCAAAGTCATCTTGGATTTTGATTTATTTGTTTTGGGAACAATTCCAAGTTTTCAGAAAAAAAGGTTCTAAATGGAATCCTAAATTCATAGTCTGGGAGGATCTCAGAATAAAAAAACTATAGTGCT
This sequence comes from Vulpes vulpes, assembly GCF_048418805.1. NCBI lineage: Eukaryota > Metazoa > Chordata > Mammalia > Carnivora > Canidae > Vulpes > Vulpes vulpes. The sequence goes on along the minus strand of NC_132783.1, from coordinate 131,583,641 downwards.
AAGTGGGGCCTGCTGAGACTCTAGAAAGAAGGGCCTGCCACACAAATGTACCAGCCACTCCACAACCAGCCTCAGGGATGAAGGCGGTCAGTTTTATAAAATCTCTATGTTTAAGGATATTCCATAAACATTAAATTTGTGTGGAAGAGACTTCCTACCATCCTCATTTAAGTATCTAAAATGTAGCCTTGGGTCTTACTTTTCTGTTCCTGGCACTAGCTCAGCATAAGTACTTCATAAATAATTGGCGGGTGAATAAACACATTAATAACCCAATATTGGAATGTTCTGTTTTCTTTTCTGTAACACCCACTAGATTTTAAGTTCCAGGAGAGATGGGGTCATGCCTGCCATCTTCATCATCGTATCCTAAAGTGACATGGTAATTATTCAAATATTTGCTAAACGAGGAGAAAGTAGAAGTACAAAATGACACTATACAGATATCATGTAATCAGGAAACTGAATTCTTTGCCAGGAAGTTCAGCATCTGCCCTGCACAACCATAACTTTTATTTTCCTTTCACATTATACTCTTCTGTCAAAAATTAGAGTGATTATCTTGTTTGTATTGACCTAATACTGCATATTTTCATGGCTAAGCAGAAAGGGAAATTTGCAGAGTAGAAACTTCAAGGAAGGGCAGCCCGGGTGGCTCAGCAGTTTAGCGCCGCCTTCAGCCCAGGGCCTGATCCTGGGGACCCGGGATAGAGTCCCACATCGAGCTCCTTGCATGGAGCCTGCTTCTCCCTCTGCCTGTGTCTCTGCCTCTCTCTCTCTCTCTCTCTCTCTCTGTGTGTGTGTATGTGTGTGTGTGTGTGTGTGTGTCTCATGAATAAATAAATAAAATCTTTAAAAAAAGCTTCAAAGAAGAACTCTCTGAAAACAATTAAGAACTTCACTGTGAAAGATCTGGAAGTTGTCACTGAGCAACATATGTACACAGGGCTAATTACGAAAGAGACACATGAAACAAGAAAACAAATTCTCATCGATGTGGTGACAAACCCTCAAAACAATAGCTTTGTTTATTTAGAAGTCTGCAAAAACACTGACAATATGGGGCATGATGAAGAGTACAGGAGAAAGCTTGCTTTTTCTCAGTGCTGTCCCTCTGCTGGTCACCCTAACCATCTGAGGATTTGTGGGCTGAGAGGCTGTGCTTTCACTGAGGAGGCTAGGCATCATCCAACACACTGGGGTAGGAATCATAGTCCTCCTGGTTAATGTATATAACATGAGAAACCTAGTTTGTGTCCCTGAGCCCTGAGACCACCGAAGAGCTGATCCTAAAGGATGTCTTCACATTTCCATGGGTTTTACTTTTTTATATGAAATAGGTAAGTTCTATTAGTTTCCTATTGCTACTGTTAAAAATGACCACAAACTTAGTGGCTTAACACAATGCAAATTCATTATCTTATGATTTGGAAGGTCAGAGTCCAAAATGGACTCACTTGGCTACATCCAAGGTGTTGGTAGAGTGCTGTGTTTCTTTCCTAAAGGTTCTAGGGGACAATTCATTTCCTTGACTCCTCTAGCTTCTAGAGGCATTCCATGGGCTCATGGCCTTCCTCCTCCTTCTTCAAAGCCCGTACCAGTGGATTGACTTCTCACTTCACGTCCCTCTGACCCTGCGTATGCTGTCACGTATCTTTCTCTGACCTTTATTTTTGCCTCCTTCTTCCATATTTAAAGACTCTTGTGATGACATTGGATCCAAGTGGATAATCCAGGATAATTTTCCTAACCTAAAATCTACTAATTAACAACCTTCATTCCATCTGCCACCTTAAATCCCCTTTGCTGTGTTCATGCAATTCAAGTTCTGGGGATTAGGACCCATCTTTGGGGCCATTATTTCACCTTTCAAGTGGAATGTGAAAGTAAGGTCCAAGTGAGTGTGAAAATCAGGATGTTCGTATCTGATTTTAGGCTTATTTCATTCCCACGTATGGACTAATTGGCCAAATAAATAATATGTAAATAAAAAAAGGATCACTCATCTTTATAATTGGTTACTGAAACACAACTTGCATCTAACAGCCTGATAACACTTAACATTGGAAATAAGTACAGAGTTTCAAGCCTTTCACTAATGATGAACTGCAAAGCACTGCGTACTGTGTGTGCATTGCTCTACTCAAGAAGTCTATTTCAGATAGCTTAATTTCGTAGTGCTTCAGTACTTTCCAGGTTCACTAGAGCAGTCGTTAGTAACCTAGGCTGCACATTAAAATCATCTGAAAAGGTTTTAGCAATCCTGATGCACAGGCCATGCCCAATACTAATTAAAATCCAATATGTAGAGGGTGGGACCCAGGCTTAAATATTCATTAAAGCTTCCAGATAATTCTATCATGTAGCCAGGAAGGAGAGTCACTGCTCTGTAGACAAAGGCCTAATTCAAATATTTTTCTACATTAAATAGGAGCCAATTGCATGCCCATAAATTTGTAATAAAGCAGACAGAATCATTAGAATTAATGGATCTTGTAAAGTTTAAATTAGTTTCCCTCTTAGTTGTTTCCAATTTTTCTACTTTGTTAAAAATACCTACTTTCCTTTAGACTTTTCTGTCTTTTCAGATTTCAAAGCAAATTAAAATAGTTTCCTTAAACTCTTCACAAGACAATTTCTCATAAATATATGTTTTTCCTGGATTACTTAACTGGTTCATTTAATTATACCTTCTCTGAAGAATCTTCTAAACCACCTGAAAAATGGGTGATAATTTCCCATGCATAATAAACACTTACTTTGTCTTCCTCCCTGTTTCAATACTATGAACATACACATATTGATCTGGTGCTATGAGCTTTCTGTATTTCCCATCGAAATCTTCCACAAAACATGAATCTAAACCTGATTTCAAAGAAATCTTGCAGGGTGCAGACTCTTGGATCCAACCTCAAGATTTACCAGATCGGATTCTCGGGAGTAGGGCCTAGAACTTACAACCTTTGCAAGCATCCCAGGTGGTGTGTTCTTAAGCTATCAACTTGGAGAACTAATCTGTGGGTTTTCTCTCAATGCATGTCATCTTTGTGATAACATCCAAAGAATCCAGGAATGGGGTCTGTTCCTATGGGTTTGTACTGATGTCATATTCCCTTATTAGAAGATTAGCTTTCTCTTACTATTTACTATGTGTGTGTGTTTTTTTAAGTCATTAGTTTATCAAGCTCCATTGTGTGTTTCAGTCCTAAAGGTTTCACAGAGGAAGATAGGCTTGCATTGTGTGGTAGAAGAGAGGTGGACAAAATTGAGCAATGGTGAATGTTAAGACAAATAGAATGAAGTTGGAAAAACTGGAAAGTCATAAGCAGTAGACTTTAGGGGTTGGCCTCCCAGGGCAGGGGCCATGCAACAAAAAATAAAATTAGTTAAGTTGGGGTGGAAGAAATTAGTAGAGCCCAAGAGCAAATGTTTACTATTGCACCATCGCAAAGGAAATGAGGGCAAGCTGGAGAAAATTTCTGTGAATTGTATCACTTATTGCAAATTATCCCATGTTAAAAATTAGCTAGAGCAAAAAAGAAAAAACGGTCTAGGAATACCTAGCTAATGGCAGAAATCACACTTCTGGAAAATAAAAATGAAAACAAGTGGACTCAGTTGACCGGGTTTTAAACAACCTGAGTGCTATAGCTTTTCTGGCTTTTAGAATATGTTAATCAGTGTGTGTGTGTGTGTGTGTGTGTGTGTGTGTGTGTGTGTGTGTGATGTGTGAATGTATTTTGTGGTCTGGGGTTAAAAATAAACAGTTTGCAGTCAAAGAGGACATAAAAACAGACTGAGGCAAATAGTGATATAGAAATATTACATTTGAAGGAAAAACTTGTTAGTGAAAATAAAGAAATTATCTTTTGTGTACCTGAGACTGAAATAGATTTTCATTGAATCTTCAAATGTTGATTCAGATAATCTGCATTTTTTTCAGTCAAACTTTAAAAAAAGCAGAATGTAGGCAACATGATTCCAGAAGCTGACATATAGATAGCACAAAGAAGTTCCGAAGAAGGAAAATATAACTTCATGGATAGCCTGTGTTTGAAAAGTCTCAGGAGCTGATGAGGCTCATAAACAAGACTAAAACTCTAATAATTAATGTGTGAATTTTACACAGAATAAGAAATCTTCACAATCTAAAAGGCCAAAAATTTAATATTCAAAGACACTGAGCTGAGCACAGTGTTAAGCCAAATAATGAATTGCTAATGAACACCAACTGCACAATTATTAAAAATAGATAATAAATTATTAATGAAAGCTTAATATCTCCAGAATGAAGGGAAAGACTAACTGATGGGAACGAGTCTGCTACATAAATGGTAGTGGCCATTTAGGATAGGTTTTTATTCAAGTGACTTTTAAGGAGTCCCAAGTCCAATTGCAAATTTAAATAGTCTGTTCTATGGAGTTGAGCAAAATAGAAAAGCAAAATAAAAAGGAAGTTCAGACAATAGATGTTAAACATTAGGATTGATAAACAAACCTACTTTGCAGATGGGTTCAAAACATGGTACAAAGTTTTCACAAGCCTACATGCTCTGTCTTCCATATATATGAAGGAAAAGTTCTTTTTGTGTAGATCAAAGATGTTCAAATCAACATCAGAGATGCTCAGAATAGGGGATCCCTGGGTGGCTCAGTGGTTTAGCGCCTGCCTTTGGCCCAGGGCTGACCCTGGAGTCCCGGGATCAAGTCCCACGTTGGCTCCCTGCATGGAGCCTGCTTCTTCCTCTGCCTGTGTCTCTGCCTCTCTCTGTGTGTCTCTCATGAATAAATAAATAAAATCTTAAAAAAAAAAAAAAGAAATGCTCAGAATATGCCAGAAAGATACACAGGCAACCAGTAACTGACTTTGCTGGAGAAAGGAAGCACAGGGCTAGGATAGAGGGACAGGAGGAAGATCTATTCTCAATATTTGAAATGCCTGTTCTTTTGCTACACTTCCCCCAAGCTGCATATCTACATGAACTGAGGCCTCACTGACCTCTCTCTTTTTCTGATTCCGAGAGTAGTTTTAGTCTGAAAAACACTGCATTAGATGTATATTGATGCATAAGAAATTAGTTCCAAACTTAGAGGCTTAAACCCATAAACGTGTTACCTCACAGTTTGTGAGGGCTGGGTGGTTCTAGCTCAGAGACTCAGGAGATCACAGTCAAGATGCTGGCTAGGCTGCAGTCTTCTGAAGGCTTGACTGATCTGTGGGATCCTTTTACAAGCTCACCCTCATAGCTATTGGCTGTGGGGCTCAGGTCCTTGCCAGCTGTCATTCTCATTTGTGGGCCTCTCCATAGGGCAGCTCACAACATGCATCTGACTTCTCTTCTAGAGAATTATCTAAGAGGGGGAGGGAGGGAGTGACCAAGATGGAAGCAACATTACCTTTTATAACCAAATCTCAGAGGTGATGTACTGTCATCCTGTCATATAGTGTTGGTAAGACAGATCGACCCTGGTATGATGTGGAGGGGACTATACAAGGGTGTGAATACTAGAAGGGGTGGTCATTGGGGACCATCTTGGGTGCTGCTTATTGCAGACACCATTTGACACTGTTCTGTATTAATCTATTCCCCCATTTGGGTCCTTAGTTCCTTGGGTCCTTAGTTCCTAAGGCAGTCCTTATCCATAGGACTCAAGTTATATGATTTATTTATTTTTCCTAATGATTTAGAAGCTATAGAAAACTTTCATTCTCTTTTGGTTTCTTCTATATAACCTTAGCTCAGGGGGATAGCAAAGTCTGATTCCATGTGTATTAGACTGAAATAGGACACAATGAGGGTACATAGAAGGGTACTACTACAAATAAAAAATGTTTTAAATACTATAACAGTTTGACAAAATAAGATTTTTGCTTTTTTATTTTCAGATGTCTTTTCTCATATCTTGAGGAAATCTCCTTTCACAGCCTCCTATATCTGGATTATTTTCAAGAGCCAACTTTAGACATCTTGATAATTTATTATTGTTTACTGAAATCCAGGCATATGGCTTCTGGGGGGAGGGGGATGTTGTCCTAGCAACTGAAAGTGTTATCTTGCAAGAACATCATAATCAGATATTCTTTCATTATAACCGAACATAACAGAACACAACTGTTGACAATGGTTACAGGTATTTTAAGACATAAAAGTGTCTCTGATAGCGAATAATTTGTAAAATGTGCAACGAACAAAACAATGATCAATTTTTTTTTCATCTAGTGAAGTGTCTTGTCCTTTTCAGTGTCCTGTGACAATTATTTTCATTGCCTTCTCCAACTCCTTCCTTGGACCATTATGAAAATTTATTTCAAGTGTAAGTCCCACTTTTCCTAAATCTGTAGAATGACATGGGAGTAAGGAGCAATCATACTCCAGTTGCACTGAGAAACATTTTTTTAAAATTCTCTAACAACAGCAAAAGTCAAAAAGTGTGTTTAAAAGAAAAGGAGGAAGAAAATCTCAGCAAAATAAGCTACTTTGGATTCTAAACGAACAGTAAACAGAGAATGGCTGACTCTATATCTTCTGCCTTAAATCAACCAAAACCAATAGGATGTTGAGGAATGAACACAAGATCCTGTCTTCAGTCATAAGTATCCATTATTGAAGGAGATTATCTGCTCATTATTAAATGGCCTCATATCTTTAAGGCACTTTTATCTTTTTCAAAGCACATTGAAATTAATTGTCATTTCACCCACTCCACAATCCAGGAAATTGGCACTTAGAGCTTATTGTTCTATCTTTCATGGTTCCCATGACCTAGAAGACTTTTAAGCTACCTTTTCTGTTTGGGTCATGGGTTTATGTCAGCTAATGTGACTCAAGAGCTACTTTCTTCTGTTCCTCCTGTCCACATCAACATAGAACATTTTCCACTTGATTCTTATTCACACTTCATCTCTGAATAATTTGAAGTCCTCACTATAGTTTTTTTCTCCTGTAATTATGCCTTTTCAGATCATTTTTACAATTTGAGATGAACTGAGGCTAATCCTTTTGTGTTATTGGTGAGCAAATAAGTGACCCCCTCAGAGAAATTAAATTAGCTGGGGCCATAGATATTGGGGTCCAAAACATTGCACCTGTTATATAGCTTCCTCTTATTCAAATAATTATCCAATCTGACTTTATATTTACCCAATAAACCTTTGTTCATTTTCTTAGAGCCATCAGGCCTTCTATGAGAAGATTATGGTAGCACCAAGATTAATTACCTTGTCAAGAAATAATAATTTTATAAATAATATTGAGGGATCACTCTGTAACTGGATAGTACATTACAGGTATTATCTCACTTAACTCTTACAAAAACATTGTGAGGTGAGTAATTTTATTATCTCATCTTCCAGATGAAGAAGCTGAGGCACAGAAGAACTACGTCTCTTGCCTAAGCTTACACAGCTACTAAGAAGTATGATTGGGATCTCAGCCATCCACGCATGTGTCCTCCACTATTATGCCAAGTTACAAGGAGAAAGCATGAGCTAACCTTCACTTTCCACCAAAAGGATTCAATAAATCCAAAGCAGATTGTTTGAGGGCACATACACAGTCCTTAGGATGGAATGAGGTACAAGGAAGATGTTTATAGTATGACAGTCATTTACATCAATGGGGTGATGGAGATGGTGGAGAAAAAGTCTTTCATGGGCCCGAGGCAAACTGTTTTTCTCCCACAAGAAAAGACAGGAGAGAGCTGTCAGGATGGAGAAAAGGCAACTACATCTGAGATGGGAGATGACCTTCCCGTAAAGTTGCTAATGAAGACATCTGCCTCAGGGAGTGAGCATTCCCCCATCTCCAACCTAAATATCACCATATGAATGCCTGTGAATTTTTAAGGTACATGAATACACATTAGGAATGGGAGGGGTTTTGGGGGAACAGGAACTTATCTATATGTATAATTTACAACATTGAGAACATGTCATCACTTCTGCATTATGAATATAAGGATAAATATTCCTGGACATATATATTTTTAATTTTATGTAAACTATCTTTTTCCTATAATCTTATGCTGACCCCAATGTAAACTCATAAGAGTAAAGACTATCTGTATCATTGACCACTGTATTGGCAACTCCTCAAAAAGAGTCAGCCACACAGTATGTGCTCAAAAAATATATATATGTATATATTAAGAATGACTTAATAACTGATTTCTACCAAGGTGGCTAGCTATGACTCTGCCTATCATGAACAGCAGGTATTTTGGGGCCAGCACACCTAAACCAGTGAGCAGGGCAACCTGATTGGAAAGGTACCTCTGGCAATAGTATCTTAGATTGATAAAGTGCTTTGTGCGTTCTGGAAGACACTATCAGGCTTTTGTTTCAGTTGGTTTGAGAATAATCCTATAAAAGTAGTGTTATTATCCTTGTTGGATGGATAAAGAAACTAAGGCACAGAGGGTTTGAATGATTTGCTGAAATTCATAGAGTTAGTAAATTGCAGAAAATGGATTAAAAATCAGGACTTCTAACCTTTACTCTTTTTACAATATGCTACGGCAGGTAATGAAAAAATGAAATTTTGAATGTTACAAAAACAAGAACAGGGAATTCATGGATCTTTATAATTGTTAGTGGATGAGGACCCAAAGAATAAAGCACTATAATATTTTTGCTATTCAAAATTAAGACAGAGGAAGAAGAGATTAAAAGCAACACTAAACAAAAGAATATGTTTGCTATGCTGAGTGAAATAAGTCAGTCGGAGAAGGACAAACATTATATGGTCTCATTCATTTGGGGAATATAAAAAATATTGAAAGGGAATATAGGGGAAAGGAGAAAAAATGAGCAGAAAATATCAGAAAGGGAGACAGAACATGAGAGACTCCTAACTCTGGGAAACGAACTAGGGGGAGGTGGAAGGGGAGTTGGGCAGGGGGTTGGGGGTGACTGGGTGACGGGCATTGGGGGGGGGGCACTTGATGAGATGAGCACTGGGTGTTATTCTATATGTTGGCAAATTGAACACCAATAAAAAATAAATTTATATAAAAAGGTTAAATCACACACACACACAAAAGAATATGTTTACTAATTCAAATCCTGGTGATGAATGATCACTGACAAAATATGGTGAGAACTGTCAGGATGTAACACATAAAAAACATAAAACTAACATACTAATGCAAAAGTCATGGGGTGCCTGGGTGGCTCAGTCGGTTAAGCATCTGCCTTTCGCTCAGGTCAGGATCCCAAGGTCCTGGGATCAAGTCCTGAGTCAGGCTCCCTCCTCAGTGGGAATTCTGTCCCTGACCCTGACCCTTGTTCATGCTCTTTATCACTCTCTCTCTCTCTTTCAGATGCATCAATTTTTAAAAATCTTGAACAATGAAAGAAAGAATGAAAGAAAGAAAGAAAGATAAAAAGAAAAAGAAAAAAGGAAGAAAAAAATCATGAGCAACCAAGCCAGTCCCTCTGTAGATAATTAAAATGCTGCAAGTGTGAAAATGTCAGCCATAGTATGCAGGAAAGTCATAAACGAGGAAGAAACAAACAAACAAAAATTTTGGACTCTTTAGGGGAGATAAACATAAGATTTAAGTATTGGCTTTTAAACATGAGTGCCCCAAAGAACTCCCCTGTTCTCCCCGAAGGAAGCCCCTCTGTCATTTTAAGTGAATTCTTATCAGTAGGTACTTTTGAAACTGAGTTCTTCTCACTGGAACTTCCTGAGAAAGGGGAAGCCATGCTGTTGACCTAGACCCACTGGGTATCCACTGAGACCTCAGTGATGTGAAGATGCAGGTGGCACAAATGTCACTCTTCTTTAGCTCTCCAACCTGGATGAGAAATATTTTGAATTTACATATGAACGAGTTTTTCAGGGAAACCATTCATAGCATTGTAACATAGCATATTCTTTTACATTTGCCACAGTCTTGTATTCATTCACTTGTTAATTCAACAGGTATTTATTAAGTGCCTACCACATGGCAGGATTTAATGAACACGGCAGATACACCCATGTCTTCACTAAGTAGGTGGAGATTGGGGTGCCTGGATGGCTCAGTCTGTCAAGTAGTTGCCTTCAGCTCAGGTCATGATCTCAAAGTTCTGGGATGGAGCCCCACTTTGGGCTTTCTATTCAGCAGAGAGTCTGCTTCTAGCTCTCTCTCGCTCCCAAATAAATAAATAAATAAATAAATAAATAAATAAATAAATAAAATATTTTAAAAAGTAGATGGAGACAGACAAAGTCTATACAGCATATTTTGGGAATATGTTCTTTAGGCCACCTTTTCATATGTGTATTTCATTGTCACCATCCTGATCTTAATGAATGCTGTCTGATTTCCTTTGGTGTCTCTCAAACATAAATCTCCAGACTTTCCACCACCATCAGATCTGCAGGCTCCTTTTTTCTCATTCTTATATTTGGCTCAATCTTTGAAATATAGTAAGAAGTTAGTTGCATATGTCACTCAATTTAGATTCCCAAGGCTAATATTGGTCTGACATTTAACTGGTGAGGAAACTAAGCTACAACTCTACATTGGCCACGGACTCCATTTCTCTTAGGTTGAATCTACACTCGTGATTTGGTGATGCGTTCTTTGTATGCAACTCTTGATTCTATAGAGAGAACTGCGTATCTTGTTTTTTTCTAAGTGGGGTAAAATTCTAGAAGAAAATGATCTGAAAAACGAGCTGAAGACAATCACTTGTAGGAAGTAAGATTCTGAGTGGGATTGAAACTAGACACTGCTTCTATTAAGAGAATTATCAATTTTTGACCTATTTTCTCTTATTTTAAAAATAACTTTTGCATTTATTATAAACTATTACAGACAAGGAAAAGAAAGACATGATACAGTAGATAACTGCTTATCTCCCACTCTACTTCCATTGTTTATATAATTCGCATTTCCTTCCCTCCTCCCTCTTCCCCATAATTCAAAATTACTCCCCCCTTGCCTGACTTCAAAAGTACCGACTACTGGGGTGCTGGGTGGCTCAGTTGGTTAACCCTCTGCCTCTGGCTCAGGTCATGATCCTGGGTTCTAGAATCCAGCCCCACATTGGGTTCCCTGCTCAGTGGGGAGTCTGCTTCTCACTCTCCCTCTGCCTGCCACTCCTCCTGCCTAGGCTCTCTCTCTCTGTCAAATAAATAAATAAAATCTTTTTTAAAAAAGTACTGACTACCAAAGTATATAAACATATAGTCAATCCTCACTACTCACAGATTTCACCATATTTGGGAATTTGCCTACTAGCTAAAATTTATTTGTGGTTTCCAGGTTAACATCATCAGTGCTTTTGTGGTCATTTGTGTATATGCAGAGAACAGGATAAATTTTGAGTCATTAGACCCCCTGTGTTCCTATCTCAAGTTGAGCAGGGAAACTCTATAGTGTTTTTCATTTCAGCTCTTAAACTATAAAGAAGTGTCCTTTTTGTGGTCTATTTGGTGCTATGCTTTTTGCATTTCTGTGCTTTTTCTTTGTGATTTCTCTGTTTATAACAAATTCTAAGCATAGGGCTGAAATGCTTTCTAGCCTCTTAAGTATAAAAAGGCTGTGATGTGACCTATGGAGAAAACACCCATTAGATATGCTTCATTCAGGTGTGAGTTATAGAGCCATTGGCCATGAGTTCAATGTTAATGAATCAGTAACATGACCAGTTGACAAAAATGTGGCCCGAGCCTCACAGGGAGCTAACCCTGAACTCTCCCCAGGAACAATGGTTCAGAATTTGCTAATTCAGTGTTCGTGGTATCTTAGAGAACAGAAGGACTGTAAATAATGAAAATTGACCATATATATATATATATACTTTCAAAAGAAATATATAAATGATGCCACTTCTTAAAAAGTTAAACTTTTGAAATAAAGTAGGTTTATGAAATAATGAAAATTGAAATAATGAAAATATATATATATATATATATATATATATATTATGAAATAATGAAAATATATATATATATATATATACATGTATATACCCACAGATGTGTATGTGTTGGAAATACCAATACCTATAATTGTATATCCATGTATCTGTTTATACATATTTGAAATATATGTATAGATCCCAAAACAGTATATGGTACCACTGTGCAAAAGTTTAACCTACTTTATTTCAAAAGTTTAACTTTTTAAGAAGTGGCATCATTTATATATTTCTTTTGAAAGTTACCATTTTCATTCAAAATTATACTTATGAAAAAAATTATACGTATGTAATTCATCCATATTCATTTGTGGAACTCTGGTTCATTCAATTTTATACTAACCATTTAACAGATATTTCTTGAGCACCTTCTTTATGCCGAGTATTGGTCTAGGTATTAGGGATATCACAGTGAACAAAACAGACCAAAATCCCTTCACTTATAGGTAGAGACAGACATTATTATCATTTAATTAGTAAATGTTAATTTTTAGCATATAACTATTTCTTAATAATTATAGAATACTGTAATAAATATAGAATACTGTGCTAGGGGAACCCTGGGTGGTGCAGTGGTTTGGCGCCTGCCTTTGGCCCAGGGCGCGATCCTGGAGACCCGGGATCGAATCCCACGTTGGACTCCCGGTGCATGGAGCCTGCTTCTCCCTCTGCCTGTGTCTCTGCCTCTCTCTCTCTCTCTCTCTCTCTGTGTGACTGTCATAAATAAATAAAAATTAAAAAAAAGAAAAGAATACTGTGCTAGGTGCTAGAAATGCAACATTAAATGGTGTGTGTGTGTGTGTGTGTGTGTGCACGTGTATGGATGATTGTACAGCATTTATCGTTTTTTTATTGATGGGTATTTAGTCATTTCTGGGTTTTTTTTGTTTGTTTTTGTTTTTGTTTTCGTTTTTTGCTATTACAAACAATGCTGCAGTGAAAATCCTAGTACATTTTTCCTCGCACTGCTTGAGCCATTGAACCTTTGCTGCTGCACAGGCTTCAAATATGCTCACTTCCATCCTTTAAAAAAAATACAACTTTATTTCCGTTCTGTAGCCTAATCTAGTCATTGGCTCCCCTTCTCATACATAGGGGCCTTCCTGAGTAGACTACAACTGTTGTCCACATTTTCTCATCTCCCATCTGCTTTTCAGTCCACTTGCGTTAGGTATGCACAATCAACACCGTATGGCAACAGAAATTCTCAATGACTTATTTGCCAATACAAAGAGACATCTCTTTTGACCTTATAATATTTGAATTTTAGCTGTTTCATATTATTAGCCTTCCTTTTTGCCTTTTTCCTAGACTTGACTCTATCCTAATTCTCTTCCCACCTAATTATTCTATTCCAGCCTCCTTTTCTGACTTACCTCCCTCCCCCCTCCCGCCCCACCGCATGCAACCTTTCATTGGAGATGACTACTGGGTGGCTCAAACAGGTGGTACAAGTGACTTCAGTCTCTTGAACTTCCCCTTACACTTGGCACTCTATCCTTCAGAGTCTGGATGCAGGATCGGAATCCTTCACAGTGCAGTGATCTGGGGGATATTACCAACTGCTATCAGGTGCCCCAAATAGTGTTCTTCCCCAGAACTTTGTTCTTTTTTTTTTTTTTTTTTGAAGGGTTGGGAGGAGCAGTGGGAAAGGGAGAGAGAGAATTTTAAGCAGGCTCCATGCCCAGCAGAGTCCAACTTGGGGCTTGATCTCACAACTCCCAGATCATGACCTGAGCTGAAATCAAGAGTGAGATGCTTAAGTGACTGAACCACCTAGGCCTCCCTGTCTTTTTCCAAACATCTTTCTCACATTATTCACTTCCCTCACTCAAATACTTTCCATCCTGCTTTTATGTTCAAGGATGAGATCTCTGCTAGATTATATTCAGGAATCATCTATATCATTTCTATCATATATATGATAGAAATATACATATGTATATTCATAGAAATAGATAAGATTATTGAGGGAAGAAAAGGGTAGAGAGAGGACAAAATGCTATTCTTTTGGGGATTCTACTACAAATGCAGATTCAGATAAAGAATATTCATATTATCTTTGAAATTCAGATTATGAAGTTGGTACAGGAAAAGGTAAAGTCATTCATAATTAACTCAACAAAGACTTTCTGAGTATTTAAGAGGTTATGTGCATGAAACTAGATTTACAAAAATTATAGAGCAATGATAGAAAAATGCAATCATATGGACATCTGAAAAAATCATCACATGTGCTATTTTGGACACATATAGTGTTGCCTTCCTGGCAATGCATAGAAAATGGCCTTCCCTTCCCCTTATCCTCATTGCTATGATCAAAGCCAAGTTCATACATTGTGATCCTCTCTTTTCTGATTACCATTGACTGATTCTGGGATGGGCCCTTGACCCAAACTGAGCTATTGGGTAATGGGTTCCTTACCCAAATTTGCTGAGTGGATAAATTCTTGATATGTTCCCACCTTTTGTCAGTGGGATATGAGAGAAGAAATCTGAACTCATTGATAAGAATCTACTCATGATGATATCTAAAAGTCTAGTAATACTTCATTTATTTCAGCACTGTAAAAATTATCAAAATATTTGACTTACCTGAATTTGCCTTAAAATCCATCAGTGTTTAGTTGGTTGGCTCTAATGTGTCTGGAACTCCTATTGGCCATTCTATTTTTAGGCCCATGAGGTCACCTCCAGGTCCAGAACAACTCCCTGAAATCTTATCCTAGAAACACAGTCTGCTTTCCTACCTTCTGTTATGCTGACCTGAGTCATTCTATCTCCTTGGATTCTGACTCCAACTCTATTCTGGAATATTGGGTATAGGCAAACCTCAACAGCATGCTGTTCCTTACTCAGGGCCTTTGCAATGACCTAAAAAAAAAGTTCTTAAGGTTCCCCTTTGCACTTGTTCAAAATTATTCTCCTTTGCATAAGAAGAGTACATTTGGAGTCCATCCTGAGTGTGAAAGCATCATTAGACATTCCCTTGGAGCAGAAGCTCAGGACTATTACTGTCAGAATTTTTTGAAGCTGTTGTGGTATAAACTATAAAAGTACACAAGTCTTTTGGCTTTTATGAACTTTTTTACTAGTTACTGTGGAGAAATAGATAAAGGAAAGCAAATTCTCATAGAAGAGGAAGTTACAGAATTTCATGCATTTTACAAAATTTTTGTACCTATGCTTTATTATTTTTATTTCCAACATGTAATAGCTAGAACTGCCCTTTAACTTCTACTGCCTGCTTTATTCCTGGAGGGAGATTTCATAAAATATTAATCCTTCCTTCTGACTTTCATTATGTGGAAGCACACATCTAATTAGAGAAGAACAATGGGTATAAACCAGTTCACAAGCAGTTGTTTCAATGAGTTATTTGCACTTCTGTGTACTTTCTTAGGGTGTCTGGGTTTTAGTTGACAATACTGAGAATAGTTTAGGGCAGAGTTTCTCACAGGCTTTCACCCAAGTACCTTAAAAGACATGAGAATTAACAAATACCTGGTAAATGTATAGAAATAGCTCAGAAGACCTCCCTACTATACACAGACAGTTGTATATTAATTCACTGATTCAAGAACTCTCTTAAGGTGAAGAGAATTACATTTTTGGATTGAGTTCTCAATAAATGCTCCCCAAACTAGCTTGTGCTCTAACCTAAGAGGACAACAATATTCAATACATAAAGAGCCTGGGCCTTATGATAGATAGTCTTGGATTCAATTTGTGGCTCTTTAACTTACTACATGTGTGGCTTTGGACAAGCAAAGTGAATCTCTTGAGTTTCATGGAGATTTAATAATATCTTATTCCATTGGACTTCTGTGAGGATTACATCAGCAAAATGAAAGTTATTATACCTAATATTGAGCACGGTATATTTTAAGAACTGTGTAATTATTAGTTTCTTTTCCTTTCATTTTTCTCAGAACTTGAAAAACCAAAGGTAAGAACAGCACAAAAGAACAGATGACTCTGCTAACTCAATAGATGCCAAGAAGCAAAAGTGCCCAATGAATCATTTTATTTAGTAAACCCACTTACTGAAAAGATATTCAGAATTCAATTTATTGAGCAAAACTTTTTGAATACTCAATCTATACTCTTCTCCATTCACTGTCAAGTGAGATTGGTATCACCCTCCACATTGAACAATCAGAGAAAATTTGGTTCAAAGCTTATAGACAAGCCTCTACCTATTTCCCTGAAGCCATATTGGAAGGGAATTCCAAAAAATAAATTATTTTAACTTTCAAAAGTCAGCGATAAATATATATATAAGGTTCAGCATACTTCAGAGACTCTCATGAAGATGCTGATGCAATAGTTCCAGAGTTAGGTTCTAGCGTTTGTGTTTTTAATTCACCCAGGTGATTCTCATTCAGATAATCCTTTGGTCATATTTTAATAAACAACAATCTACGGTATCTTCTGACCAGGGGACTTAGGAGCACTATGACTGGTGGCATTGACTTCTATTGAAAGATTACCTGGTATGCGGCCGATGAATCTTTGCCATGAATTAGGAAAGTTTTCCTTTTGGTATTAAAAACATCCCCCAAATTGTGGTCAACTCCTTTGTATGTCTTCTTGCCTACACTTAATAAAGCAGATTTCCATCCCTAATGTGAATGGGTCTCATTCAATCAACTGAAGATCTGAATAGAACAAAAAGGTTGAGTAAGAGGAAACTTCTCCTGCCTGAGTGCTTGAGGTGGGATATTGGTCTTTTCCGGCCTTTGCTTAGGCTGAAGCATTGGCTCTTCTTGGGTCTCAAGCTTGCTGGTTTTCAAATTATAACATATCATCAGCAATCCTGGTTCTCAGGCCTTCAGACTTTGACTGGCACTACATATCAGCTCTCCTGGGTCTCCAGCTTAAAAATGGCAGATTGTGGGATTTCTCAATCTCCATAATTGTGAAAGCCAATTCTTTTTTTTTTCTGAAGATTTATTTGTTTATTCAAGAGAGACACACACAAAGAGAGAGAGAGGCAGAGACACAGGCAGAGGGAGAACCAAGCTCCATGCAGGGAACCCAAAGTGGGACTCGATCCAGGGTCTCCAGGATCATGCCCTGGGCAGAAGGCGGTGCTAAACTGCTGAGTCACCCAGGCTGCCCAAAAGCCAATTCCTTCTAATAAGTTTTTTTCTCTTCTCTCTCTCTCATTCTCTTTCCTCCCATCTTTCCATCTCTCTCTCTGTATGTATGTGTTGTGTATGTGTGTGTGTATATATATATCAGAAGTGGAGTGACATACTATAAGTGCTAAAAGAAAAAAACTGCAAACCAAAAATACTATATTCAGCAAATGATGGAGAAGTAAGGACCTTTTCATATCTGCCTTACAAGAATTGCTAAAAGGAGTCCTTCAAATTGAAAGAGAAAAAAAAAATTCAATAAAACTGAGTTTTCTGAAAAGATAGACAAAATCAACAAATCTTTAGCTAAGTAAAAAAAAAAAAGATTCAAACAAATAAAATCAGAAATGAAAGAGGAAACTTTACAACTGACACCACAGAAATACATGGGATCATAAGAGGTTACTAGGAACAATTACATGCTAACAAATTGGATGAGCTAGAAGGAATGGATAAATTCCTAGAAATATACAATTTACCAAGATTGAATCATGAAGAAATCTGAATGGACCTATAAGAAGTAAAAAGATTGAATCAGTGATAAAAAGCTTCCCAACAGGGGTGTTGGGATAGCTCAGTTTGTTGAGCATCTGCCTTCAGTTCAGGTCATGATCCTGGGGTCCTGGGATCAAGCCCTGTGTGTTAGGCTCCCTGCTCAGTGGAGAGTCTGCTTCTCCCTCTCCCTCATGTGTTCTCTCTTTCTCTTTCTCAAATAAAAGTTGTGTTAAAGAATAATTAACACAAATCCTCCTAAAACTCTTCCAAAGATTGAAGATGAGGGAACACTTCCAAACTCATTACTAGCATTACCCTGATACCCAAATCAGGCAAACAAAGATACTATAAGAAAAAAGAAAACTGTAGAACAATATCTGGGTGAATGTTATACAAAAATCCTTTTTAAAAAAATGTTTATTTATTCATGAGAGACACAGAGAGAGAGAGAGAGAGAGAGAGAGAGAGCAGAGACATAGGCAGAGGAAGAAGCAGGCTCCTGCAGGGAGCCTGATGTAGGACTCAATCCAGGACCCTAGGATCATGCACTGAGCCGAAGGCAGACACTTAACCACTGAGCCACCCAGGCCATCCAATAGAAAAATCCTTAACAGAATTCAACAACACATTGGCAGAATTCTACATCAAGACCAAGTGGGATTTATTACTAGATTGTAAGGTTAATGTACCACACCACATTAATAGAGTGAATGTAAAAAAACTAAACCATATGACCATCTCAATTGATGCAGAAAAAGCATTCGGCCAAATTCAACACTCTTTCATGTTAAAAATATTAAATAAGCTAGGAATAGAAAGAAATTATGTCCACATAACAAAAGTCATATGTGAAAACCCCATAGCTAACATCATAGTCAAGTTGAAAAACTGAAAGCTTTCCCAGTAAGATATAGCAAGTGCTCTTGCCACTTCTATTCAATACAGTCTGGAAGTCCTTGTTCATGGATTGGGAGACTTAATATTGTTAAAATGTTTATACTACCTAAAGAAATCTGTAAGTTCATGCAGTTCGTACCAAAATATCAATGGTATTTCTTCAGAAATAGGAAAAATCACCCTAAAATTAATACAAAATCTCCAAAGCACTCAAATAGTCAAAACAAAAATAAAGTTGGAGAACTTAAACTTCCTGGTTTCAAAACATATTGCAAAGATATAGTAATTAAAGCAGTATGATACCAGCATAAAGACAGACATATAAACTAATTAAACAGAATAGAGAGGCCAGAAATGAATCCTCATGTATATGGTAGAATGACCTTTGACAAGGATTCCAAGACTGCACAATGCAGAAAGAATAGTCTCTACAACAAACGATGTTGAGAAACTGGATATCCACCAAGCGAACAAATGAAGCTGGTCCTTTACCTTACACCATATACAAAAATCAACTCAAAATAGATGAAAGATCTAAGCATAAGACCTGAAACTATGTAACTCCTAGTAGAAAACACAGAGGAAAAGCCTTATGACATTGGATTTGGAAATGCTTTCTCAGATATGAAACACAAAGCAAAAATAAATAAGACTTATTTATTTTATTTTAGAGAGAGTGTTTAAGCATGAGTGCGAAGGGGGTGGATGCAGGGGGAGAGAATCTGCAAGCAGAATCCATGTTGAGTGTGGAGCTAGACATGGGGCTTAATCCCATGACCTTAATCCCATGAAATCATGACATTAGCCAAAACCAAAAGCTGGATGCCTAACTGACTGAGCCACATAGGCACCCCTGCACATTAATGTTAATTGTAGCATTATTCATAATAACCAAGAGACTGAAGTAACCTAAATGTCCACCAATAGATGAATGGAATGAGTAAAAAATTCTTGTAGGTTATAAATATTTATTTTAAATGTTTTTGACACATGGGTGTATATATGTCATATACTTTATACAGTGTCTCTCTCTCAATATCTAGTTCTATATGATGATCTATTTAGATATACATCTTCCCTCCTGCCTATCTCATTTATCTATCATCTATTCATCTATCCATCATCTATCTTAAAAAACCTTAATGGAATAAATTCATAAAATGGCTTTTTGAAACCACTCCCTACCCTAAATAATCTTCAGTCAACAGATTGAATGTTTGAATGCAGCAACTCATTTTGCTCCTCTAAAGAGACAAATGTTTGCATTACAAGAATTTGTTAACAGACTAATATTATTGTTAGTAAGAGTGGACCTCTTTGGCATCAATAATTTCACCATTTATGCTTTCAACATTGCTTGTAGAAAAATTGACTTGACCTTTGTCTGAGGGCTGCTGAATCAGACCTTTTAATGACTTCTCATTTATTGCTCTCCCAGTGCAGTTCCATGATCATGCAATAATTTCATTTTCTTAAGGATGGAATCAGAACTCTTAAATACAGAGCATTTGATTAAAGGGAATGGAGAGGGCAGAAATCCTATCCTGGTGGAGCAGTTGGA
Source organism: Vulpes vulpes (assembly GCF_048418805.1). Classification (NCBI taxonomy): domain Eukaryota; kingdom Metazoa; phylum Chordata; class Mammalia; order Carnivora; family Canidae; genus Vulpes; species Vulpes vulpes. Next base: position 131,563,627 of record NC_132783.1, on the reverse strand, counting down.
AGGCATGGAGGTCTATAATATGCAAACATTTAATCTCCCCCAGCCTCGCTGTTGAGCCTGACTAGAGGCAACTTTGGGTGATAGGTGATCTGTGTACTTTTGAAAACTACCTGTCCTTATGCTCTTCTCACATACTTATTTGAAAATTCCTAATAAAATTGCTACTTAAGAGAGAGTATAAAAATGGAAAGATCTTGGACTTATAAAGCCAACAAAGGAAACAGATAATTTGTGCTGTCTTGAGTGTGGAGAAGTAATGTCATGAAAAAGAAGGCAAAATGAGAAAAATAAAAGTGAGAACACTTGATTGCATCCATGTGGTCTCTTAAAATATTTTATTTTTTATAAAGATTTTATTTATTTATTCATGAGATACAGAGAGAGAGAGAGAGAGAGAGAGAGAGAGTCAGAGACACAGGCAGAGGGAGAAGCAGGCTCCATGCAGGGAGCCCGATGTGGGACTTGATCCGGGTCTCCAGGATCACACCCTGGGCTGAAGCCAGCGCTAAACTTCTGAGCCACCCAGGCTACCCTCTTAAAATATTTTAAAAATTAGTAATACTTAAATGTATTTAAATGTTGATTGTATACATTATAGCTCTCAATGCAGGGCTTTCCTGGTATTCTAGTTTAAGCGCATCAGCTTTGAACTACAGAGATGATCAAGAATGAAAATCTAAAGTCAATTTGCTTAAGACAAGAATGTCAATTTTTCACTTTGCTTACAATATATTGAGATTATAATTACTTTTAACAGTTTATTACTTGCATTTAAAATAAGTATCATATTTAATTTTTGTACCTTTTCTCCCATAATTCTTTTACTCTTAATTTTGAGAAGAAAACTAAGGAAAGCCTTTTTTTCCTAAATATTATTTATTTGTTAAACAGCAATGAATGAAACTCTTTGATTACTGACAAGTTTTAGGATGTGCAGGTGGACTGACGTCTAGCTAAAAGTTGTTAAACTTACATCAAAGAAAGAAGATAAAACAATGAATTTCAATGAGCTTACTCACTGTTTGAAGGCTAGCTTTGGGTAAATCAACTTACTGATGATGAGAAATGACAATGTCAGCGATGGATGAAGTTCTGAGAAATATGCAAAATCAATCATTATCTATTTACTTTACTTAGAAAGTAATGTAAGCAAATTATTCTGGGTCAAGGGCGTAATAGGGGAACTAACCTTTACCAGGCATCTACTTTGTGTCAGGTATATTACACCTGTTATTTCATTTGATCCTCAAAAGAAATCCTTAAGGTAAGTATAGCACAACTTCATTTTACATAGAAGGGAACAAACCCTAAAAATAGTGAATAGCCCTCCTATCTGAGAAGAATTAAGCAAGGAGAGGAACAGAGTTTCAAACCAGAGTTTTATTACTGCAGAGTTAATTATCTTTACAGAATGCCGTCTTTTAAAAAAGTCAGAGGAGTGCCTGGCTGGCTCAGTCCGTAGAGCATGTGACTCTTGATCTCAGAGTGGTGAGTTTGAGACTGATGTTGAGTGTTAATATTACTTAAATAAACAAATCTTTTTAAAAAATCAGAAATCAGAGAAAATATGGGAGTAAAAAGTATTTGTGAGCACTGTGTGTAAACAATTATAATGTATGCTTTGGTCAAGTTTTTTTTTTTTTAATTTAAATTCAAGTTAGTTAACATACATTGTGGCATTGGCTTCAGGAATTTAGCGATTCATCACTTACATATAATGCCCAGTGCTCATGCTAAGAAGTGCCTTCCTTAATGCCCATCACCCATCTAGCCCATTCCCCACCTACCTCCTCTCCAGTAACCCTCATTTTGTTCTGTGTATTTAGGAATCTCTTATGTTTTGTCTCCCTCTCTATTTTTATCTTATTTTTCCTTCCCTTCCCCTATGTTCATTTGTTTTTTTTCTTAAATTCCACACATGAGTGAAATCATATATTTGTCTTTCTCTGACTCGTTTCACTTAGCATAATACACTCTGGTTCCAACCATGCTGTTGCAAATGGCAAGATTACATTCTTTTTGATTGCCTCGTAGTATTCCATTGTATGTATGTATACCACATATTCTTTATCCATTCATCAGCTGATGGAAATGTGGGCTCTTTCCATAATTTAGCTATTGTTGATACTGTTACTGTAAACATTGGCATGCATGTGCCCCTTCAAGTCAGCATTTTTGTATCCTTTAGAGAAATACCTGATAGTGCAATTGCTGACCCATAGGGTAGTTCTACTTTTAATTTTTTGAGGAACCTGCACACTGTTTTCCAGAGTGACTGCACCAGTTTGCATTCCCACCAACAGTGCAAACATGTTCCCTTTTCTCTGCATCCTTGCCAACATCTATTATTTCTTGAGTTTTTAATTTTAGCCACTCTTATAGGTATGGGGTGGTATCTCATTGTGGTTTTGATGTGTATTTCCCTGATGATGAGTGATGCTGAGCATTTTTTAAAATTATTTCTTTATTTATGATAGTCACACACAGAGAGAGAGAGAGAGAGGCAGAGACACAGGCAGAGGGAGAAGCAGGCTCCATGCACCGGGAGCCCGACGTGGGATTCGATTCCGGGTCTCCAGGATCGCGCCCTGGGCCAAAGGCAGGCGCCAAACCGCTGCTCCACCCAGGGATCCTGATGCTGAGCATTTTGCATGTGTCTGTTAGCCATCTGGATGTCTTCTTTGGAAAAATGTCTATTCATCTTTTCTGCCCATTTCTCAACTGGATTATGTAGTTTTTGGGTGATTTAGTCAAGTTTTATTGACACATTAGAATTCTGACTATTAAATTCTCACTTTCAAACCTTCAAAATTTTGGCTTTTGAATTTACAGCGAGAGGTTTAAAGAACTGCACAGAGCTTAAGTGAAGTCTTATGGCAACTTCAGGGGAAGCAGTTGATGTGAACTGCAAACTGGACAGATTGGTTTTCAGGCATGGCAGGATGAACTAAAAGACTGAAGGTTTAATGACCTGGAAGGGGTTTGTTGTAACTCAGTGAGAAGGAAAGTTTGCCTGAGGTAAACACAGGGGGTTTGGAAGGCAGAGATAAAAGTAAGCTAAAGATCTAAGCATACGCCTAGATGCTTAGCCAGAGTTTGGATCAGCTATAAATTCTATGATATGCTATCCACAGTTTAGGATTTGACCAAGAGGTTGGTTGGCCAGAGCCAGCATTTGCAGAGTAGATGTTTCCCCCAAGCTTAATCTAGGACTGGCAGGCAGAATGAAAGGCAAATTTCAGACGCCAAGCCCAGGACTGTCTAGTCTAATAAGAAGGTGTTTGGTTTGCTTTAGAGAGATGAAAAGGTACAATATATGATAAGGTCTCGTTCACCAGCCCAGACCTCAAAGATTTAAAATGGCAATCTGGTGAGTGACTTTAAAAATTATCAGTGCTGAAGTAAACAAAAATGTTTCCAGACATTTCCATGATTTTGCTATAGGGTGAGGTAAGGAACCCAAGTCTTAGGCTCTAAAAGTGTCAGAAATATAGATGAGCCTAATCCAATATGGTTGTAAGTAATAGCTTCAAATGACTTAAATTCCAAAGGATAGAGATCCCTGGCTGGCGCAGCGGCTTGGCGCCTGCCTTTGGCCCAGGGCGCGATCCTGGGGACCCGGGATCGAGTCCCACGTTGGGCTCCCGGTGCATGGAGCCTGCTTCTCCCTCTGCCTGTGTCTCTGCCTCTCTCTCTCACTGTGTGCTTATCATAAATAAAAAATAAAAATTAAAAATTAAAAAAAAATTCCAAAGGATATTCCAATGATGAATGCAAAAGAAATAGTCCTTCTTTCTCTAATATTGGTCCAAGCAGGGCTACTGTCAGCCTAGAAAGTGGTTTTGTGTGGTTTACAAGATGGTGCCCCTTCTGGATGGAGGCTGCCTTTTTGGTAGTGGTAGGGGAGGAACAAAAGCCAGATTTCAGCTTCTGACCACCTTGCTCTCAGTGCAGTTGAAACAGCAGCTCTGGTTGAATTAAAATAGTTAAAAACCTATTTTCCAGGGGATGAGACCTAGTTTGGGAGTCTCAAGAAACATGTGTACTTTAGTCTGTGAAGAACTCTCGCTTAGTCCCCTAGAAGGCTTCATCAAGACCAGCCTTGGACATATTATTTAAAAACCCTGTGTCTCTTGTCCTCAAATCCTTTCTTATACTAACTTTCAAAAATGTTTTAAAACTAAAATATTTATCCAACTGTCCCCAGGAAGAGAGTTAGGGCCAACGTACCTGCTTGCAGGCTTCTGATCAATTATTCATTCACGTCTCAACAAAGATTTCACAAAATGGAATTTGTATCCACTCAGGTAATTTACTTGGTTTTCAAAGACAAATGAGACTCCTTTGAAGAAGGCTGTCACACAGATTTTACATTTCAGAAGTGTCACCTCTGTTAATGTGTTTACAAATCATAGGGAAGGATTAGTCCTCCCACCATTTGGAATTTCAAGTAGAACATAAGTAGCAGCTGAATGTGGAAAGTAAAAAAATCCATTTTCAAGGTAAAGTAACAGATGTGTAGTTAATTTTTTAAATAGTTCCTTGGAGACTATTTTCCCCCTGCAAAATAACATATACTCACTGTAGAACATTCAAACAATACAAAATATAAGGGGTAGAAAGTGAGAGTCCCTTTTGCTAGTTCCCAAATGCTACCCCTCCCACCTGAGGAAGCCACTCTGAATAATTGTTTACTTCTAAATTTTCTTCTAAGAAATTATACACACAGATAGCTAAACGCATGTTTTTAGACAATCTTCTTAAGTAAACTTTTTAATTGGAGTATAACACACACACACACACACACACACACACAAAAGTAGGCATATCATAATTTTATAGCGTAATGAATTGACACAAACTGAACCCCGGAGTACAACCATCATCCAAATCGAAAAACAAAACATCATCAGCATCCTCAGAGGCCCCCCTAAATGCCTCTTCTCAATAGTTTTTGTACATAAGTGCAATCGTAAGATACACATTTTTCTACTATTTACTTTTTCTAATTAGCAATAATTTTTATGCCAACAACATACACACTTGTTATAACACCGTAGGATATTCCTTTGTATGGGCTTAACATAAGTTATTTAACATTACCCTATTAATAGACATTTAGTTTATTAAAATGACCTTGTATAAAATTTTAAGCTCAGAGTTTTTAATTCTTTATTTTATAGAAATAAAAACCATTTTTTATTGTTATTTTCAAAAAGAAATAAAAACTAACAATTTTTCAAACATAAGATTGCAAAAACACAAGCATTGAAAACAGCCTTCCAGTGGTCATCCAAATCTTCTGAGTAACCTTTTCAAATAGCGTTTAATGACAGCACAAGAAGATTATTTTAGCTTCTTGTCCCCTGTTCTCTCCTAGGGACAAGTGTGACTAGAGAGCATGGGGAACACTAACTGGTATTACAGTTTGAATCTTAGAGACAGTGTTTTCTGGGAAAAGACTGATTTGTAGCATTTGCCAATTCCTCCGGTGTCAATACTCCCACCATGACTAATTTCAAGTGACTAACTGACCTCACTAAACACAGTGTTGGAAAAAGAGGCAAACATTTACCTCTTATGAGCTGCTACAAGAGGGCCCCAACTCACCACTCCCTGTGATCTGTGGTAAGATAATATCTACATGACTGCATGAAAAGAAGTCAAAAGAACTATGAATGAGTAGTAGTTAAAAAAAAAATAAGGTGAAAATCTGAAAAAGTAGAGGCACCTGGGTGGCTCAGTGGTTGAGCATCTGCCTTCGGTTCAGGGCGTGATCCTGGGGTCCTGGCATGAGTACCAAATCGGCTCCCCGAAGAGAACCTGCTTCTCCCTCTGTCTCTGTGTCTCTCATGAATAAATAAATGAAATCTTGAAAAAAAAAAAAAAGAAAGAAAATCTGAAATAATAGTCCGAAGTAAAGAGAGGTAAAGAAACGTCTTAGGTATTGTTTTGAACAGGATTGGAATGTTCAAGCCATGCCTTTTTGTTTTAATCTGCCACATAATACACAGGGTATAAATGGTTGAGCTGCCCACCCAATACGTAAACATTAACATTGTAAAATACAACAATCATTAGTTAATGCGAAAATAGGTATATGATGGGATTTTCCTTCTTACCTGCAACAGTCAGTGAGTGGGGAGAAAAAAACAACTCACAAAGGAATCAACAGAAATTCAGGGCAGCCCCAGTGGCCCAGAGGTTTAGCACTGGCCTTCAGCCCAGGGCGTGGTCCTGGAGACCCAGGATCAAGTCCCACATTGGGCTCCCTGCATGGAACCTGCTTCTCCCTCTGCCTGTGTGTCTGCCTCTTTCTCTCTCTCTCTCTGTGTCTCTCATGAATAAATAAATAAAATCTTAAAAAAAAAAGAAATTCAGACAAGGCAATTAGATAACGCATCTCTCAAAAGTAACCGCATTTAGTCAAGACAAATTTATTTTGTGCCTATTACATACCATGCGCTATTCTTGGTATTCAAGGATACTGGTAAACAGGAAAGAGAAAGTTAATAGAAGAGACTTTAAAAAACAACACAAGGTTGGATAGGGGAAGAATGCCCATTATGCACTCTACATTTAAAGCCATTCTTGGGGCACCTGGGTGGCTCAGTTAAGGGTCACGATCCCAGGGTCCTGGGATGGAGCCCTCCATCAGGCTCCATGCAGCAGATTGCCTGCTTCTCCATTCCCTGTGAAGCTCCCCCTGCTTGTTCTCTCTCTCTCTCTCTCTGTCTCAAATAAATAAATAAAATATATTTTTAAAAAACCCCAACTATCCTAGAGATAGTAAGGAATGGTAGGTAGAGAGATCCAATGACCTTCTGAGGCAAGACATAAAATCCAGAGCCATAAAAGAGTGATAAATTTGATCACATTGATAAAATTTTAAGATTGCAAAAATACGTTGTCAACTAACTGTAAATAAACTGACAAACTCAGAAATCTCACACTGTAAGGGTCAGTTCCCTGTGGGACCCTCTTGCTAACCACATTCGTTTTCTATTACTTGGCTGCCACAACAGAATGCCACCACCAAGTGGGGGGCTTAAATACAGAAATGTCTTTTCTCACAGTTCTTGAGCCTGGAAGTCTAAGATCAAGGTGTCTGTTGAGGTCTCTCTCCTTGGTTTGCAGATGGCTATTTCTTCTCTTGTCCTCACAGGACCTTTACAGGGGCAGGGATGGGGTGAGGATCTGGTGTCTCCTTTCTTATAAGAATTAGGATCCCACTTTTATGACCACAAATTAATTACCTCTTAAAGACCCTCTCTCCAAATTCAGTCATCTTGGGGGTTAGGCCTTCAACATAGGACTTCTGGATAATACAATTCAGTCCATTTGCAACATTGATGTTGCAAATTAACACAAGTTTAGTAGCCTCAAAGAGCACAACTGTATTATCTCATGGTTCTGTGGGTCAGAAATTTGGATTGGTTTCTCCTCTATGGGTTTCATGAAGATGAAATCATGGTGTTGTCATGCTGGCTTCTTATGGAGAGACTCTGGGTAACGTCTGCTGCCCAGCTCATTGTTGGCAGTATCTAGTTCCTTGAAATTGCAGTTCCCAGTCTCCTTGCTGGCTGTCATTTGGGAACCACCCTTAGCACCTAGAGGTCTCTCTAAGGCCCTTGCATGTTTGCCCCTCCTCTTTGAGGCAGCAGCAGTGTGTCAAATCCTTCTCACACTTGAAATCACTGACTCTTTGTTCTGTGTTTTTTAAGAGATCGTGTGATTAGACTGAGCCCATCTATAATCCAGGGTAATTATCCCATTTAAGTTCTGTTACCTTAATCACATCTGTAAATTCCCTTTTTCCATGTAATAGAATATCTTCACAGCTTCCAAGAATATCTTTAGGGACCCATTATTCAATTTGCCACATTCCCGTCTATATTAGAGCTTTAAATCTCTTCAAGAGAGATTTGTGGAGATGGTATTAAACAATAATGATGATAGATCTTGATTTGTTCCTGGTTTATGAGAATAACTTTAGCATTTCATCATTCAGCATAATGCTGACTTTCAACCTGAGATTTGTGTGTGTGGGGGGGGGGTGGGTGTCTGACTGTCTGATTCTCCTGTTAATATATATATACATAAAAGTATTTATTTTCTAAATTTTAAACATCAACTGTGGATGCTCAACATTGTCCAATGTCTATTTAGCATCTACTATAATAGTTATGTTATTCTGTTTTGACCTATTAATATGGTACATGAGTAGTACTATTTAAATTTATAGTTTTTCTGTTATCAAATGATCCTTACATTCTGGAGTTGTTTTAATATGTGCCTATAATCATTTCATGTGAGAATTTTTTCATAAGCTTTTTTAAATATAATTTTCCACTTTGTCTTCCTTGTTTTCCCAGGAGGGATATTGTGATCTCATAATAATGAATGAAGTGATTCCTTTCTTTCCATGCTCTAGGGCTTTTAAAATATTACGCCAATCATCTCTTCTTTACATGTTTAAAAGAACTCATCTGAAAACCACTTAGACTTAGCACATTTAGAGACAAAGTCTCTTAAATAATTTTCTTATATTTTTCCTCTTTTTGGATCAATGCTTCATTAAAAAAACAAACAAACTAGTCCTTCACCACAGTTTATCACATCAGATACCTATGCACATACTTTGAATGACCACATATACGAATATTTAAGGTTTTGAATGTGACCAATGAACTTGGTTTTTGCATGTGTCTTTTCTGGGTTGGACTGACAATCTCACTACCCACAGAGGGACAAATATGTCTAAACTGTTTTAATAACATTCAGAGTAGAGAAACTCAGCTCTCAGGAGTATGCTCAAGGGAATGGCAATAGAAGTTAAAGGAATGTTACCAAGTTCTCAATATTCATTTATAATTTTTTCTCAAATGAAGCTGTATTTCCAAATCCCTCTTCAATTTTCATCAGTATTCAGTTCCAACAGCTTATCCTTAAAGGTTATACATTTGCAGTATCTTCTGATAAAAGAAGTGGCTTCAAAACTAGTGAATTAAGACTCCTAACTCGGGGAAACGAACTAGGGGTGGTGGAAGGGGAGGAGGGCGGGTGTTGGAGGGGAATGGGTGACGGGCACTGATGTGGACACTTGATGGGATGAGCACTGGGTGTTTTTCTGTATGTTGGTAAATTGAACACCAATAAAAATTAATTAAAAAAAAAAAACTAGTGAATTTCCTAGAATGGATCTTTTGACAGAAAATAAAATTCAAAGCATCCTATCAAATCCAGAAAATTTTCAGTGGTTGATTTTTGCAAGTGTGCAATATTAAGATCATCACCTACTTCATGCTTAATTATACTTAAATGATGAAAAGGTTCAAATTGGTCTGTAGAAACCTTCCTTCCAAGCTTTGTATTTTAACTTTGGCTCTTTTCACTGTCACTGCAAAGCATGTTGCATGGAAGTATTAAAGTTATTAAAATACAGAAGATATTAGGGAAAAGTAAGTTTGGATGTCCATTTTATATATTTAAAATGTTGGGACCAAAAACACAAAGAGATTATTCTGTAGTTCAAGTGTTCTCAACAGATTTTTTCCTCTTGAAAACCCAATCTTGTATGTCACCATGAAATGACACTTGTTCATAGTCACCTCTATGGTAAACAGAATAAAAAGAATTTTCTCAAAGCTAATACATTAGTCTTTATGTAATTCACAATTTTTACAGCTCAGTAAGCACACTATCTAGATCAGCTGATATTTTTCATAGCAGACTTTGTCAAGGAAGGAGACAGTATGTTGATTTACAAGCCAGCCCAGCTTCTTAATCTGGGTTTCTTAATCTGGCAATCTTCAAGATGTTTTCCTCTGCATCATCAAAGCATATTCCTGCAGAAAACTTAATTCCAAACCACATTTGTTGACAAAAAAAAAATAGATTTGATTAAAAATTTAAATGATTACAAGAAGAAGTTATAAACGAAATATATGTTTACATTTTCTCATTATTTATACACATCTGGTTGAGGTTAACACCTTAAAATATCACAAGTTGTTATGCGCTCTACTTTTTTGTATTTTTAGTACACTTCCTTTTTCTGTTACACATTAAAATCAGTCAATAGTGTTTTAAATGGCTTCCTTGGGTTGACTAGTGCATCATATCTTCTGCAAAACAAACAAAAAGTGTGTCTTCTTTCCAATATTTATACATCTCATTTCTTTTTCCTTTGTAATTGTATTTTGTAGCGCACCCAGAATTATATTAAACTAGTTTTTCAGTTTTAGCATTACTGGCATTTTGGGTTGGATAGTTTTTATTGTGGAGGAGGAGGAATGGACTCTCATGTGCATTGTAGAATATTTAGCAGCATCCCCCATCTCCACCCACTAGCTGCCAGTGGAGACATGATGTGGTTCAAAAGATGAGATTCTCTCTCTTTCTCTCCCTCTGCCCCTCCTCACTCATGCTCTTTCTCCCTCCCTCTTAAATAAATAAATCTTTAAAAAAATAAAAATAATTTTTATGATCTTCTGGATTCATTCTTTAAAACTTGAGAATATGTATTTTTTAAATTAAAAAATACCATTTAAGGGAGGCCTGGGTGACTCAGTGGTTGAGTGTCTGCCTTCAGCCCAGGGTGTGATCCTGGAGACCTGGGATTGAGTCCCACATTGGGCTCCCTGCCTGGAGCCTGCTTCTCCCTCTGCCTATGTCTCTGCCTGCCTCTCTCTGTGTGTCTCTCATGAATAAATAAATAAAATCTTTAGAAAAAAACCATTTAAAATATTGATTTATAAAACTTGGTAGATGCTAATAATTATGTTAATAGACAGATCATTAAAAAGTCTAATAATATATTAAACCTATTTTTTAATGAATTGTAGAAATGTCTTGTTTTACTTTCCAATTTTCTTGCAGTAAATATGCTATTCTTTTGTTGGAAGCAATTTTAATTTTTTTAAGGGAAATATTTAGGAGATAGATTTTGACCAAAAGTTCTGAACCATGGTTATAGGAATAAATTGCTAAACATAGTGAACATTCCTGGAAATATTGTTGAGTGAAGAAAACCTGAAAATGTCCTAACTTGCCTTATAATCCACTTTATCTCCTAGGAAATAAAGATAGCAAATGGATAATTTTCTATTATGAATGCAAGAAGGGCTACACAATTTTCAGAACCCCAAGGAAAATGAAAATGTAGGCCTTTTATTCAAAACTTATTAAAAATTTAAAAATGAGGGACACCTGAGTGGCTCAGTGGTTGAATGTCTTCCTTTGGTTCAGGTCGCGATCCCAGGGTCCTGGGATGGAGTCCCACATCGGGCTCCTGCAGACAGCCTGCTTCTCCCTCTGCCTATGTCTCTGCCTCTCTCTCTCTCTCTCTCTCTCTGTCTCTCATGAATAAATAAATAAAATCTTAAAAAAAAGAATTTAAACTGATGACGACAGAGCACTTAAAAACATGGGAACTTTCTGAGCATAGGACTCTGTAACTACACATAAAACAGGACCTGCCAATAGGAATGATTTCTTCACTTACTGAAGGAGAAATGTGGGGCCTGGGAAAAAACACTCATTTCACAGTTCATGGTAGCCTACCAAAGGTATGCCCTTGATTTTTAGAAAGATAAAAAAAAAATCAGAGACAGGTGGCTGGATGGCTCAGGCTGTTAAGGGTTCGCCTTCCACTCAGGTCATGATCCCAGGATCCTGAGATGGAGCCCTGAATCAAGCTCTCTGCTTAGTGGGGAGCCTGCTTCTCCCTTTTCCTGCTCCCCCTGCTTGTGCTCTTTTTCTGTGTGTGTATGTGTGTGTGTGTGTGTGTGTGTGTGTGAAATAAATAAATAAAACCTTTTTTTAAAAGTCAGGAAAAAAGTAGGCATGACTTCATGACATGAATCTATGAAACCATGGAATTTCTTTTTCAGAGAGTTCTTGACAATTTCATCTGATTTAATAATTGCAAGTGAGAAAATGAAGAGCAGCTATATGAAAAAGAAAACATGCTGATTCTACAAGGCCCCGCAGATGGGGTCCAGTTTCAAGTGCTTGTGTACAAGATAAAAACAGGGGCAAATAACCAAAGGAGAATGTCAAGGTTTCTACAGTCCTTCAGTAAAAGCTCAGGGTGGCCAAAAATCAGAATGATCTAAGTCTTGGGAGGGAAAGTTTACATGCAAAGAGTGGGTTCTTATACCTTATATTACAACAAGAAGGAAAGGCTAGCAATTGAAAGTTAATGAATTATAGGTTGAACGTGAACACTCCTGGACAGTAAAATAATAGGGATGCTTTTGCAACTGATTAACGAGCCAAACTATGAGAATCCTGAGCAGCAGCCAGGAGTTAACCTGAGGGAAATGTTTTGGTACATTTTTCAAGTTGTGCCCTGTTCTTCTCAATGTATCAGTGACTTACATCAAATGGAGACTGAGAGAGTTGGCTAGTATTTTTGGTGACAGAACAATTAACAATCTTGAGAAGTAGAATCATAGATCTAATTTACTAAGATGAAGAAAAATAAGCATAAAGTATTGAAGTTCTATCAAAAAGTCTACTGCAAAAATATACTATGAGAGAGATGTGACTTTTCAATAAAAGACTTCAGGGTTTGGATTAATCTGAAACTGATGTGATTAGGTTAATCATAGACGTATACTATTTAATAACAAGTGAATTAACAGTGCTCTGGTTAGATCACATCTGAAGCATTGGGTACAATTCTGAGGGCCATGATTTAAGATGGGAACATTTGTAAAATATAACCACAAAGAAGAGGTTGAAAATGTGAGGATAACTAAATCATAGTGAATATGTGGAGCAAAAATAACTCTCATATCCTACCAGGGGTTGATGATGTAAACTGGTGTAACCTCTTTAGTAGGTGTTTACCTGGGAAAACTAAGGACAGGCACAACCTATTGTTGTGCATTGTAGCTCCTTGGTATACTCCCTAGAGAAAACACATACTTTTCTGTTCCAGGACACATGATCTAGAAGATTCACAGCACCACTGTGCATAATAACATCCTACTTGAGAAGTTTCCAATGTGCCTCAACTTTAGCATGACTTTAAGAAATGTACCCCATTCATTTAATGGCACACAATATAAACACAACAAAATATAGCTACATACACCAATAGCATGAATTTGTAAATAGCATGTTTAAGCAAAGGAATCAAGACACAAATGGATTAATATACTCTACAAATCCATTATACAAAGCTCAGAAAAGAAACAGACAAAAGTGACTTATAATGTTTAAGGAAGAGATAGATAGATGATAGATAGATATAGATAGATAGATATACATACTAGCAAAATAAATAAATAAATAAATAAATAAATAAATAAATAAATAAATAAGAGAAACAAAGTAAGTAAGTAATTAAGTCAGGAGACTGTTTTTCCCTGGGAATAAAGGAAATGAATGTATTGGAGGCCTTGCAGGTGTGGGCAAAATTCTACTTCTTGCCCTGAATACTGGCTAGACAGGTATGTAGAATTATACATTATGCTAGTCACTGATTATACTATACATTATCTAATATTCACAAATTTAAAAGATGAGGGCTTCAAAATTATATGAAGATGTTTTCAAAAATCTCATGGTATAGGGGTGCCTGGGTGACTCAGTTAGTTAAGCAGCCAATTCTTGATTTTGGCTCAGGTCATGATCTCAGGGTCTGGGGATGAAGCCTCATGTTGGGTCCTGGGCTCAGCCAGGAGTCTGCTTGAAGATTTTTTTCTCTCCCTCTCCCTCTGCCCCTCTCCCTGCTCTCTCTCTCTCTCTCTCTCTCTCTCTATCCCTCTCTCTCTCAAATAATAAATAAATAAATAAATAAATAAATAAATCTTTAAAAAGTCTCATGGTATAAAAATTAGGAAGGGGAAGACTCATAGGAAGCCTGATGATTATCTTCAGGTATTTTAAAGGTATTATGCTATACTGAAAATTTTGGTTTTATTTACTTCACGTTCCTTTTATTCTGGGTTCAGCGACCTCTTTTCCTAGAAATCAACCTTTTCAATTTCCTCTCTTCATTTATATGGTTGATGGTTCCATTTTAATGTAGTATGACTGTCCTCTACATACAGATATGCACACACACAGCCACAGAGGATTAGCCAAAGAAGAATATCTGATTCAAATTAGGTCATAGGAGTCCATTTTCTAGAAAAGAATATTTATAATCCAATAAGGCAACTAGAACTTATTGATTGAAGTTATAGGGCAACCTATTTGATTCTGTCGAAGCAGTGTATTATTACAGAGTCACTTTCTCCTAAGAAACATACTGCTGTGTGCTTGGAGGTGTTCAAGGGTTGCCTGAATGATTCAAGAAGGAATGCAAGTAACAGACGGAATAGAAGAACAGATCAAACATTTCAATTAAAAAAAACACCTGCAAAGGTTCTTAAACACATAATATAGATACATGACCTCTTCCCTGTACACCCTCTGTCTTAAGAAGTTAAAATGCCTCTCTTTAAGTACTTTTCCCTAAATTTAAAACATTTCATTCTTCTCTTCAAAACTCTAATGTGGTTAAATAAAATTCATTTTACTCACATTTAGAAAGAATGGTTACAATGATTATGTTTTTGTTTTATTCCCTTTAACCTCTCCATATTTCACACCTTGAGTTCAACTGGGTTAGCATGTTTTAGTCCTTCTATCTTCAAACTTCCAACACCCTGAGCTTCTGTCTTCAGCTCAGGCTGTGATCCCGGGGTCCTGGGATTGAATCCCATACCAGGCTCCCTACTCTATGGGGAGCCTGCCTCTCCTTCTGCCTCCCACTCTCTGTCTCTAATGAACAAATAAATAAAATCTTAAAAAAGAAACAAAAACTCTCAACACTTATTTTTTGTTTTTTTTTTTTTTTGCTATTGTACCTTTTGTTTCTTCAATAATGAAAAAAAAATGATAAGAAAACAGACAATCTGTGCTGACTTTAAATGCCAGGATTATATTTTCTAAGATGAAGAACCAACATTATTGAACTAACATTGAATAAACAACACTAATTATTACTGACAGTTTGCTTTGGTGAATGGGCACATAAATTCCTCAAGTCAAAACTCTCCTTAATCCGTTGAAAAAAACGTGTGCTGAAATTTAGATTGTTCCTATAATGATAAAAGTTATCTCTATGTTGAGTAGCATAATTCAAAAAGAGAGAGAAATAATAAAAGATGAGAGAAAAGTGCATTACGTATCATCCATTATTTGAAATAATCAAGTACAAAAAAAAAAAAGAAATAATCAAGTACTTAATTCAATTGTAGGGTAGAAATCCAGTGGTCTTTTACAGAATAGGACTTTTCGGTAAAGGCTTAAGGTAAAAGAGATACTTTCCCTCCAATTTGATTTTTATTTACCTGTCATCTGAACATATCCACAAGAGTATTTCAATTTGGGTTAATAATATTCATTCTTCTTTTTTTCTTCAGCCTTTATTGTCAATAGAAAAAAACATTGTTAAAATAAAACTGAAACCGATAATGATTATATTTTTTTCTATTCTTCACAAATGAGTTACATAATCACACAGACTGTTAAAAAACTGCTCCATTTAAAATATTTCAAGATATTCTAGGGTGCCGGGGTGGCTTAGTCAATTAAACATCTGCCTTTGGCTCAGGTCATGATCCTGGGGTCCTGAGAGTGAGGCCCACCTCAGGCTCCCTGCACAGCAGGGAGTCTGCTTCTTCTTCTGCCCCTCTGCCCTCCTCAACTCAGTGCTCTCACTCTCATTCCCTCTCTTGCTCCCAAATAAAAAAATAAAATCTTCAAAAAATATATTTCAAAATATTCTAAAATTACCATTTAATATAATGCTAACGTGGAAATAGAGGAAAAGAAAGATTTGTGTAATTTTTTTTTTGATTTGTGTAATTTTTTTTTTGATTTGTGTAATTTTCAATGTATTAGGGTGTCTGTAGCCTCTAAGATGCCATGCCTATCGAATAATCTCTATAATACTCATGTTTTATCCAGTCCTCGTGAATGTGGAGTAGATGCCTCAACTCACTTCTAATGAACAGAACATGGCAAAGTGATGTGATATCATTTCTAAGACAAGATTTTAAAAAGACTGTGGACTTCCATCTTGCACACATTCTCTCTTGCTCTCTCTTGGATTTCCCATCCAGTAAAACCCAACTGACATCTGGTGAGGCATCGCTGTGGAGAGGCCTTCAAAGCAAGGGACTGACTCTGCCAACCACACATAGGTAAGCTTGGAAGTGCATCCCATCTAAGTCAAGCCTTCAGATGAGAGCATTGCTCTAGCTGATGATGTGACTGCAACCCTATGAAGGCACACTGCTAACCCAAGTCTAGATTTCTGATCCATAGAAACTGTGAGATGATAAATGTTATAAATTACTTACTTTGGCAGTAATTTGTGATGCAGCAACAGGTAGCTAATATAGGTTTACCAACACTGAGATTTGGGGAAAGGGTATTTTTTATAATATACCATGCATAATTTTACCTAGAAAATTAGGGCAAAAGGGTTGAGGTAGACAGAAAAATGTCCCCACCAAGATGTCCTTGTTCTAATTCATGGAACCTGTGAATAGGTTACTTTACTTGGCAAAAGAGATTCCGCAGACATAATTAAGCTTCTCAACATGGGGAGATTGTCCTGGATTATCCAAGTGGGCCTAATGTAACTGCAAGGGTCATTAGGAAGTGGAGGCAAGGAAATCAGAGTCAGAAAAGGAGATGTGACACTAGAAGGAAAGGTTGGAGTGACATGCTTTAAAGATGATGAGTCAGGAATCAAGGGGGGGTGGGTGGAGGTGACTGGGTGACAGGCACTGAGGTGGGCACTTGATGGGATGAGCACTGGGTATTAGTCTATATGTTGGCAAATTGAACACCAATAAAAAATAAATTTATGAATTAAAAAAAAAAAGATGATGAGTCAGGAATCAAGGAATGTAGGTGGCCTCCAGAAACTGGAAAAGGTACCAGAATGGATTCTCCTCTAGAGCCTCCAAAAGGAGATGGTATGCACAGTTTTCCCTCTTGAAATCTAAGTAACCCAGAATTAAAAGAGGGGAAAAGTTTTTAACATCTCCCATTGTGCATTTAGATTCAGATCACCAGACACCTTTTTAACCAGGTGACTGAGATGGAGTTGATGTCTCTTCCTCAAAGGTTTGTGTGTGTGTGTGTGTGTGTGTGTGTGTGTGTGTGTGTGTGTTTTAAAGACAGAGAATTGTGTCTTGCCCCCACCCTCTTTATTTCTAGGTGCATTTAAATGCCACAACTTCAAATTTAATGTGGTCTCCAGGTATAAAACTCCTGCATTAGGCTAAAGACAGGAAGAACTTCCAGGAACTCTGCATAGTGTTTCACCTATTTCAATTGTTCAGCATACCAAGTAATCATTTGCAGAAAAATAAAGAGAATAGGACAAAATTGGCGGGGGGGGGGGGGGGGGAGTGTTTGTCCACCAAAACTTGGTCATCGGGTTGGAACTTGTCACGGCATCTCTGTCCTCCAGATATAAATCTGAGGATGGATTTTGGTCAGCACAAAAACTGAAAGAAATGAAAGCAAGAAAAATTCATACCCTTGATCCAATGGAGGAGAAAAAAACAAAAAGCTTTCTGAAGACTGAGAAGCAAAGCACATTGGTGAAAAATCATGAACTAGTAATCTGAGAAGAAAATTTTTAGACAATGTTGACCTTAACCAAGTAACGGCTGACATGACTTCTTTAAACCAGAAATAGAAAGATACATGAAGAAATAGACCAAAAATAAAGGTGGAACAGTTCAAGATAAAGAAAGAGAAGAATAAGGGAGTGAAAATTTTTCAAAAAACTAAACACGTATTAAAGAAATGATAGGGGATCCCTGGGTGGCGCAGCGGTTTGGCGCCTGCCTTTGGCCCAGGGCGCGATCCTGGAGACCCGGGATCGAATCCCATATCAGGCTCCCGGTGCATGGAGCCTGCTTCTCCCTCCGCCTGTGTCTCTGCCTCTCTCTCTCTCTGTGACTATCATAAATAAATAAAAATTTAAAAAAATAAAAAAATAAAGAAATGATAGCCCACATGGTAGGGAATGAAAAACATGATGCGAAAAGCTGAAATAGGCAGCTAGGATACTCTCCTGAAATGCAAAGAAAGGAAGGACAGACATGGAACGGAGAGAAAGAAAATCAAAGAAAAAAAATGAGTAATTCATAAGAAAGAACAAAAATTCTGAAACAATGATCAGAAATTTTCCCAAAGCCAAACATATCTACGGATGCACTTTTAATTTATCCATCTTACAGGCAAAATGCACGAAAAGAAGTCTACATCAGAATACATATGGCAATATTTTTATTTGTAAGGATTAGAAAATGCTCTGCAGAACCTCTAGACAAAAGCTTATCTTTATAGTTATGACTATATCGAAAACTACACATATCTTGTCTATGTCTCTATCTGTATCTATGTCTATATCCAGAGCCTGTAAGTAGGCAACATTCAGGTTAAGCCAAGAGTTTTCTTCTGTGGGACCATATACAAGAAAATTCTAGGGCAATTAGGGAAATGTGACCAAACATGTTGTCCCAGGTCCAACTGAATATTATCTATAAGGGTAATTAAAACTCACACTCATATTTGGAAGGGCTCATAAAGCATGTCACCCATGTATTCACTATTCTTTAACAACTAGAAGACATCTGTCTGGATCAAGAAATAAAATGAAATGAAGTTCATGAAGAATGCTTTTAGAGGAAAGGCATATAACATAAAAACTAATGTTTTTAAAGAAATATTTGAATTATTTTAACATAACTCCACAGCTCAATGGAAATAAAAAAAAATTATTAATGAAGAAGATACAGTAATTGCTTTACCAGTAATGTGTTCCAAAGAAGTGAGTATGCATTTGTGCAGATCTATACCTAAGAGAATGTTAAAGATCTATATATTACATTAAAAAATACTGTTATAAATCCACCAATAGAAAAATAATTAAATCCATAGGATCCATATGGCATTATGATGAAACACAGTATAGGGCTTACGGCAGTATGCTAGAAGGCTATCCAACAGCATGGGGAAATGTACATAATATATTTTTGTTTAAAAAGCACGATATAAAACAGTATGCATAAGAGAAACAGTTTTTGTGAAAATAATGCATATGTGTGCATGGAAGGATCCTGGGAGGTTTTATACTAAATCATTAGCAGTGATTTTCTCTGGGTAATTCTCCTCTTTTGTGATTTCTGCACTTTCTAAATTTTCTGCCATAAAATATATGTTACTTTTGAACAAACATGGACATTCTCTGCTTCTACAGTAAATAGGAAGATACATACCTTTCTTTATTTCATTAGTTGCTCTAAGAAGCATTGAACCTTGACCACCAATTACTGTCAGAAAGAGCAGTACAATATCCAACATGTAAAACCCAAGTCATTATTTTGAGGCAGGAAGACATTCTCTAGCATTTAAATAGACAGTGTTAAATAGCCCGGGTCACTAAGTCATTCAGCCATCCAAGGATACATTAGCAGGTTAGTGAACACCTGGGTGCCTATTGTGTTAACAGACTGTTCATAATCCAACCTGCTCCAGGCATCAAATTAAAATTCTTTTAAAGCTCAATTAGATCACTGTTAATTAAGACTTACCCTCAAAATCCTCTAGGCTAGGATGTTTTGTAGTCTCTATTGACATGACTAATTTGATCAGGGTTGGCATTCAAGTCATTACCCATTTGCCCTCCTGGGGTCATCTCACTGAAGATATATTAATTCATTCAATCAATCACTTTGTTATCAGATAGTCAGTCTGTTCATCAATAGATATTTGTTAAATGCCAGACATTGTGTACCCAATATATGAAAGCACAGTAATGAACAAAACACCCAAGATACCCACCCTCCTGGAGCTATCCTATAGCTCCACATCCTATTGTGGGAAGATGATCAGTAAATAAGTAAACACATAAGTAACTAATATCACTTTAGTTAGTGATGAGTGTTATGAGAAAATTAAACAGAAAAATCTGATAAAGTGAGACCAGGTAATTTACTTTATATAGGATGATCAGATAAGCTGTCTGAGGAAGTGACATTTTTACCAAGACTGGAACGATATGTGAGAACAAGCCATGAAACCGTTTCAGAGAAGGGCATTTCATAGAGGGAACAACTAGTACAAAAGAAAGAGATCCAGGGTGGCTGGTGCAGATAAATTAAGAAGTACCTGTCACAGTCTAATGAGGAAAGTAAAAACCACTCAATGCATGAAAATAGAGGAAATTAATAAGTAGAACTGATTGCATGGGTGGCAGGAGAGATGAGAGGCCAGGCGGGATGGTGAGGCAACCCAGAGATTAGAAGTGGCAAGAAGTCATTAGCAGCTGTAAGCTGGGAGTGCTAAGGGAGTCTGCAGGGGTACTGGGGCTCAGATAAGGCCCTGCTACAGAAGTAGGACTTTCCTGACAAGGGCAGGAGTCATGGACAAGACAGGTCAGAGACATACAGGGTGAATGTTTCAACACCTCCCTTCTCCCTCTTCCTCTGTACTATCCACAGGCAAGATTCAGGTAGAAGCCAGCGAATGACAGAGCAGAGCAGGGGATGTGGAAAGAGGGCGTCTACAAGCAAACAGGAGGGACAGGTGCAGGGTGGAGATGAGAGGGATTGAAGGGAAGTCCCAGCAGGCTGAGCGAGGGTTGGGATGGTGGTCTAAGTGTGAAGGGAAGCCTTTGAAGATTTCTAGTCCCAGCAGAGAGTGGTGTAAAATTCTATGCTTAGGAAGCTCTTGCCCACGAGCCTTCTGGGTCCCATGTCCCTGAAAAGGTTGTACCAGTTGGCCTAATTCCCATTCCAAATGCTACAGTCATTTATCATAAGAGGCCAATGTCCTGTCTACATACTCTATATCTAAAGCGCTCAGAGAAAATACTTACAGTTCCAAGACTGGTTAGGGACTTCAGTAACTGGCAGTGTACCATAGTTATAAGCACAAACAGATGATCTGACTTCAAATCTTAGTTCGGTGATCTACTAACTGTGTGACCTTGGGCAAGTCACTTAACTTCTCTGTGCCTCTGTTTCCCAGTTTGCAAAATGAGGCTAATAATATTACCTACCTGATGGGATTGCTGTGAGGATGAAGTGCATAGCCTGAGCCATTGCCTAAGCCAGAGAAAGTACTTATGTGTGTTTGCTTAACCCCAGCTTTTGTGAAAGGTCCACTCAAAGTGAAGCCATCAGTATTTGTGACAAATCTTAAAGGATATGTTGAAAATTCAAGTTCCTAAGTCCCCCAAGTCAATGCTTCTCAAGGTGTGGTCCCAGACCGGCAGAGGCAACAGCATTTGGGAACTTGTTAGAAATGTATATTATTGGGGTGCCTGGGTGGCTCAGTCACTTGGGCATCTGCCTTTGGCTTGGGTTATGATTCTGGGGTCCTGGGATTGAGTCCTGCATTGGGCTCCCTGCTCATTGGGGAGCCTTCTTCTCCCTCTCTCTCTCTGCCTGCCACCACCCCCCTACTTGTGCTCTCTCTCTCTGTCAAATAAATAAAATCTTAAAAATAAAAAGAAATAAATGTATATTATTGGGCCCCACCCTAATCCTGCTGAATTTGGAGGTGGGGCCCAGCAATCTTTTACAAGCCTTTCAGGGGATTCTAATGCATGACTGCTGCCCTAAGTGATAACTTCTCACTAAGTTGGGGAGGCTGAAAGAAACATCTGAACTGCTCTGTCTTAATTTATAATACAAAGGCCTCCAATGAATTACAGTTCCAAATAGAGACGAAAAAGTTAGTTATTGAAATGTGGTTCTGCAACATTTAAAAAATTTCTATTACACTATTCATACCCTACATGAAAGTGATTTTTAAGAGAAAAATGCAATATGAAAGGATATATTTCCTATGACAATATACAGTTTTCTAAAAAAGAAATCACTGTGTGTGTGAGTGTGCTGAAGCACTAAATTCCTCCTCTGTCAGTGATAGCCTAGGATTGGTTTCCTTGCTTCCTTTCATTTTTGTCACAGGGCTTTTTATCCCACACCACCCTACCCCCTCTAAGGATCAAGGACTCCACTTTGTGCCCCAGGTTCTTGGCAAAGCTGTTGCTGTCCTGAGACAAGTTTCCAGCAGCACAGGCAGGGGTCCTTCTGCTGGATGTACCACAGAGGACACACAGGCAGCTGCAGAGGGAAGGTCCAAATTAGAAAGTGGACATGGCCCCTTTGTACAAGAGTGGAGGGAAGTCCCCAGCTTTTTCACCAGGCTGCATTGGGTGGAACCTTGAGGTTCTGAGACCTGTGTTCACGATACTCATCCCCCAGACAAAGGCCCTTCCTTGTGCGATTGCCCAGAGAGGCAACACCAATTCTCTTCTCTTTCTAATCATTTCCACAGTGAAAACTCTCCTGCAAGACTTCCCTTTTGATTCTCGGAAGCTAAGTATGGAAATTAAAATGATTGCTGAACATAATTATGCTTTTCTCTTTGCATTTATGATATAAAATACAACATTTTCCCCTTCAAAGCCATGGTGGTTGGGGGCGGGGGGAGGAGTATCACAGACCGACAAGGAAAAGATTGGAAAGGGTAAGAAAAAAGAAGCGTTTCCAAGATTAATATCTCAAGAAATCTTCCCTCTACACTCAGGAAAAACAAATACATAAATAATCTGCAAACTCCTGCTGACCACTCTGGTGTCTCAGTTGCCAAGACTTCATTTGAATCACAGTGGCTTCATTTCAAGTAGGTCTTCTGGTGGGAACTCTTCATACTTCCTTCTGTTGTTAAAGATCATCATTCTTAGATGTTTCCCTCTAGCATGATGTATCTGTTCTTGTAAACCAATTTGAGTTCCTTTGGGAAGCAGACACAGTATAAATAATGCACGCAGTAACCAAAATCTGGTCTGGGGCATTATGTCCTGAGGCAAAACTTTGCAAAGTTGCAAACAAGCGTGCGTTTTAAAGTGCCATTTCTATTTCTTTTTTTAAGATTTATTTATTTAAGAGAGAGAAAGAGAGAGAGAGTATGCATGGGGGGAGGGGTAGAGGGCGAGGGAGTGAATCTGAGACAGAATCACTGCTGATCACGGAGCCTAATGCCATGACCCTGAGATCAGGACCTGAGCCAAAATCAAGAGTCAGATGCTTAACTGATTGAGCCACCCAAGTGCCCCTAAAATGCCATTTTTAAAAAAATATATATAAATGGTTCTATTTATTTAATAGGAATGGTAAGCTTTGAAATCAGATTTCATGGGTTCCACTCAGCCCAGTCACTTTTCAGTTGCAGGCCTTAAACTTTTGGAAGCTCAGTATTCAGTTCCCTCATCAGTAAAATGGGAAGAGTAACGATATCCCTCTGATAGGGTAGATGTGAATTTAGATAATATTATATGTAAAGTGCTTGCCTGGAACTTAACAGATGATCTCAGTCATTGCTAGTAGCGTTATTAGTCTTATCATTGTTGTTGGTTACTGGCAACTCTGCTCTAAAGAAGGATTGACAAGAGCTTCAAAAATTCATGCAATCCATAAAATATCATGAATAGAAGGAAGTGATAAGAATTAAGAACAGGGGTGGTTATGATATTCTGGACTGATTCATCACTCCTTTGTTATTTTTACTGCATACTTAATAATCTATCTTTGTCATTGGAATTAATGCTCAAGTAATTTTAAAGCTCTTGATTTATCAGGGAGCTTACTTTTTACTTTCTCATTTCTACTAACAGTCTAAATCTTTCTCCAAATATCTGGAAGCAAATAGACATTATTACATACAGTCTAAAATGTATAGATGTACTCACATACACATACACACGATGTGTAAGTGTTACCATGTCCAGGGCACTGGAACTCACAAGGTACAGAATTATAGTTCTCCCATTCTTCTAGGGAGAAGGTTCTTACACGGACCTGCATGTTGATTTATATAAATGATCAGAGAATATAAATGAAGAGAGATTTTCAGAAATTCAGATTCCTGAGGCTTATCAAACTCTCCCAACTTGGGAAGTTGTTGTTACAAGGTCTTTTCAAGGTTGGTCTGTCACAAGGTTGGATGAATAATAATGTTGACTCTAATGAAAAGGCATTCTGATGGTTACAACAGGCTTTTCAATAATTCAGTTCAGGGAAGCAGCAAGAAGAATCCCGTTAGAACCTGGTATCAGAGAAGTGATTGGTCCACAAGGAAATTCATATGGAAATTGAGGAGAGCTGCTAAAGATTAGACTGGGATGGGAATGGGTTTGCTGATTCCTATGTCAGCACAGGGCAAGAAAAGCTTCCTATAGAGATCCTGTCCTCCAGCAAAATGTTGCTATTCACACATAATCTTTGGGGAAAAAAACCCGACTTCATGTTGAATGCAGCCCCTTTGTATGTAAAGCTGACAGGGAGAGATACTTAGCTGATTTGGTCATTCTGAGTAACTGTTTTGTGCTTCTGGTGCATTCTTCCCCTAAAATTAACTTCCTGTATATTTGCCTAAACTTCACCCACACTCTCTTCTCCAGAAGCAAATATATAGCTGATTTGAAATAGATTTAAACTCTGGTCTTTCTCTTAAAATTTTCTTCAACTCTAAATTAAAAATAAGGGAATGGGTAAGAAATTGATTTCAGCAGCATGAAATCATCATACACTTCTCCCTGCTGACGAGAACAGTCTCTATCCTGGGTAGCTTCACAAATTGCTGCCTTAAAGAAGTGACAATTCGACAGGATCTTTCTCTTCTGTAATAGTATTTCTTATTATCTTAAAAAATGTAATGACTGCGGGCACTAAACGGGGCTGCTTAGACTAACAATCATATCATTTTATTCCATTTTAATCTAAAATTATGGCTTCTTTAATCATCCTCAAGCAATTAATGTCTACCAGTTTAAAAGCATTTCTGCTATTTGCTTTTGTACTTTTTCTTGGAAATTGATTCTGTATTTGTGTTGCTGTGAGGCAAACGATTTAGGCTGAAATCCCCATGTGTTCATATTCAGTATCTGCCCGTGGCACCTCTTGCTTCTGGTGTATTGATTCTATTATTTTATAAAGGTTATTTTGATGTCATTTCTTTAGGCTAAAAGTACTCAGCTGGTCTCTACCTTTTTTCCTCTAATTCAAGAGGAAGTAATTTTAAATGTAAAAAAGCATAATTGATGATAATATTGGAAATTTCACAGAGTTTTGCTCTTTCCCAGCTGTTCTTACTAATTTTATCAATAGGTGATATTGGAAACTTGCTAATTGCAAATCACTTGGCAAATATTTTAAATGCATTATTTCACTTATTCCTCCCCAAAACCCTTCCAACCTCACCGTCAACTTTTATACTTCCCTATAGGAGAACAATTCTGCATCCGTTAATTATTTATTTTAGTCTCATTTCAGATTCAGATTACTTTATGAAATAACTTGTACTTATAAAAATTTTGAGTGACAACAAAACTATTTTCCTAAAGAGATTGAAAACGTTAAAAAATATTTAAATAGAAATTTTAATATGGGTTTAAAAACGGTAAAATTATTTTGTCACCACATGCATTAATTGCATATTTTTTTTCCTGAACTTTGCCTTGTTCTTGCTCTTCTCTTATCTATTGTCAAATTTCTATTCTGTTTCTTCCTCTGCATAGGAAAAGACAAAGTAGCTTTTTAGTATACCAGCTCTTTCTAATTCGTTCGTAAGTATAAATGAACTGAGGTCATCAATTGTGACGAGTTGAATTGTGTCTCTCCACCAAAGGAAAAGATATATGTTGGAAATCTAATCCCTGCTATTTCAGAAGGTGACCTTACTTGACAATAGGATCTTTACAGAGGCAACCAAGTTAAAATGAGGTCATTAGGGGTGGGCTTTAAGCCAATATGGCTAAAGTCCTTATGAAAAGGGAAAATTTGGACACAGAGAAGTTGGCCATGTGACTGTAATGATGCATTTACAAACCAAGAAATGTCAAAAATTGCCAGCAAGCACCAGAAGCTTGAAAAGGCAAGAAAGGATTCTCCCCTAGAGCCCTCAGAGGGAGAACAGACTTGCCAGCACCCTAATTTTGGATGTCTAGACTCCAGAACTGTGAGACAATAAGATCCCATTGCTTCGAGCCACTTAGTTTTTGGTATAAAACTAATGCATAAATAAATAAAGAAAAAACAATCAACTAAAAATAGAAGTATAATTAATTTTAATTATTTCGGTTGCTAAGAATGATAGGCTAATGTTAAATGTCACCATCCAAAGGGAATCATCTGGAGGAGAGAAGTGTGAGTCATGATTAGAGAAATTCAGAAAAAGTAATTGAGGAAGTCATTCACTTTAGTCCAGAATGGCTGCCTATTTCCTATGATGTCTCGCAATTATAATGTAGTTTTGGAATATAGGTGAGGTTTGGTGGGGTGAGGTCCAGCACCCACAACCAAGAAAGAAATCTGGAGATGTCTTTGGTGCAAAACGGTGGTTTTATTAAAGCATGAGGACAGGACCTCTGGGCAAGAAAAGTGGCTGCCCCAGGGTCATGAGGGGTAGCTGATGACATACTTGGGAGTTGGCAGAGGTAAAGGAAAGGCAAGTTTCAAAAGGATTTTCATGTTCAAGAGACCTGGACAGACAGACAGAGGCCTTGCCATTGTCAGGTTAAGGTTGTTTTAGGATGCCTGGGTGGCTCAGCAATTGGGCATGTGCCTTCACGTGATCCTGGGGTCCTGAGATCAAGTCCCACATTGGGCTCCCTTGAGGACCCCGCTTCCCACTCTATCTGTGTCTCTACCTCTCTCTCTCATTAAAAAAAAAAAAAGTTAAGGTTTTTTTTCCTTTAGCAAGGCATTGACATTAAGACAGGTGGGAGCCTCCTAAAGAATTCACACATATTCCACCCAGGAGTGTGTGTGTGTGTGGGGGGGGGTGAGCTTGTGTTTGTGAGGTGTCAGCTTGTATTTTGTCCTCAGTTTGCCTTCTGATCCCTCATTAATTAGTCACTCCATTTACAAAAGACTTGTTGATATCAGAAATTTGTGGTTTTGAGGAGCCTCAGGGAGCCTCTAGTAATTTTTTACAGGCATCTCTTGGACTCAGCTGAGCTTCATCACCTTGGTGGGACCTTCCTTATATCTCATCCTCGAGAAAATTGACCCTTCCATCTTGTCTGACTCCATGGTTCCCTTACAAAGCTCTATTTTTGTCAGCCCCCTCACTCTGTATTTAAAATTATTTCTCTGTTTCTTCCTTTTCCACTATGCTGTTGATTTCTCAAGTCTACTTTATTGGGACAGAGTACCTCTTCAGTATACATTTTTGGAAAGACAGAATAAATGGAGTCAAGCAGATGTCAAGTGACTCACACAAGGTCACAGCATTAGTCTTTTACTGCTGCTGAAGAAAACTACCAAAGATTTATTGTTTCATAATTCTGGAGGACAGAAGTCCAAAATCAGTCCCAGTGGGCTCAAGTCAAGGTATTGGCAGGGCTGATTCCTTCTGAAGGATCTGGGAGGGGAATTTTATTTGCTTGCTTTGTTCAGCTTATAGTGACTACCTGCTTTTCCTTGGCTGATTTCCCCTTCTTCTATCATTAAAGCCAGCAGTGTAGCATTTTTTAATCTCTCTCTGACTTCTGCCATCAACTCTGCTTCCCTGACTCTGACCTTTGCACCCTCCTCTTATAAGGACATTTGTGATTTCATTGGATTTATTTGGATTATCCAATGTAATCTCCTCATTTCAAGATCCTTGCCCTAATCATGTCTGCAAAGTCTCCTTTGCTGTGTAAGATAACATATTCACAGGTTCCAGGGATTATGACATAAACATCTTTGGGGGCCATTATTGGTCTGTAACTGGCACACACCTCCTTCTGGGAAATCCCTGTGGTTTTGCCTGCACCTACAATAAATATCCTGATGACAGCTGCATAGGCATCTTTAGCTCTAGTTTATCCTCGCAAATCTTCAGACTTCTGTAGCCAAGTGTTTGTTGTCTATTTCTTCTTAAATGCCCCATAAATACCACAAATTCCAGGTTTCCCAAATTGAATTTATCAACTCTGCTGTCACTTCCATCTACTGTTGGCCATTAGTTCAACTCATCAGTGGCCACAGCAGTCACCAGGCTAGAAATCTTGGGATATTACGGATTTCCTCCTTTTCACTTAACCCTACTTTCATCAATGACCATATTTTGCTGATTTCATTTCCTAATTGTTCCTCAAATCTCTTTCTCCTTCTTTACTCCTCATGCCATGTTTCCATTTATTTTTTCATTGGTTCAGACCTGGACAAGTCCTCACTCTGGTCACCTCCCCTTAAATCCATCCTTCTATCTGTGACAGATTTATTTATTAAAACTTAATATAATATTTAATTAAATTTATTTAATTTAGTTGGACTTCTGACCTCTAGAAGTGTCCAATGACACGGAGTGGTGGGCTTAAGCAAGATCTGCTATAAGGCTTATGGAGAAATAGGACTGTTATAGGCCTTAACAACATGATAATGGTAGAACCGAGCAAAGTTTTGATCTAGAGGCAAACAGAAGGGTCGAGGAAGAGGTACAGACACACACCTTGCCTCATCTTATAACTGGGGAATCAGAAACTATTTAAAGTTGATGAATCCATGAAAAAACAATGAGTTTATTTTTGAAGTCCCAACATAACAAAGTAAAGACATAAGGAATATACATAACTGATAAATATTGGGCAGAAGAGCAGGAAAGTGGAGGTAACATCAATGAGCTAATTTCTCAGGTTTTATGGCAAAAGATCAATGGATACTACTTATAATTGATAAAGAAATAGAAATATAATAAGCATAATGCTTTGTATTATGGAGGAAAGATGAGAAGAATTAAGAGTCAGCTTATCCGAGGAGATGGCTATGGGTGGGGGACAGGGAAAATACATATTTTGACTTATATCTGTTTGCTTTTTGAATGTTTTATTTCTAAGTATGCCTATTACAATAATAGTATGTGAAATATCACCTGTTGATAGAATATCTTGATGACAAGGAATAGAAGATGAGTCTAGGTGGCTTCCACAATTTATCTCATATAAGAGGAAGTCTGGAGTATGTTGAGTGTGTCAAGGCTCTGCTCCATTTCTCTGTGGTGAATTGGACCTGGCCTGTCCTACGTGCAGGCATCCTCAGACCCACAGCAAGTTTGGGTATCATATCCATAGGAAATACTGTTGATGTCTTGCTCAGATCATACTTGTCCCCAAGCTGCTGTGAGAATTGCATTTGGCCAAATAGAAGGCACCTTGTCTGGGAGGTAATGCCCCTCCATTCGAGGGCAGGGTAAGAGAAGGGCGCAACCAGCAGCTAATAACTGATTGACAAGGGAGAACAAAAGGTTATCCCTTTGCCTCAAGGTGGAACCAACCTCAAGTGCAATTTTTGTTCCAAGTTTTCCTGTAGAACCACGCTGAAGCCATTCACCCACTGATAATACATTCTTGCTTAGCTTTTCTTCTATATCTTATTCTGCCTGTCTCATTACCACTCTCCCGAGAGTATGCTTTCAGTAAATACCTTTCATAAAGGTCCACATCGAATTTTTTTTATCAGTTCTTTAGGGAACTCAGCCTAAGATAAAATGTCTGTAGCTCATTCATTCCAGAATCTCCCCCTAATCTCCCCCCCGGGCTTACCCTCCTGCCTCACTTGCTTTAATTGCATCACATTTGTATGCTTAGACCAACCACTAGTGAAGGAATTACTACCTTAGACTATGCATCTGAGATGGAATGATTTGGGGGAATCAATCATTCGAACTACTGCAGATATGAGTGGTTATGATCAGGTCTGTTGGAGGATTTAATTTTTCCCATGGGGCACTGGTAGGTGAATTTCTGTGTTAGTATTACAACCCTGAATCTGAAATTGCAGGGAACTATGATGAGGACACATTAACTTATTTAACTGAAGAAGCTCTTGATAATTTTAGAAAAACAGTATTTTTCCAGTTCATCTAATTCTCAGGCAACTCCAATGCCCTAAGTCTCTAAAGTAATTTTTAAAATTTTAATGAAGGAACACTACTTCTTTGGGAGATGACTCTACAAAAGAATAATGCCAGATTTCATGATTTGCACTGCACAATGACACATAGTTAAGCTGACAGAGAAAGCTTCATCTCTTTGCAAAGCACAAATATACTAGGAAATGCTGTGAGATTTAACAACCAGTCTTGTCCTGAAACCATAAGGTCAGGACAAAACATAAAAATCGAAGCAACTCTATCTATTATAAACAAAATTCATGTGAAATGAATTTTTCCAGACATCTAGGGCATCATCAGGAGCAATAAAATTTAGCAGCTGCTTCAATTTGTGGAAAAGTTAGAAAATTGGAGCAAATGAAGGGACAACATGGGGTAGTTTCTTCCCTAATGTTCTTTCACCTACTTCTCCCCATAATCCACGCTCTGCCATAGGGATATAGCTCTACAATTTCTGGCTCTTTTCTCATTGCAGAAAAACAAACAAACAAACAAACAGTGAAATGGAAAAGAAATGAGTTGACCCAAAGACTTAGTATTTATTATGTGAAACAGAAACTATGTAGACTTTGCTTTTTGGCTTTCAATTTTCCAGCTCATCAAATGGAGTGTTTTGTTTTACTACTTCCTCAAGAGAAAACATGAAGATGAATAGAAGCATGTGAGTAGTAAAACTTCTTATAAGGAGAGAGCAATTAAATCAAAGGACTATCTAGTGCTCCATTATTTTAGAAAGTGGAAAAGATAATCTGCATAAAATTTAGAGCCCATGAAGGTGATGGTGACAAGTAGAGATACTTTTCTAACATAGGAGGCCTACACAATGGGGCATATTGTCTTATAGGACTCTAGAAATATGAGGATCTTTCCTACTTTACGCAGAGCTCACTGTGTGATCTTGGGCAGATCACTTAACTTGTCTAGTTTAAGCTTTCCTACTCTGAAATACTAGGAGATAATAATAATAGTAGTAGTAGTAGTAGTAGTAGTAGTAGTAACATACTCTGTCAGTTATGACAAGGGTGACATTTATTAAGCATATGCAATATGACAAGCACCATGTGAAATACATATTTACTCCTTCTTTTCTCAAAACCCTCTGATGTAGGTGTTCAAATTCCAATTTTGTAGAATTGATCCATTTGTTAAGAGGCTTTTGGTATTAAGTTTCATAGGAAAACTAATCAAACTGACTTATACAATAAGAAGAATTGATTATTTCCTATAATGAGAAGTCTCAAGCCAGGACTCGAATCTAGGTCTGACAACATACATGTTTTTTTGAAATCTTTCCTTGTAAACTGTTGTATCTTGTTGGCAAAGAAGAAGTTTTACGGAAAGCCTAAATCATTTACAAGGTACATTTTGGAAAGCTCTACATACCAGGAATGTAGATGAAGTGATTTGTGTTTGTCCCCTCTTCTCCCACTCCAACCCTTAGCTTTGCCTCGGAAAGAATGGGCGACATTATTGCCATACTTCCTTTCTTCTCTTTCTTCTCAGCCTTTTTGTGGTTGGGAATACAGCAGACTTCAATGAGCATGATGTCATCACATCTCATTTGTGACAGGAAACCTGGAGATGTTTAAGTCACCTTCACGGCGCACTTCATATGAATGGAGACACCACTGAACAACTTTTGAACTTGAGAGGCAGCCAGCCAGGTCCACAAATGTGAATGATGCAATGATTGAAAACAAGTCCTCCCCTGTTTCAGATAAAGGTATTTATTCTTTGAACATGCTACAGGGAAGATCAAGTCATAAATACACTGAAGAATAGAGAGGTTTGATGAATAAGCACTGAAAAACAAAAGCACAAGAAGTATTTACAAGGAATTGTTTACAAGTGGATGGGATCAAATGGACAGTTACCCATGGATGTGAGAAGATG
The DNA here is from genome assembly GCF_048418805.1 of Vulpes vulpes. Lineage (NCBI taxonomy): Eukaryota > Metazoa > Chordata > Mammalia > Carnivora > Canidae > Vulpes > Vulpes vulpes. The sequence goes on along the minus strand of NC_132783.1, from coordinate 131,531,752 downwards.
GACCAAATATATTTGTTTCCCAAAAAGTGGAAGAAAATGTGTTATTCTGATTCTGTAGAGTATAAATTATCAACTCCCTTGCCACTTAACTGGAGGGCACTACTACCTCATCAAATGTCAAGGAAGTCTGAATTGGATATCTCTGTAGACATTATAAAGTATAATGTTTAGAGTTATTGTTTATATTAAGGAAATCAAGGAACCAAACAGATTTTGACAACTGAATCATTTTTTTATTCTATTGCATTACTTCTTGCATTTTTTTTCATTTTTGTTTTATGGGTTGTCATATTCAAAAACAAGTGAGTTAGCATCTGAACTTAAGGCAACGGTAAATGGAAAGTTTTTTCATGGTCAATATACCTGTCACCTATATATTTGAGTTCATTCTTCGTGACTCTAGCTCTTACTCACTGATACGAAGGTGGTGTCTTAATTGAGTAAATTTTCAAAAGTGCTGCAGTTTCCTGGTCATTAGTAATTTGAGCAAATTGATTTAAGTTATGCTTCTGAGAATCCCTTTCCCTTCCACCTGGTTTATCTCCCTACAGGGAAATACCTTTGCTTTTCACCCTTCTCCTACAGGATACGTCTTTTTTTTTTTTTTTTAATCATAGAGGATTTATTATAAACATGGCTGATGTCCCTAATGGGATATGATGGTCCATTATCATTTGATTTGTTTTTTGGGGGATCCCTGGGTGGCGCAGCGGTTTGGCGCCTGCCTTTGGCCCGGGGCATGATCCTGGAGACCCAGGATCGAATCCCACATCGGGCTCCCGGTGCATGGAGCCTGCTTCTCCCTCTGCCTGTGTCTCTGCCTCTCTCTCTCTCTCTGTGTGTGACTATCATAAATAAATTTTAAAAAATATTATGATTTTTTTGTTTTGTTTTTTGATTTGTTTTTACTTGTCTTTTCACAACTGAGAATGACTTAATGTTCGGTTTTGTCACTTTTGTTACTCTTACTTTTTCCTTGATTAACTTTCATACTAGCATATAACACTGCAGCAGGATGAGGAGCAAAGAGTATTTAGTCTCTGGTAACTTCAACAGATGTCTTTGCTTTGTTTCAAAACTCTTTCCCCTGTGGGAAAAGAGCCAGCTTCTTGGCCATCCCTTGTCTATGTCTCTATTCATCAAAGTAAGGAATAAAAAGCTTATCATTCTGAAATGTTTATTTGAGAAGCATCATAGTATTTTAAGTAGACCCTCTGCAGTAGGTCCAGTGTCAGGATACTGAAAAGATGACTGAATTTGTCTTTGGTTCTATGTTGTTAGCACAGACCTGCAAATGGGGCTATGCCGCTCTCAAATTCCACTTGGGGAAAAACGATGGAAAGCATTAGGTCTTCTCTGCTATATAGTTTAATAAAATTCTTATGGTAAAGAAGAGCTATAATATTTTATAATTAGTACACATTTATTTTATTTACTTGTTCACCCATTCTACATCTGCTTATTAATTTATCAGTGCTGCATCTGCAAAGAATTGGAAGTTGTTTAAAATTAATGAATTAGCTAATTAATTAAAATAAAAATCCACAGAAGAATTAAAAATAAAACCAGGAAGACCAGACTCCATCCAGGGGTAAAGGCCTTCAGGTTTAGTTTGATGTTGAAGAAATCACATGGACACTGAATTATTTTTAGATGGAATCAACAAACCTAGATCCAAATATTTACATTTAGGTCCATATTTTAATAGCAGATGACCCTGTTTTTCCATCTCACTGAGAAAATGGAAGCAATTGGAAAAGAATTTCCCTGTCCCCCCACACAGTTGAGTATATCTGAACCTATAATCTCTATTTTCCTTCCTATTACCATGGGAATTCAGCCCCTGCTCTCATTTGAGGGCAATTGCTCCACTTGTGCACAAGTCTCCAGCATGCTTTTCATCTGGTGAAGGACTTTTCTCCTGCAATTATCATCTGTCCCCTGTGTCTTCTATTATTTGCCCTTTACTATTGGAGCATTCTATTGCCTCCAGAAACTCTATAATAGCTCCTATTAAGCACACATGCACACATACAGGCTGATGCCATCTTCCCCTTCCTTCTATTGTCATGTTGCTTGTTGCCTGTATAACAAAGTATTGAAAGTGCCATCTACAATCTCTATTGGGATTTGAGAAGGCTAGTAAACTAATATTTTCTTTCCTGTTCCAGTTAAGAGAAAAACAGAAGACTTTGGGAAACTGAGATTACTGATCAAAAGAATATGGGAGAACATAGAGCTTAGATCTTGTAGCCCATATGTTGGCTAATATTCTCTATGTAATTGGACAGGCATTCCATCATTGGCACAGCTGGGCAAATGTAGTCGCCAGCAACCCACCCCACCTTGCAGAGACAGGCCCCATTGCCCTCGAGAGAGAAGAATAAAATGTGTGCTCTCTAGGTAGAAAGATCCAGAAAGGGAAGGAGGAAGTGCATTACATTTTCTCAGTTCTTTCTCCAATTCAGCATCATATCATTTCCTTGTCCTTCCTTGGTAAAAAGTGATGAGGTGGAGAAAGGCCAGGTGGAATTCTAGTGGAGGTCTGCTCATGGAGATATGGAGCAAGAAAAGAAGGCCATCTCCTCCTACTGCCTGCACTTCCTTCCTATCTCCCTCAAACCTCAAAGACTTAGCTGCACTAGACTCTGGCCTGTCCACTCTACAGCCTTACTATAGGGTTCCCTCACTTGCGCCACTCTAACCATGCCAACTCTTAATTCCATATCCTCCCTAACTTCCTTTTCCTGCACCACAAATCTCCAGAAGGACTTTCTGGGTTCATTCTCTGCCTCGCAGGAATAAGGGGAACCAGGCTAGGGGTTGCCTTGGGTCCTCTCCAAGCTAAGCACCACCCATCTATTTCTCTACTGCAGTGGTCCCACATTGGCACAGAGCTTCCCCTGGACCTGAGTTTGGCAGGCTGGCACTCATTAGTGACCTCAACAAGAGGAGCATCGGTGGGCAATCATGGTGAGAGCCTGACTGGATTAGACTCAAGAGAGATGAGAGGAAGTGGATGAGTGAAAACACAGGCAAACATAGGGACTGCGGAACATCATACTCCCTTAGCGACACCAGCCATTGATGCTTATGTGGTCTATATAATTAAGCACCTATGAAAAAAATACTCATTTCTTTAAATATGTGCTTTTAAAAACTTTCTTTTTACTATGGAACCAATATTTTAATCAAAGAAACTACCTTTGAAGTCTAAGTTGTCACAGACATTAACTCCTCTAACAAAGATGATTTTCACAGCTATGCTGTATACATTTTCTTACCTTCATTTATCAGGTGAAGAGGAGGATCAATATACCTGTTCTGGCTTCACAAGTTTAGGAAGAAGAAAAACTTATCTAATATGAGGAAAACTGGAAAGCTTCTCTTTCCCCATTCTCTTCTTGTTACTCTGCTGTACCTTGTAGGGGAGGTGCGGGTGATAACAGGACTGGAGCTGCTAATACAATTGAGCCACTTATACAAGATGGCATGGCCACTGCAAGTGATCATATAGTGGTTGCTTGTGGCCTTTGGCTTCCAGCTTCTGTGGGCTTAATTAACATGCGTTGGCATGAACCTGAATCTCACTCTCACTCTGGTTCTACATTCCTACATATATGCGATGATAGGTAAATTAACATAAAGGCCTAGTCTTAGGCTGTGTGTTCTTTCCTCTTTTTAAACATACTCAGGCCCTGGGGAGATTGCATTACTCTAGGATTGGTGGCAGACTTAGGGGCCCTATGGGAAAAAAGAGGGCTGCGTGGGCCTTCAGCCTAAATTGTCCTAACTTTACGGGGGGATTCTTATATTATGGTATTAGGCAGTAATCCAGCTAAGAATAAGGTGATAATTTGATTCCCCTATTGTCATTGTTCCACTAAGTATATAATATCACAGGACCTTCATGGAGAAAACAGGCCATCAGACCACACAATAGAAATCAGCTATTCTGGATCTTGTGAGCATCATAACACCTTGAAATCCCTTCACCTCTCAGCCCTAAAAAAGACACATATGCAGTCCCAATACCTGGGATTCCTATGCCCTATTGGAATATGCCAAAACATGGTCTAGATGACTACCAAAGGAGGAAACAATTTTAGATTTGTAAGCCTCTAGTATATCTTATATTAATATAATAGAGTACCTAGATGAAGCCAGCCTGCAGGGGCAGGAAAGATACATAGGAACTCTGGTTAAAAATGGCACAAAATGGGATCCCTGGGTGGTGCAGCGTTTGGCGCCTGCCTTTGGCCCAGGGCGTGATCTTGGAGATCCGGGATCGAGTCCCACGTCGGGCTCTTGGTGCATGGAGCCTGCTTCTCCCTCTGCCTGTGTCTCTGCCTCTCTCTCTCTCACTGTGTGCCTATCATAAATAAATAAAAATTTAAAAAAAAATGGCACAAAATGATTGAAGTCCCTACTTCTGACAAGTTATGGTTTAAGTCAAGAACTCCAAGCTGTAACTTGAAACTAACCTGATGCTTAAGCAACAAACTTTAATTTCAAAGTTGTAATTCTTTTATCCGTGGGTTGAAAACAACACATTTTAGTAGTTGAAAATAGTTGGCCCATTTTCTCAAAAATGGATGTTTGTTAAAGTTCTTGGGAAAGCACTTATGCTTTGGAACAAACTATGCTATGAGGTCATATTTAGGAAAGCCTTTTGCAAAAGCAGCCAACAACGTTTTCGTTCTCATTCATGTTTTTGCTTGTCTCTTAGATACTGCTCTTCTTAGCCTGTACTTAGCTTTCCCAAGGGTTCAAGTACCAGAGCTATTGTCTTCATGCTACAAATCCAATCCTAGCGACAATAATGCTCTCTAAATTCATTTTTGTTGTCATGCAACCTAATTGGGTTATTAAGCTTTGGAAAACAAAATGAAATTAGGTGAACGACATCTTAGCAATCTGAGATAGTCAAGATATTTATGATCAGACAAAGCTGTGGTTAATATTAGTGCTGAAGAAAGAGTCAATGCTATGGGATTTAAAGGGCAAAGGATAGGAAAACACAGTCTCTGTGTACAGGGACTGTGGGTGTTTGTTGGTGTTTTGTCTCTTGCTGTAGAAGAAATTACCTAAAAACTTAGCATCTTAAAGCATCCATTTTATTTTGTGGTCAGGAATTTTGTGGTCAGGAATTCGGGAAGCATTCAGTAGGCAATTCTCACTTGGTGGCATCTTTTGCTTTTGCAGTCAGACGTAGCCTGGGGCCTGGAGCCATGGATATCACAATAATTCTCACAGGGCTGTCAGTTGAGGCGGTCACCCAAGCAGTTGCACATGGCCTCTCTGTATGGCCTGGGCTTCTTGCAGCATGGCTGCAGGGTCCCAAAGGGGGAACAAATGTGAGGCATCTAGATAGGTGGCATGCCAAGAAGCAAGGCAAGGGTTGCCTTTTGATTTATGTTCTAGCCTTGGACATCACAGTGTCACTTTCCCTGCATTCTGTAACAAGGCCACCTCAGGTGCAAACAGAGTGGCATTAGACCCAACCTATTGAAAGGAGGAATGTCAAAGAACTTAAGCCCATCTCAGTCTACCAAAAGCTGTCTGACAAGCTACCTGAAGTCTAGCTTCTTAGAATGCTCAGGAGAGGGGGTCCTGTTTGGCTCAGTCAGTTAAGTGTCTGCTTTTGGCTCAGGTCATGATCTTGAGTTCCTGGGATCAAGTCCCGTGTTTACTGAGTCCCCACTCAGTGGGAAGTCTGCTTCTCACTTTCCCTCTCCCCCTCCTTACCATTCATGTTCTCTCTAGCTCTCTCTCTCTCTCTTTCAAATAAATAAATAAAATCTTTTAAAAAAAGTGTGCAGAAGAATTTCCCAGGAACGATATAACAATAAGTGAAAGTATTTGTTTTGGAGACTTTTATCTATTCCTCACAGATTAAATGAAAAGAGTGATTATTTCCCCCAGGTTCATAGGAAAAACAATAAGCTTGTTTTTCTCCTGTTACTCTGTTTAGACATGTACACATTGTGAAATTCTTGCCAGGATTGAAGAGATGGTCTTATTAACAATGATTTTCAGAAGAAAATTTTCCATCTGCTCTTTTAAATCAGAGATACGATTTTCTACTAGATGTTGAAAAAATACTCTATTGACTTTCAGTGGTCAAAAAGTTACACGTTATTTTTCTGAATTGTTCTAGTACAAATATACTTTTTAAAGTGTAGTTTTCAAAGAACCCACTTTCATCAAAAAGAATCTGCCAGCACAAAGTGTCATTTATAAAACTCTGATGTAGTAATTACCTATATAAAGGAGCCTCTGTTTTTGTTTGCTATGACCTGTGGATAAAAAGAAGAAATCTTATCACTTGAACAATGCATCTAGTTTGGCAAGTATACTTAGGCAATTGTTTATTCTTGATTTCTCCCCCTTTGAATTTCCCAGGAAAACTTAATCTTGATTTGTTTGCTTTGAAATCATGTAGTGGCATTTGTCCCCTGTCAAAGAAAAAAGATATTCACTTCAAGCTGGGCAGAAAAGTACTATGTATAGTTGTTTTCACCTTCAAGGTGAGGTTTAAATAGAGTTCAACAAATCAAAACCAAAAAAAAAAAAAAAAAAGGAGAAGATAATTGAAAGCGTTTATTCTCATCACTCCTGACCCAGTGCTTCCCAAACATGAACTTGTGTAGGAATTAAATGAAGAACTGAATCTGTGGTTTCTAGATCAGTAGGTCTTAAAAGGGGCTGGAGATTTTTGCATTTTCAAAAGTTCCCAGGAGATGTTGATGCCCCTGGTTAATAGAACACATTTTGAGCAGCAAAGAAGTACAGTAACTAGCAATGATTAGCTGCGACAGAGTGGGACACACTAGGAAAGAGAACTTAGCCAAGACTGCCTATCTGTGCAGGTGGGCTTCCAAGAGGAACACATTTTTATATATTTAAAACTCTTCTTAAAATTTATGATTTTTGTCAATCTTTATCAATGGTATCAAATAATGGTAAAATATATGAAAATACTTATGGAAACATTGTCTTGTTTTGTTTTATGAGTTTTAAGGAAAATTATGGGAAATATGAAGCATTCACTCATGATTACTGTTAAATGAATGACAAAAAATATTCAACACATTAGGATAGCTGAGGAAAGATATCTGTTTTTCAGAGAATAAAAACTATGCTGACTCTGATAAATGGTTTTGACTGATTTCCAAAAAGATTATTTAAAATGCTAATGTTAATTAGAGTGGATTTTGCCAAATTTCTGGACCAATGATTATAATTTTATTGACATAAAGATTTTATGTGCTTTTTCTTTAAATTATATACTTTACAATATGAAATATTACAAGATAAAGTATATTGGGAAAAACAAAACAAACACTAAAAGCACCCAGAAATCCATTGTTAATATTTTGGTATTTCTTTACATAATTAAAAAAAATCAAGATCTAATTTTTTAAAAATTCCAAAATTTTTTTACTTATGTTAGCTGATTTTTTTATTTAATATCTCATTACCAGTCCATGTTAAACATTTGACTACATTTTTAGGGGGGTTATAATGCTTCTTCATGCAGGCATTTCATAATTCAATAAACTTACTTTTTTAAAGTTGCTTCAGTTTTTCACTATTTTGCAGCACTGTAATAAACATTTGCAAATGTTCCTTTTTGTTCATGCTCTCCAATTTTTCCCATGAAAATTTTTGTTTACTAGTTCAAATGGTGTGCATGTTTCTAACATCCTTGCACACATTAATGTCAAGAAACCATCTTTCTGAAATGCACAAAACTTGACTCCCTCCAGCTCACTCACTACCTTGATCTCTGCTAATTTGCCATTTGATAAATGAGACTTCTCAAACTGGCAAAGTCACTGTGAAACATCCACTCTCATGCGCAGTTAATGGGAGAGTAAATCAGAGCAATATTCTTGGAAAACAACTTTTAGCTAAGTATAAAAAGCATTGGGAATGTCCATACCCTCTGACTTATTTCTGAGAATTTACCCTCAAGTGACAACTCAAGATAATATTTCCATTTATATTTTTAATAGCAAGATTTTGTAAACATACTAAAAAAGTAAATAAATCATTATGTAAATTATGACATATGTATTAAAATTATTAGGCAAGGACTAAAAATCCTTTTACAGAGGGTATAATATGTGTCAACAGAAATGCTGGGCGGAAGGAAATATACTCAGATCATTAAGGAGTGGCTGCCTGTGAGCGGTGAAATTCACATTACACAACTCAAGGAAGTGTTCTTTACATGTCAATACAATCTGTGTCTTCCCCCCAGAGTTGTACAGTAACACTGTTGAGATTATGGAATTTTTCATTCTCCTTGACTAGAGGAATTTTTCATTCTCCTTGACTAGCCCTTCTGATTGGCTAATGTGAGGGGATACCCCAAGGGGACATTTCATAAAGAAGACACAAGAAAACTAATAGCCAAACAAGAGATGTTTACTGAATGCCCAAGATTTGAAGCACTGACCATCAGTACCAGGGGTGTTCTGCTGGATTCTGGGAAACAAAAAATCTGGATTCAGAGAAACAGAGCTATACTGTCGGATGGTTTCCTGTTTATCAATACTAAAAATAATGAATACTGTAAAATAAAGGAACAAGTTTGGTATTTCAGACCCCATGATCAGCGAGTGAAATCTTAATGTCTATTTAAGATCATATTTCACCTGATGGTGGAAAACCTAGTTTGATCAGCTCAGGGTAAGTGGATTTTGTTTCAGTTGTTTCTGGTATGAATTTAATGAAATCCAGGCCTCCTTTGATCCCTCAGCATCTCTTCTCCCTGGAAAACCCCTGAGCTCCAGCCCTCTACTGTCCTACCATCACTGGGGAGAGGTTTCTGGTGCCTGACCATTGGTTGGTCCCTGCTGGCTTCCCACATTGGGTCTCCACGCATATGCAGGCATAGATGCTGTCCTCAGTGTTTTCCAGGCTGAGTAAAGTTTGACGCTGCCAGTCCGTGCCTACAACAGTACCTGCCATAGAATAGGCACCCAGTAAATATTTGTTAAATAAATGACTTAACACCATTTAGGCAAGGAAGTAGGAGAAAAGGTAGCTAAGGGATAGAAAGGAATGGGGAAAAAGTTCAGATACTCCCTTAGACTTTACCTTCTGAAAGAATAATTAATCATATGTATTGGCTCACTATGTGCCAAGCACTGTGGGAAGCTTTATATGCATAATGGGGCTTCATTTCTAACTGAGCTGTGATCTGGGATCTCCTGGCCATTGGATCTTGCCTTTTCGAAATGGGCTGATTGTCATGGAAAGCAAAAGACTTACTACGTTCTCAGAAATCTCCTTTTTCAAATCGTCCTTTAAGAAAAATTTAACTTTCTTCTTAGGTTTATATATTCATTAGTATGTTCTCTATAAACATTTTCTTTTGAAAGAATCAAGGAGCATGTCTATAGCCTTTACAATCCTTGTTTCATTCCAGAGGCTGCCTGAAAATTTACATACACAAAATACTTCACAAGCTCTCTCCACCTGAGATGTCACATGAAAAGTACAAGTGATCACTTCAAGTTAATCTCTCAATAAAAGCTAATATGTCTATTTAACTTTTTCCCATTGTTCTTAAAGAGGAACACGAGAAAGCAAAGCCACTCACTAGGGTAGCACCAGTGTCCCTTTATATAACACCACAGAGAAGAAATTTGTTTGGAATTTTCAAAAGGCTGTGCTCTCCTACTTTGCTTCCAGAAGATCACTCGTTATAGTCATTATCTGTACATTTCTAGCATGTCTAGCAAGCTAATCTTTCCCCCAAAAGTTTACTCCTGCAATTCTGAAGTTGTATAATAAGCTTAAAGATGGTGAATTGATCTTGTATTTGGATGGAAAAGACAATAGGGCACTTTGCATTCAGAGAATCATTCCTCCTCCTACCTCAACTCTCTAAAGCTTCACAGAAACAAAGGAATTTCCATTGCAGCTCTGAAGGTTAGATACGGTAACATATTTAATTATAGATTAAATTGTTTCTGGCTTTAAAATATTAAACCTGTTATTTACTTCTGAATACATAGTGGTTAAAAATCTTGTTGCTTAAAATGAGTTATATAACCATATGTGTCAAAATGTGCATTAAACATTTAACATATGCTAGCCGGGTCTTATCTTTGAACAAGATTTGTAAATAAATAGTACATTTAGGTAACATTTATCTATTATAAAGTACTTATCGAGGATCCTTTCCAAAGCATTTGGATTGCTTAATGATATTAGGACAGATTAACATAAATGCCAGAGTAAGTAAAATTTCCTTTTTTGCAAATCTAGTTAAATTTTCCCTGGGGGGAAAGATGTGGTTTGACTCTTGTTTCTTTTATTTTTTAAATTCTCTACATCATTCAGTCTAAAATTTCAATTTTAAATACTTTTTTTTAAAGTACATTAGAAAAAAAATAATAAAGTACATTAGGACACCATTTGGAAATGATCTAGCAATGTAAAATGGCTACATGTTTTGTGTGTGATTTGAATGTACTGCCATCAAGCAGTGGTGGTAATTTTTTTATAGCCAAAGGAATAGATGCTTGGGTTCAGAGGGCTGTGCCTCCAGACCAGAGGAAGTCGGCTTTTATGGATAAAGCTTCTGTGGGGTCTTCAAGACATTCAGTCTCTGTGAAACATTTCTCCTGAGAGTTTTTCTGGACCAACCCCATTCCCCTCTTTAATTTATTTATTTATTTTTAAAAATTTTTTATTTATTTATGATAGTCACAGAGAGAGAGAGAGAGAGAGAGAGAGAGAGGCAGAGACACAGGCAGAGGGAGAAGCGGGCTCCATGCACCGGGAGCCCAACGTGGGATTCGATCCCGGGTCTCCAGGATGGCACCCTGGGCCAAAGGCAGGCGCCAAACCGCTGTGCCACCCAGGGATTCCCCCCCTCTTTAATTTAAAGTCTCTTCTTCTCATTGAGCTTTGATGACTTAATGTGGGGTCTGTCTATGAATTTAGATTCTATTTAAAAAAAAAACATTTTATTTATTCATTCATGAGAGACACGCAGAGAGAGGCAGAGACACAGGCAGAGGGAGAAGCAGGCTCCATGCAGGGAGCCAGATACAGGACTCCATCCCAGAACCCCGGAATCACTACTTGAGCCAAAGGCAGATGCTCAACCACCGAGCCATCTAGGCACCCCTGGACTTAGATTCTAACCCAAAGTCTGGTGTCTGTTTTTCCTACTCTACTGTACACAGGTGAGAATGGCAGTGAAAAAGGTAAATCATATCTTATTCAGAATTTCTTTGACTTTTCCCTTATGTAACACCTTTTATGCCCTGATGTCATCTTAAAGGTCATGCTTAACTTTTTGTAAATTTCAGAAGAAATAAAAGTTTCTCCATCCTCTCCCACCTTCCCTTCATCAGTTCCCCTTCCATTTCCAGAATAATTATTCCTTTTGCTATACTCAGCTCATCAACAAGTTCCTGCATCCCATTCTGCTGATCTCTTTCAAGATGTAACAGATAGTTGTGGTGTAGATAGAATGAGATGCAAGAAGTGATCCCTTAAGTCTCCAATGGTCTTTCTGTTAATAGAGGGCTCCTGCCTACCAAAAAACTTCATATGAATAAAGAAGTCACAATTTCCAAGACAAAACCCAAAGAAATGCAGCTTTCAGGGTTAACTGATACACACTGGGTTCAGATTTTAACAAGCTTCTTATGTAATGGTGACCTATTCTGTTTATAAGCAACAGTGCATCCAAATGCTCATCATGGCTTTTCAACTTGCAATAGAATCCCACTGATTTCCTCTCTTTACATTTCTCCTCTCTTCCCATTTTTAATGCATTTTTCATAACACACACATGTAAATGCATGTATATGTTTATGTCTATATACATGTGTATATGTACACACACATATCAGAGATTGTGGTGTATAATTTGGTATATAAATATAGCATATAGATATATAAATATAGACCTTTCTTTGGATATGACTTTTTGATACAGAATATTTCCATTATTTGACTGGCAAATTATTTAAATTCATATCCAGTTGACTTGTCCTCATGAACCTTTGGTCAGAATAAAAATTCCATTTTGACAGATAAAATAAAGGTACTGTCAAAGCAACAGAACTTAATATAACTATTGGTCATCACATCATCACTACTTTAGTATAGATTACAAACAATAATTTCCTGGTAACTGTTAAACCTGCCTTGCCTTTGTAAATGCCCTAAATATCTTTAGTAGGAATTATTTGGTGAGCCTAGCAGAAATTTCATATAAAAAGAGATCTACTTGGTAGATATATGAAATTAGTAGTACTTGAACATTGAGTTCCATTTTCCAAAAACAAATTAGGCATAAGAAATCATATTTCTTAATAAGTATAGGTGCACTTCTATTCCATTTCATCACAGGCTGCCTTTGTCACATTTGAGTGGTTTAGAATAAATACATTTTTAAAAACCTGTTATTAGTGAGGCAAAATACAGGAGGTAATAACTAAGTAAAGAAACTGACATTGACTTCATGCTTCACTAAAGTGTCTGGATCTGTTTTTGGTACAGTTTGATCCAGTCTTCTCAAATTTTTAAAAATATTTTATTTATTTATTTGAGGGAGAGAAAGAGCGCTTACAAGTCGTGGTGGAGAAGGGCTGAGGGAGAGGGAGGAGATTCTCACTGAGCAAGGAGCCTATGGGGATGCAGGGCTTGACCCCAGGACCCTGAGATTGATCATGACCTGAGCTGAAGGCAGACGCTTAATTGACTGAGCCACACAGGCGCCCCAATCTTCTCAAACTTTTAAACAGTCTGATAATCTAATCACATGCTCAGATCAGATATATAAGAATGTGGTATGGAAATTGCTAGTAGTCAGAGCAATTATAAGCCTTACTTTGGATTTGACTTCCTGATACAATTGAAAATAGCGTGATTTAAACTATCGAGGATCCAGGTTACTACCTGGAGAATTCACCTATCTTCCAGGTGTCATGTAATCTGAAGGAAAAAAAAATTTTCTTCTTGGGAACTTGACTTATTAAGGGCAATTCTCTCCTATACCGTGAAATTCTAGGGTGAAATCTGTGCATGTGGATTCCATAGATTCTATAGAAGACCTTCAAATTCTATTCAAGTTTGTAATCTCCATGCCTTGAAAATATTTTCCCTCAAATCTGACTCTATATTCTTTCAGAGGGCATAAAAAGATAAAAGGTATCCTTAAAAGAAATGGCTTAGGCTGAAAAAGTACCCAGAGATACTTTACCCTCAATACACACACACACACACACACACACACACACACACACACACACTTTCCAGCCCTCTGACATTTCAGTGTGGAAAGACTGCAAATACCATGGAACTGGGATTAATATTTCAAGTGGTCCTGTTCAGGTATCGGGTTCTGAGACAGAGTTTGGCAAAATAGGTCCAATCCATTAAGGACATTCACAGGTCCATTGTAGATACTGTGGGTTTTTCATAAACCCTATTGTACAGTTCAAAGTACTGCTTTTTCATGCTCAAATTTTATGCTTCCTATTTATTTCACTGTGAAATGTTCTTTCTTATGTGAAATGATGAGCAAAGAAGATGCAGTATTTGTTTTTATGTTCTTGAAAAAAACAAACAAGAAAATTGGCAACCTAACACTGGCTATCAAATTTGCTTTTGGAGAATTACCACCCTGTAGAATGAAAAACTCAGGAAATCGGTCCCCAGCATGAAGTGCACACACTCCCTTCATTCTTGCTGAATTATCATTCTGTTTTTGTAAGCCACTCTGTAGAAAATTTTATGTTATTGCTCTGACCATGCAGAGAGGCTCCCTCTACCTCACCTACAAATATAAGCAAGCAAACCAACAAACGACGGAATGCAAGTATAGCCTAATTATTTCTTATTTCATGGAGTACTTGAATGGTTGAAAGGCTACTGAAATATCGTGTTTCTTTGTCTAATCCCATATTCCCTATAAAATTAGTGACTTTCTATCATATAATTATATAAACCTTTTTAGTAATATTGGAAAATCGTTATTTTTTAGGTAATATATTTGAAAATGTACCAATAAAAATTTAAAATGTGAACAGATAAGTTCAAAAATCAATGAGAGCTTAACTGAATAGAACCTAAAGCAACATGATGACAATAAAGATTCACAGTAGGAAGAAAAATTTAAAGTCAGTTTCTCCAAATGACTTTTGAAGTAATTAAAGAGTCAACTAAATCTTCCACAGTATCTAATAGCTCTCTACTGCATAGTTAAATAATCGGCTTTCAATACCTGCTTCCTTTTAAAGTGGGTGGTACATGTATATTTTAGGTATTGTTTTGTAAATATCAATTTGGGACTAATAGAAAATACGACTATCTTAAAAACTACTAAGATTTAATATAAAAGGATAAAATTAGGGGTGTCTCGGTGGCTCAGTCAGTTAAGCATCTGCCTTCTGCTCAGGTCATAATCTGGGGTCCTGGGATTAAGCCCTCTATCTGGCTCTCTGCTTACAGGTGAGCTTGCTTCTCGCTCTTCCTCTGCCACTCCCCCTGCTTGTGCTGTCTCTCTTTCTCTGTCAAATAAATAAATAAAATTTTTAAGAAAAAAATCAATTATGCTAATTTGGTTGATACTGTTTTCTAAGTTTTGTATATCCTTAATGAATATCTTATCTACTTTATCAATTGAGATAAGGATATTTTGAATGAGGTGCTAAAATCTCCAATGAAAATTTTATGTACTTTTAATTTTAATTGTATATAATTTTAATGTTTCTTAGTTCTGTCAGTTTTAGTTTCTATTACTAGACAAATGAAAAATAAATTTAAGATACTAGAGTATGACTTGGCTTCTCTGAAAACATCAGGATGGGAAAATAAGAAATTAAAGCAAAGAATTCTGATAAAGGAAATTTGGTTTATCTGTCTCAGAGAACATATGACTCACTTTTCCTCATATGGTACCAAGTTCTTTGTTTTGTTTTTAACTTGATTTCGTTTCAAACCTGATTGCTCTCTAAGACTAGAAATCTAAATGTTTTCCTGAGAAAGATGCAATCCATACATAAGACAAATCCTGTGGGCCTGGAATATAAGACACCATAAAAGAAGTCAGATCTGCTTCAACAGAAAAGACTTCAAATATTTTGCAGGAGAACTAAACTTTTATGGTGGTATTTTTATTTACCATAAATAACAAGAATTGAAAGAGCCTAAATCAACACACATTTGGAACCATGTTGGGGAAGACATTTGAAGTTTCCAAAATGGCATTGCTGGCCAAGCTGTGGGCGGTTGGTAAGTCAGGTGTCTTGAACAAGAGTTAAAAGGAAACTAGAGATTTTGAGCTCTTAGAAGGGAGAAGAGGGTGGAAAGATGGAGAAAGTAGGAGATTTGGGGAAGGTGGTAACTGATGTTCTGGATCCTGAAGGACAAGTAGGATTGGCTGAGACGGGAAGTAGCCTTTTTCTTTTTTTCAAAGGAAGGATGTAAAGGTGGGAAAGTTGGTACCTGGTAAAGAAATGTGAGCAAGCTGTGCAAAGGGAACTTCCAGCTTACAGATAAGACCTGATTGAGGCTAGACTGTCAAGGACCTTCCACAGGGTCTCCATCCTCCAGGACAGTGGTTCCAAAAGTGTATCCAAAAAGAAGCCCCCATACTTACCCTTCCTATCAATGATTTATGATATTTTTTAAAGATTTATTTATTTGAGAGAGAGAGAGAGAGAGAGAGAGAGAGAATGAGCAGAGGGAGGAACAGAAGGAGAGAATCCCCAAGTCAACTTCCTGCTGAGCGTGGAGCTGGATCAGGGGCTCCATCCCAAGGACCTCAAGATCATGACCTGAGCTGAAATCAAGAGTCAGAGGCTTAACCAACTGAGCCACCCAGGCACCCCTCTGATATATTCTATCCAATTTTAAACTTCACATTTCATTTATAAAGAATTCTGGCACGGCCCACTGATGGAATTACATACATATCCTGCTAAGAGATCAAGACCCACAGTCAGTAAACACTGCTCTCATGAAATTCATGAACATGTGTGAGTGGAGTAATAGAGTAGGGCTTCAGGAAAATGAACTGGACTGTTTGTAGAGGGTGACTAGAGGGGAGGAGACAGGGAAATGTAGCTTGGGTGGTTATTGTGGATACCGGGAAAAACAGTTGTTGAATTAATGAATATAAAGAGAGTAAGACCATTGCAAAACATGTTGAGAGGGAATTAGAGAATGATCTAAGAATGATGAGAGGGGAAATGAAGAAATGCATGCAAGATATACATGGAAGACCAAATAAGATTTTTAAAAAATCCATCAATGTATATGTACTTATGCATGTATAAGTATTGAATTTGTTATAAATAAAATCAGAGAAACTATATGAAATACTTGCCTTAAAAACTTTTTGAAGTAGTATAAGCAAATCTAAGCTACTCAAAACTAAGCTAACCAGTAATGCAATGGAAAAATTCATACTGCCTCAGGAGAAAAGGAAAGAAATATTGGTTTAGCATCTACTAAGAGCCAGGCATTAATATGTGCAGTTTCTTGCTTAATCCTCACAACCCTGTCAAACAAATATTGATGTCCTTATCCTACGAATAAGGAAACTGAGGCTCAGAGAGGTTTAGTTTTTTCCAAATCTGAAGAGTTAGAGCAAAAGCAGACATCCGGACCCAGGTGTGTCTGATTCCAAAGCTTAGGCTTTATTGGTATATTTAAATTATGAAAAAAAAAAGTTACAATTATTTTTTAAAAGAATAAGGTGTATTTCATTTCAGTACACAGCACAACTTTTCAAACCAACTTGTAGGCTTAAAGAAACTCTTTATAATCCGCCTTTGACTATTTGTAGAGGAGAAACAAAGATTTATAATTTAAATGACAGGTAATCCTTCAAAAATAAATTTTTATTTAGTTTTTAAATTGCTGTGGTAGTTATAATTGGATGCAGGAGCCAAATATTCTAAAAACTTTAATTAAAAGATAATAGGAAAGCTATCTCAGGAACAGATGGGAAATTGTTCTTGTCTTTAATCATTCTCTTCTCCAACTGATTCCACATGGGGAACAAACAAATTATTTATCATATTAACACAAAATACCAACATGAGAGGTGCTAGAAACTTTACCCAGAACTTGGATTTCAATGGAAAGGCAAGAGATTAAATGTTAAACATGGGCTAACAACTGAAGTAGCAATTTCAAGGGAGAAAAATGAATAGCAAAAGGCAAATTGTAATTAACTGCTCAAATTTTTATTAATATCTTAATGTCAGGTCATTTTCAAGTTGGATGCTTTAGGAACTAAGGAAAATACCATGTTCTTTTTGAGAAATGAGGAACTTTGCCTTTTATTTTGTAAAATGTTTTCATGTATCTAACTTTAAAAAAAAATATTTTATTTATTCATGAGAGACAGAGAGAGAGAGAGGCAGAGACACAGGCAGAGGGAGGAGCAGGCTCCATGCAGGGAGCCCGAAACAGGACTTGATCCTGGGACCTTGGGATCATGCCCCAGGCCGAAGGCAGGTGCTAAACTGCTGAGCTACCCAGGGATCCCCTCTAACTTTTATATAGAAACTTAATTTCCTAAAGATCACATGGGCAGTTTGTTGTTTGGTTCTGGGTTCCAAAGACAAACACTATGAATAACCCTTTGAAACAAACAAACAAACAACAACTGAACAGTTCAGTTCCTATGGACAAGCAAAGAGATGTTTTGCTTTGATTTTGGGGACAAACCCCTATCTGTAGATGGTGTACCAGCTCAGGCATTTTCTTCTGGTGTAGCTGCAAAGTTTGATGAACCACCACCTACGTCTTTTCTCAAAAGCAATTTTCGCAGCAATCTAGAAGACATTGGTTTCTATACCCCAGGTCCCACAGACTGAAATTAAAGCTTGGAACCTCTTACTAAATGTAGCACTAGTCATCAATTTAAATGGGGCTCCTGGGTGGCTCAGTCGGTGAAGTGTGACAACTCTTGATTTCAGCTCAGGTCGCAATCTCAGTCATGAGATAGAGCCCTGAGTTGGGCTCCACCCTGGGCATGGAGCCTGCTTAAGATGCTCTCTTTCCTTCTGTCCCTACCCACCCTCCCACCTTGCATGTGCTCTCTCTTAAAGAAATAAATAAAGAAGTATACTACCAGGATGACAAGAAACAGAAGTGCCTCAGAAGCAATGGGGTAATAAATCTGAGGGTAATAAATCTCCCTCAGAATTTCCATTGTTCTGACAGTCATGTCTGCTGATTTGGGTGTGAGGAAACTCAAGGGGTGGCTGATTTACAAAATTAATTGAATGGTGCTAAACTTTTAGCCAATCAGGACACACATATCAATTTTAGATTAATCTTAAAAGACGTTTATTCTTGTAGGATATCACTGTGATTGTGCATACAGCTCAAAAGAATCATAATTTGTTGTATCCAGACCTTTGAGGGGAAATTCTTTGTATTTGTGACATACATAAATACACTGTCATGCATTATTTATCATACGTATAAGATTAAGTATAAGTAATTACAAATGCATCTAATTTTTTCTATAACTCCATCTGAACTTTTAGAAATCGTTAAAGGAAAATATTTCTGACCTTTGTTAAAGATGGTAAGGAAGACTTTATTCACCCAACGGTTGCAATGGGGTTTTACAGCAGGGGAGAGAGTTGGGCCTCCATTCTGAAGACAACAAGGAAAGTGGGAATTGACAGCCAAGGAACAGAGCTAGTGTTGGAACAATGGAAATTCTGAGGGAGATTTATTACTAATAGAACATTTGATATGTCTCACCTTGGAGCTATCCAAATTCGGAAGATCAGATGTTTCTAGAAGGCTCTATAGCAAGGGGAATATATCTAAGAAAGCTTTATCCATGGGAAACATATCATCCGTGAAAAGGCTTCTAAAGGGCACATATGTGCCTAGAAATTGCTGAGGCACTTCTGTTTCTTGTCATCCTGGTAGTATACGTCTTCATTTATTTATTTAAGAGAGAGAGAGAGAGAGAGAGAGAGCACATGCAGGTGGGAGGGTGGGTAGGGACAGAAGGGGAGAGAGAATCTTAAGCAGGCTCCATGCCCAGGGTGGAGCCCAACTTGGGGCTCGATCTCATGACATTATTGGAGGGAAATTTTCTTTTTTTTTAAGATTTTATTTTTACGTATCCATTCATGAGAGACACACACAGAGAGAGGCAGAGACACTGGCGGAGGGAGAAGCAGGCTCCCCGCGGAGAGCCTGTTGGGGGACTCATTCCAAGGTCCCCGGGCTCAAGACCAAGACTCTCAGCCACTGAGCCACTCAGGCAACCCGGATGGAAAATTTCTAAATGGAAACATCAGGGCTACGGGGATACTGGCTAAACCGACCTGAAGGATTCTTGCAGAAAGCAGGCCAGGGGTGGCAGAGGTCAAGGGTACAGGGACCTGGAGTTGGATCCATGGGCGGAGGAGGTTTCCCCTTAAACAGCCCCAGCAGGATTCTTGCTAAAACTGGTGCTAGGTGAGGACTGAGCTCAAGTTCTGCTCCTCCAGGAGAAGAGGACTCAAAGGAGCCTCACTGGGCTTTGCACAAGGCTTTGTCAAGCTACTTTTAAAAATAATTGCCTGGAAGGCAAACCTGACCGGAACACAAAGCTCATTAAATAGTCCCCTCTCAGCACAACGTGGCCATAGGGGTCACCCTCCCTGTGAGCGGGGCCACCGCTCCAAGGACAGCGCCTGAACGCCTGCGGGCACTGCACGGGGGCCACAAGCCGCCCCGGGAACCAGCTCTCTTTAGAAGAAAAGCAGGAGGGAAGAGAGTTCCCCTGCGGTCAAGACTCCTGCTCGCTTTCCTGCTGCTCATCCAGGGAGCCCCGCTCAGGCCGCGGCCTCGGGGCTCCGGGGCTCGCCCCCCCCCCCGCCCCCCGGGAGGCCCCGCGCCTGCGCACGTCCCCGCTCACCCGCCGGCAGGGGGCGGGCCGCGGCTTTCCGTGCTCCGCGGCGGGGCTCCCGGGGCCCCTCTTGTCCCCGCCTTTGCCCCAGGCTCCCGCCTGGATACGCTTCCTTAGCAACCGGTTGCCCTGGGCAACCGGAGGACGCGGGGCCGTCTGGCCGGGTTTCCCGCGCGTTCCTTCGCCTGCTTACGGGGAGGCGCGGGCCGGGCCATGTCGGAGATTCTGTGCCAGTGGCTCAACCAGGAGGTGAAGGTGTCCCGGACCGTGAGTGAGTGACCCGGCCCGCGGCCCCGGGGCGCAGAGCCCCGAGCGCGGGTGGCGAGGGAAGGTGGCGGGAAGGCGTCCCCGGCGGGCGGCCGCAGCCTCTGACCTACTGTGCGGCCCTAAGCAAGCCGAGGGGTCAGGGGGCGGAGTTTGCCGGACCCCGCCGTGTGGCCCTCACAGTATTCCCTTCCCCCCTTAGAAGCGTGGTCTTGGCGGGATGAGCACTGGGGGGTTATGCTCTATGTTGGCAAATTGAACTCCAATTAAAAAAATAATAATTAAAAAAAAAAAAAAAAAGCATGGTGGGTTTGCAGGCCAAGGAGCTCTGAAGCCTTAAAGCCAGGTAGGGCACGACTGGGTATGGGGCCCGGGACGAATTACAGCACCTTCTGCGGGGGGTGGGGGGTGGGGGGGCCTTTCCTGCAGCATAAAATAGATCGGATGGTACTTTCCCTACCTAACGACCTTGGAGGGGGAGGTGGAGCAAGGTAATGCAGAGTAGGTTAACATTTACCAATTGTAGCAGTTGTAGCTCAGAATTTACAAACATTAGCTATTTCCGACCACTCTTGACTCTTGGCTAAAGCTGACCTTTAGTCCCTAATCCGATTTTATCCCAGCCGCGAAGTAGCCATCCAAAGTTTCTGACTCCCACAACCGCAGGGGCAATTGTACGTGCCGGCGGTTCCTGGGACAGCCAAGTGATTCCAAGGGAGCACTCTCCTCCAGCTCCGCTTCTTTCTGTGGTTTCTTCAGCACTTCGTTTTCCAGCTGGTATGGTTTTTGCTCAAGGCAAGAGGTTTTTCAGCCCAAATCATTTCAGTCTGTTTTCGCAGAAGCACCCTTGCATAATGCCAAGTTGCTACCAGAAGGACAATAGTGCCAACCCGACCTCAGGTCAACCGTGGATTTGCTGGACCAGTAGTGTTTCTGAAGCAGCAAGATGTTCATTCATTATCAGCATTACGCTCTTCATTGTTGGAGCACCTCCAGTTGCATTTCCTGAGGCATAAACCCTAGACTCTTTGCCAAACCATACTCCACACGCTCCCTGGGAACCGCCATATACTCTTTCATATAATTCTATGATCATCCCATTTTGTCCCTGTTTCTCAGCTAAAATATCCCGATCAGCGTTTCAGCACGATGTTTAGCATTTCTTTAATTCCTTTTTTTTAAAATTCCTTTTTTACCATAGTAGCCAAAGTGCAATATAATTTTAAGTTATGCTCTTCCAAAGAAAAACAGTTACAGATTGCTGAGTTTAATTTGGTTCTTTTACTTGATTAGTAATACCCAGACCCTTTTTTCAAGTCCCTAAAACTCTATTGCATATTGAAACACTTTTGCAAAAAGTAAATAAAATTAATAAGAAACATAACACCAGTACTATGCCATTATAATTGTAATAGTTGTAATTATAATTTTAACCAGCCTTTTGGAATTCGGGTTTTGAGAGGAAGTATTAACTCTTTCTGTGAAGATTGAAAGACTGGAGACATTTTATGTAAGAATTTTAACGACATAAACTATGAATGGAGAATTCCCATGTCTGCTTCCCTGAAGCTGTTAGCAGAGATGGCTGCAATATTCTGCATCCCATTCATTTGGAATACATATTTATTTCTTGACCCTACCAGCTTACTGGAGTTGGAAGAGATAGTCCCTGATGTAACCACATCCATATTGTAAAAGGTCTTTCAGGTTGTAGGAAACACACTCAAATGTGTTTGGAAACAAGCAAGATAGGATCTGTGTGCCTGAAGAAGCACACAGCCAATTGTTGATTCTGGTCATTAGCTAAGACATTTTGTGGTGTGTAGTGGAAGGCTTGGAATGGCTTATAGGAACTATCATGGAAGGACTGTAAGTGACTACAACCTCTAGAGAATGATCTTGGGCAATTTATTTACCTAAATTTCATGATACTCAAAATGGGAGTAATAATAATAGTTCATTGAGTTGTGTCAAGATTAAACGAGATAATAAATGTAAAGCATTTAGAATAATGCTTCGTACATAATAAATGCTCAACCTCAGTTTTCAGAAACTGTCATACTACAATAAAATCACCAGTATGTCAGGATATTTGAACAAGGACGTTTATTGCTACATGAATTGTAAGGACAAAATAAAAAAAATGGAAAACAATCTGAATATCTTTCAATAGTGGCATACTTGGATAAATGATGCTGTATTCATGCCGTGGATTGTTATGCAGTTGTTAGAAAGAATGAGTTAATGCTATAACTTTTGACCTACAGGATATTCATGTTCTTTGTCAAGTGAAAAATAAAAGTTACAGTTTATTGTGATGAGTATAATTCCATTTTTGTACCAACTAGGAAATACAGATACACATACACTCAGACACAAAAACACATTGGTCTATCTGTTTATATTAGTACAGAGAAATATGTGAAGGGTCATATACTAGATTATTGACATATACATGAATCTTCATATTGTTTGTTTTTGTAAGCATAGGGAAAAGTGTGAAAGGATATAAACTAGTGTATTGATATTGATTACCTTGGGTAAGGAGAGGATTGCTGGCTTTTCTTTATACATTGGTGCTGCTTGGCTTGTTGCTTGTATTGCCTTCCTAATTTGAAAGGAAAATTCAACATAGGATTGCAAATAGAAAATCAAAAAAGATCAAACTTCATATGACAAAACAGGAGAAAAGGATGTTTACCATCTTTTAATTGAAATTCATAAGCATCTTATAATGAAGTATTAGGGAGGATTACATAAGAATTATTTTCTTAGATGAATTTTGTAGATAAAAAATAGTAAATAATAATAAATAAAATATTTTATTAGACACTTAGGCACTTATAATAGTGCTAAGCCCTTTATGGGTTTTTATTTGTTTGTTTTTGAATTCTAAAAAAAGGCCCTAGAGGCATTGTCCTAGCTGGAAAGATGAGTAAAAGAAGCTGACATGCTTGGTTATTTGTTCAGGCTCACAACACTAGTGGATCCTAGAGCTAGAATTTGACTTATGCTCTTAGGCACCATGTTGTATACTGCAATTTATAGTGAGGGAATATATTTTTAAAAAACTCAACTCTCTCAATTGTATTCATCTGAGCTCATTTTATAGGATTACTGTTTAGTTTGAAGTTATAAGAAGTACACAAATTCAACCACCCAGGCATGTTGTAACCTAATTCCTAGATGGTAAATGGCAAAGATGGATTTATTAGTGTTTGTTTCAAAATGGTTCAGTCCTGTACTGCTTGCTAGGATGAAGAAAACAATGAGAATGCTAGGTGAGTGCATTTACACTGTCTTGATGAGGCCGAATAATTGTTCAGTCATTGGCAAGGCAGCTAAAGCTGATTGATTTTTGCATTATTCTGAACAGTAGTAGTCAATTTGGATAAAGCATGCTATATTGAATTTCATGTTGCCTGGACTATCCTGAATATCAGCAGTAAAGAAAATAAATTCCAATGATCCTCAATTGAGAACCATCTCCCTCCACTTAATGAGGTTTCTGGGAGTCACCCGAGACTTGATTAGTCTCAACATATGAAGATTCAAAGCTTTGTTAGCAAAGCTAAGGATCTCCAGTGAGTTTAATTTAACTAGACCATATCTTCTAGAGAATAATGCTTATTAGATGTATATGATAATAAAATGTCTTAGAATACAAAAAGTTGCTCAACACAAAATTACATCTGAAATTCAAGCAGTTTTTTTCAAGTATTTGTTTCTATAATGAAAAATAAGTAATATAGACTAATGTTACTAAAAGATTTGTTGTAAAATTCTTCAGGAACTCCTAGTTATTTTAAGAAATAAGCATTGCTTCTGTTTTATGAACCTCCTTAATGAATTTACTACATAAGGAAACTAGCTTTGGAATGTCATAACTGAACATTCTCCTAAGTGAGTGGAGACTTGTATTCTCTGTGTTGTACAGATCAGATCTTTTGTAAACACGGGTATATACAAGATAGTCCATATTCTTTTGGATCCTGGATTAGGATATATTGAAAATTGTAAGTACCTTACTATGTATATTTTAATTGTTTCAATGATCTCAGGGTCCTGGAATCCAGCCCCACATCAGGACTCCCTGCTCAGTGGAGAGTCTGCTTCTCCCTCTCCCTCTGCTGCTCCCCTTGCTTGTACTCTTTTGCTTGCTCTCTCTCTGGCAAATAAATTAAGAAAATATTTTTAAAATAATCCTAAACATTGTTATCAATAGTAACAGAGGTGTAATAAAGAGAAAATTGGATTTGGGACAGTTAGGTTTCTCTATCAATTTTGTAGCATCTGAAATATAAATAATTCTCTCTAGGTCTGCATTTCATGCCCAGAGAAGTAAGAATAATAATGGTTCTACTTCCAGTTATGGGGTAAATGAGTCATGGGATGAAAGGTACACCACAGGGAAAATAGTCAATAGAATTTAATAGTGTTGTGTGGTGACAGATGGTAACTATACTTGGGATGAATACAGCATAAGATACAGAGTTGTCAGATCATTATGTTGTGCACCTGAAACTAATGTAACATTGTGTGTCAACTATACTTCAGTTGAAAAATGGTAAAAAAAAATTCTTTATATTTGGGAGGATATGAAATGAAATTGGAAATGGAAAACGCCTACCACAATGCCTAACATCTATACTAGATCTAGATACTCAATAAATATTATTTCAACTTTTTTTCTGCCTCTTATTTAGGATAATGACTACCATCATGCCTATCCTATAAGAGGCATGTTGTAGCTACTTGTTTATTACATGAGAGTAAAAGTAAAAGTATTGAGGCAAAAGTAAAGTATTATTTTAGGTTGAATCTTACGAATTTGTTCATCTTGAGAAGGTCACCCTGGGTAATTTGATCCTCATCTTTGTGATTTCAGAAGTTCTGTTTTATTACTTTGAGCAGTTTTTTAGAAATTGTTTCATACTAACTGAGATTACATTTTGATTTTATAAATCAAGGTACCAGTTTATCCTGAAGAAAAAGAGCAAAATAACTTATACTGGCAATTGTACATGATGCATCATTTTGATGGGCTGATACACGCAGATGAAGATCAAATTTATAAGTCAGATTTCTCATTGATAATCAGAAATTAGACATTACCAAAAGAACCTTCAAGTCAATCTAATATTTGATATGTTTTACTTCTCTGATCTAGAGATTTTATCTGTAGCTGTGTTAGGTTCAGTTAAATTCTCTCCTCTTCCTCTTCCACAAGTACATGGGGAAACCATATTGTCCAATGATATTTTCCAGTGCTGTTACAACTACAAAAAATTTTAAAGTTACAATATTTGTGTATTCTTCTATTGTTACAGCAAATCTCTATTCTGAATAAGGTTAATTAATGTATCCAAGATTATTGTCTACCTGAAGTGTAAAAAATTTAAATAGGTAAATTGTGAGTTTTAAGAAATAATCTATGTTCTTTGTTAATTTTGTCTTATAAGCGAGTTTCCATAGGTGGCTAATTTTATCCTTTTTTTAAAATATTTTATTTATTTACTTATTTGACAGAGAGAGAGCAAAGGAGAGCAAACACAAGCAGGGGAGCGGCAGGCAGAGGGAGAAGCAGGCTCCCTGCTGAGCAGGAAGCCCAATGTGGGGCTTGATCTAGGACCCTGGGATCATGACCTGAACCAACGGCAGATTACTCAACTGACTGAGCCTCCCAGGTGCCCCTAATTATATCCTTTTATATTAAATCTCACTAGTTTTTTTAGAGAGTTATATTTTCTATTTGTCCCAAATTTTAGAGACATTCGTTATTTGGGCCCTCTTGTGCACTAAATGTACTTTGCTGATTAGGTCAACATCAAACATTAACATTTCGTCAGCATCAAATTTTGTTTTGAAAAACACAACAGAGATTTTTAAATATCTTATTGGATATTTATTTTCATACAATATTTTATAATGCATTGTGGTGCCCTTTTATTGGCCTGTGACCTTAACCATATCATAGACTTATAACTTTAGAAATGAAAAAGTATCTTAGATATCAGTTAATTCTTTTTTGGCATATGGGGGTCATTAAATCATGTATTCAGAGGTTTGTTTAGGGTTTTACAGCTAGGTAGTGGCAACTTACCAGTAGATTCTAGGTCTGCTCACTTTTACTTCATCCCTCTTTTTTTTTTTTTTTTTTTAACTTCATTCCTCTTTTAACCTAGTGTCATTAAACCACACATTTTCCTTATACTCCTTCCCTTCCCTCAGGGTCCTTAGGAAATATATTGTTTCTCATAATGCAACGGATTTTGTCATTTTCTGGCCAGCTCAGCAGCATTTTCCTTGATGAAAATTTGGCTTCCGTTGCCTAGAAATTGAGGCATCCAATCTGATAGCTGAAGGCTGTTGTGTAAATCAATGTCAAAAATGTGAAGACATGAAGTCCCAAGAAAAGAATGCCGCCCAATGTTTTAACCATCAGAGAAATTTAGAATGATCTGGAGATTTTGTTTCAGATAGTAAATCTTGAGAATTATGATAGGATATGATAGAAAGAAGAGGGTTGATCATCCTCTTGTTATCCCGGAAGAAAATAAATTGTCAATGTCCTCCAGCCAGAGACCATAGGATTACACACCCATAGTTGAATAATAAATAATACTTTACTTTTACCTCACTGGTATACTCTCATGTAATAAACAAGTAGCTACAACATGCCTCTTATAGGATAGGCATGATAGTAGGCATCATCCTAAATAAGAGACAGAAAAAAAGTTGTGCTTATTAACTCATGTCCAACAAGAGAAAACATGCCATGGGGAATTGTGGGTCATTCAGTAAGAGGGTGTTAAAAAGGACTTAAACATCTAGGTTTGTGTTAGGTGTTTTTTGAAGAGGGTTTGAGGAAGCAATGCTTTGCTCTGAACTGTACCATGCCAAGAAGCAAAGGGAACTCTATGACTGGGTATCTTAATAAATCTTATCTAGGAAGTAGACAGAATGAGACAAAGCCATAATTGGTAAAAAAAAAAAAATAAATAAATAAATAAAAAGCAGCAAACACTTATATTGACCACAATAGGGGCATTTTTGGTCATTTTTGTGTTTTGGACAGTACTGTTTTGGTCTGAATACAGACATGATTACAGAGGAATTTTGTTTTTGTCTTGGTTTGTCAGGGTCACAGAGTGGCCTTGTCTGGTGTTGGTGTGCTATGAAATTGATTATGTTCAGCAGGAGAATGCCAAGGCCTAGTTGTGAGTGCTGGGCCAACTCCTGGGAACACCAAGGCCTGATGGGGCCAGGTCAGTGCCGAGCCCTCAGCAGCTGCTTTTCTTTCTCTCAAATGGAAGTAAATTTGCTTGGCTTTTCAAATGTGGTTGATAACACAGACTAGATCTTTGCTTTTCCAGTAAAAGAACAGTGAAGACCACTAAGCACAGAATCTATAGGTATACAGACCCTTATTTACGTTTCCGAAATTCAAGGATCTCTTTATTCATTTGGTGGCAAAACTTAACCAGAAATGCTGTCATGCTTTGTTTAGTCTTTATTTCTCCAATTGAAATGTTTTGCTGTAGAAATCAGCTGTGTTTGATTACATACATGTGCTTCTGGTGGGAGTGTTATACCTTTTTTGGACCTGATTGGGGGGGGGGGTCTGTATTTGAATTTAAAGACAGTGTCTAATATTTGCTAAGTATTGAATTACTTTTAAAATAAGGGCATTAGTACTATGGTCATTGAGCTTATGGATTGTGTAATTAATATGACCTGTTATTTTAAATTAGGAAGCAGTGATAATAACAATAAAAATTGTCACTTGTCACTTAACTATACGCCAGGAATTATGCTAAACATTTACATGCAGTATCTCCCTTACCTTGCAAACTAACTCTTTTGAGGTAGAACCTGTCACTCTCCCTCTTTTCAAGACTAGAAACTGAGACTTATATAATTGCCCAGAGTTCAGTGGCTTGTAAATGGACAAGGAATCTAACCCAGAGAATCTTTCTCCAGAGCTTGCGGTATCCTCATTTCCATTGTGGAATACAAGCAGCTTATCTCCTTTATGTGCTTTCTCCAGCTGGTTCAGGGTCATTTTGGTGGGAAGCACATGGGTCATTTCATCTGTTGTATCCTGCCTTATCTGGACCTTACAGAAAGGCCCACATCAAAGATTGCAGCAAAAGAACACCATAGTGATAGGAATCAGGCGTGTGCATGGAAAATTGGAGGCGAAGTTGAGTTGTTGTTGAATGACCTGGTCCCAGATGTAAATTACTTTAGGGCTCAGGATGAAGAATATCACTGGGCTCCCACAGTTTAATTATTTATTGTATTATTCATTGATCTTATCCTAAAGTCAGCCCACCTCTTCTTTCCTGCAGGAAAAGAAGATGGCTTCTATAAGGTGGCCATCATGAAATTAGTCATGGTATCCAGAAACATTTAGTAGGAGGACAAATATAACAAACCAAGGGGCAAAAATAAGCTTTCCTTTGCTTTTTCCTCTTTTCCCTTGTTGTTTCCTTTCCCCACACCCCTTCTATTTTCTCTTTTTCTTTCTCTCTCTCTCTGGCTTCCTCTCTGTCTTCTCATACTTTTCAATCTGTACATTCCTGGCTAATATATGCTGTCTTCATCATCTTCTTTCTGTCTAATTTCTTGCACATAGTCATCTTTTTTTTTTCCTTTCTTTTTTTCTACATGTTTTCTCATTTGCTCTCATTCTTCACTCACTGTTCTCTTTTCTGCTTATGCAGCATACAGGAAATCTGAAGTGTCCTACGCATACGAAACTGCAGACATGATTTTGTACTTGTTTATTTGTAGTAAACTATTTGACAATGAAATAAGTGTTTGCTGTTCTTCGACCATTATATCTGTAAATGCCTCTATTTTGCTCATATCAGAATTGCCTTATTAATATGTAATGCATTTCAAAGGAAGTGGATTATGATTTTATTTTTCTGTGGCCTTTGTGTAATAAACAGTTTACTAAAGGTCATTTGCCTACTACATCGAGGGCGACAGAGCAGGATACAGATATTCCCTGGTTATTCACTGGCTAGACTTCAGGCATTCAGTCAAAGGAACAGCAGATCCAGTGCAAAATCCAGAGGGAGGGAGAGAGGAATGGAACTACCTGAAGGTGACAGAGCAACAGCTTCAGAATTCAGAACAGTAGTCTTTAGACTATTATCCATAGTCTGACAATGGCTGTATGTCAAATGGCTCCTGAGAAAGATAAGAGGAAAATAAGGATGGGGTAGGGAAGAGAGAAGGGGGGAAAAAAACCAGAAAGAAGGAAGCAAAGATAGAAGAGGTGCAAGATGTAGCCAGAGCTATCCATATGGCACAGTAGGGACAATGATGGCAGCTAAGATAAGGTAGCAAAAAAAAAAAAAAAAAAAAAAAAGACCAGGTAGCAGCATTGGTGGCCAACAGCGTCAGGTCTTTAAGGAAAGGAGGAAGCAGAAATGACTCAGGAGGAGAAGATAGCACACCTCTATCCTTAGGATGTGGAAAGAGCCATTTGGATTTCAGTTGCTTCAAATACTATTACTGTATGATGCCGGGAAACACAGTCAACAGATTGTGATGCCGGATGGTTCTGGAGTTCGCCCTAAGTAAATAGAATCAGTGGACATAGTTGACATAATTTTTAACTACTTTTATTATATATTGATTCAACCTAAGAATTGAGGTATTATTAAGAGTATAAAATATTTTGAGAACAAATATCAGGAGAGCTTTGGCAAAATTGTGAGCTGTGTCAGCTATACAAGAGTTGTATTCTTATGATAACATGTAGTATGTAGTGTGCTGAGTAAGGTCTCTGGGCAACAGTGGCCTTGTGGCGACTCACCTCACCCCACCACCCTACCATAGCAACCACACACTAAGTACCATTTTTTTTAAGATGTTGTTTATTTATTAATAAGAGACAGAGAGAGGCAGAGACACAGGCAGAGGGAGAAGCAGGCCCCCCACAGGGAGCCCGATGTGGGACTGGATCCCAGGACCCTGGGGTCACTACCTGAGCTGAAGGCAGATGCTCAACCACTGGGCCACGCAGGCATCCCCCAAGTACCATTACTACAGATCAGGAAGAAACGTTATATCCTTGTAATCAAGTAGCTACCTTATTCCTGATCAAATAGATAAAAGAGGACAATCTGGTGTCAATAAGCTTGCTATACTTCAGGGATATATAATGTTTGGGCTGCTGTTATCTAAAGGACCCTGATAGGAACATGTTGAAGGTTTTGGGAAGATTTTGAAATCATTTGAGAGATGATAGCTTTGTCCTATGACAACATTTATTTTGTCTATCAATTTTGCATATCATTCTTGAATACCATATAACCCGATATCCTTCATTTTGTAAGAAAAATATAAGTGACCCACAAATAAGGACATTTTTTAAAAAAGCAAACTTTATTAACACAATTTTTTTTCCCCTGCACCTATTATTATGTGCTTACTCTGTGGCAGGCATGCTACCAAGCAATTCTCATACACTCCTCTAATGTTTACAAAAGCTCTTCAAGAGAGATATAGATATGGTTATCTATCTAGAGATGAGGCGTTGGGAACTCAGGGAGGGTAAGCAGCTTGCCAGAGGTTGCACAGCTAGTAAGGGGCAGAGGCAAGATTCCAATGCAGATGTCCCTGGCTCCAAACTTTGTTTTCCTCTGAGCTATCTCTGTCATTGTGTGGGACAACAACTGGACCAGAGTGACCTCCAGAACTACCAAGGGAAAGCTTGATTGTGTTTATTAGGCTTTATTTGAGAAGGTGTAGATAGATGATTTTTGTAAACTTTCCATTGTAAAAAAGTTAACATTAAGTCTTAAAGTTTACTAATGTTAGATTGTACCTCTCTTGGCTAGAATATGTTATCATCATCCATAGACTGCCTTGATAACTAAGGTATTAGAGTGTAATTCTGTAAAATAAATTGAAGGCTTTTTTTTAGATCTAAGGTTGAAATAAATTTTATTGCTGTGCTTTGTTTAATTTAATCAAAAGTTGTGTTTTTCTTTCAACATTTCATGTATCTTCAAGTATTGATTTATATTTACTTAAGAATCTTTATAAGGCATGATCTGTTAAGCTCCAATCTTTTTATGTGATTATTAAAGATGTTTCTAGAAGTATTTTCATGGCATTTTGAGTTCAAGTCAAGTTCTGGAGTTTTGCTCTATGTATACATAATGAAAATAATTATGCTCTCTATGGAACATTATAATTTACTTTTTTTATCTTTATGTTTCAAAATTCAGGTCCCAAGTCATTTGCAAAGGCATTTTCCAGTGGCTATCTAATTGGAGAAATTCTGCACAAGTTTGAACTTCAGGGTGATTTTTCGGAATTTTCAGAAAGCAGGTTAGTGAGATAAGTTCTTTCCTACTAAGGGTCAATGCCTTTGGCATCTGGATGGCTTTAGCTCCCAAAGTTAACTTTAAAGGATAGTGAGCCACAAGATTCTTTCCAAACCTGAACCAGCCAACCATACCATTGACATGGACATCACCTGTACTTGCTTCATTGTCCCAGGAGAACAAAGGAGAGAAACTGATATGGCTGTAGCAAGACCTCCTCTCTAGATGGGACCCATTGTTATATCTCCTATATTTCTGAAATCTTAGGCCAAATCACTTCTTATTTTGTTAATTGGTTCTTCTTTCTTTTAAGAGAAATGAAGCAACTTATAGTATCCTGGCCAAAGAAAACCCTGTAGTATTTTTTGTTTATAGCAGCTACCTTGAGATCTAATTCACCAATTGCAATTGACCAGCTTAAAGCACACAATTCAGTGGTGGTAAGCATATTTACATATTCAGTATATTCACAACCATCACCACTAACCACCCGGC
This sequence comes from Vulpes vulpes, assembly GCF_048418805.1. NCBI lineage: Eukaryota > Metazoa > Chordata > Mammalia > Carnivora > Canidae > Vulpes > Vulpes vulpes. Next base: position 131,499,721 of record NC_132783.1, on the reverse strand, counting down.
CGCTGGTACCCACTAATCTATTTTCTGTCTCTGTGGATTTGCCTATTATACACATTTCGTATCAATGGGATCTTACACTATGTGTATTTTGTGTTGGCTCCTTCCACTTAGGATAATGTTTTCAAGGTGTATCTGTATTGTAGCATGTATTGGTGCCACTTTTTTTTTTTAAGATTTTGTTTATTTATTAATGAGAGACACACACACACACACAGAGGCAGAGACATAGGCAGAGGAGAAGCAGGCTTCCTCTGGGGAGCCTGCTGTGGGACTCAATCCCAGGACTCCGGGATCACGCTCTGAGCCAAAGGCAGACGCTCAACCACTGAGCCACCAGATGCCTTGCTTCTGAATTTCTATTTATTTGCTGAGTAATTTCTATTGGATGTACCACATTTCATTTACCAATTTACTAATTTGTGGATAGTTATTGGTTATTGTGAACAGTGCTATGGGCATTGTGTTTTTACATGGAAATGTTTTCATTCCTCTTGGGTATAGACCTGGGAGTGGAATTGTTGGGTTGCATGATCTGTGTTTACAATTTTGAGGAACACCCAAATGGCTTTCCAAAGTGCCCATATCATTTATTTCATGCTAGTAATGTATGAAGGTTACCATTTTTCTACATCCTCATCAATATTTGTTATTGTCTTTTGATTATAGTTGCCTAGTCGCTATGAAGCAGTATCTCTTGGGATTTGGTTTGCATTTCCCTAATGAGTAATGATAGTGAGCATCTTTTCATGTACTTATTAGTCATTTGTATAGCTTCACTCGCGAAATGTTGTGCAATCCTTTCCTATTTTATTTTTTATAGCAGTTTCAGATTGCCCAGAGATTTCCTATTAACCCCTTGCCCTGACACATTCATAGCCCCCTGCATTATCTACTCCCTGACCAGAGTGGTGCATTTGTTACTTTGGTGAACATGATATATAATGATACATGTTGACTCAAAGTATATAGTTTACATTAGGGTTCATTTTTGGGATTGCGCATTCTATGGGTTTGGACAACTGTAGAATGACTTGTATCTACCATTATAGTATCATACATAGTATTTTCACTGCCTTAAATCCTCTATGCTCTACCAATTCATCTTCCCTTACCCCAACCCTGGCAACCACTGATTTTTTTCTATCTTTGTAGTTTTGCCTTTTCTAGAATCTCATATAGTTGGAACTTTTGACTTCTTTCACTTAGAAATAATGTATTTAAATTTCCTCCATGTCTTTTCATGGCTTGGTAGCTCATTTCTTTTTAGCACTGAATAATATTTCAATGTCTGGTTTACCTGCTGATGGACATCTTGGTTGCTTCCAGGTTTTAGCAATTATAAATAAAGCTGTTGTAAACATCCACATGCAGGTTTTGTGTGGACATAAAATTTCAACTCCTTTGCGTAAATTTCAACTCCTTTGCCTCCTTTGATCTGGGGGCGTGATTGTTGGATCATACGGTAATAGTATTTTAAGTCTGAAACCACCAAACTGGCTTCCAAAGTGGCTATACCATTTTGCATTCCTCCCAGCAATGAATGAGAGTTCTTGTTACATCATCACCAGCATTTAATGTTGTCATTATTTTAGATTTTGGCCATCCTAGTAGGAGTTGTTTTAAATGACAGTTCTTGAAAGTTGCAGAATATGTTTGCATGTGTACTCTTTGTGCTCCAAAGATTGTCCCTGGCCCATAGCTGACTGCAATTATGTTTCTCTACAGAATAAATGAATGATGTCAGAAAGCATACCTGTTTAGCCATAGAAAACTTAAAGCACCATACTGACCAGATGATGTCTATAGTATTTCAGGTATACTAAGCTGACTTTTGTCAGCAGTGCCGTAGAGGCCCTTTGTGTTAAATAGAAAAAGGGGAACTCATCTGGATGGATCTGTGAAGACACACACCTCTGTGAACACAGAGGCCTTTTTATATGCAACAGCCTTGCATCAGGGAGAAGGCTTGGCAAGCTGAGCACAGGGTAAATTCACACTCTTGCCTCACCTTTGGACAGGGGTCTGCCCTGAGTAACATCATGTGTAATGGCCCTGCTTTTCACCCACTGCAAAGAACTAACTTTGTCACTGCATTCCTTAAAGTGAGAAGAGGAACCTCCTTGTTCTGACAACCAAATTCCATTCCTCTTGAATTCTTGGAACAAAACATGATTTTTCCAGGGATACATGGTCTTTTAAAGCAGGATCAGTAAATCCATGGATATGACCTTTGTAGTAGTGTACTTTGTGGGGAAAAGGATCCTTCCTTGTCAAAGCCTATTTTTTTTAGCAGATGTCTAATGCTCAGGCTCATGATTTGGGGATTTTGTCTACTATTTTTACCTTTTTCTTTTTAGTCTAAAATATAAATGATGCTTGTAACTGAAGTTATTTTCCTTAGAAATTCTTAATTCTGAGAACTCATCTAACTCTGAAATAATTATGTTTTAGGGTATGTGCAGTACATCTCAAAGGGTGAAAAATGAGCAGATTAATTAAAAGAATAAAGAGTAGAGGAACATGGATATTCCTGGGGAACAGCTTCTACTTACCTTGTAAAATATGTACCCTTACCAGGTGGCAAGAAGGAGAGAAGATAGGTAATCTTTGGGCAAATAAGAATTATAAGTATCAGATAGTTAATTTAAATAATCTTAAGAATGGGAGCACCTGGGTGACTCAGTTAAGTGTCAGACTCTTGATTTTGGCTCAGGTTATGATCTCTTGGTCATGGGATCCAGCCATGCATTGGGCTCTGTGCTCAGTGGGGAGGCTGCTTGGGATTCTGTTTCTCTCTCTCTCTTTCTCTCTCCCTCTGCCCCTCTCCTGCCATGCTCACTCTCTCCCCCCCTCCAATAAATAAATAAATCTAAAAAAATATAAAATAATCCTAAGAATGTTTTATAACTTAGAGAAATCACAAAAAAATATGATTTTTTCCTCTGTGTCCTAGAACAGAAATAAACAAAAAAATAAAAACTAATCAGCTAAGCTAAGAATCATGGCAACCAAAATATGAGACACAAAAGTTTCATCTCCTAAACCAATAAATAGAATGCTAAAATCATCATGAACAAACATGTCACATGAATTGCCATGAACTTATTAATTTGCTTTTTATGTTATGTATGACAGATTGCTTGTATGAGAAAAATAATACTGTGATCAGATTTGCCTCAAAAGAGATTTTGTTCTTGATTATTATCCTTCCACCTTTTATGAAAGGGAAAACCCTTCCATGCTCAAATTACCAGTGGCATGTTTTTGTCCAGTCAACAAAGCAAAGCAAAAAAAAAAAAGATAACCTCCTTCCTCTCCCCATGCCCACTCACTACCCTCTATGCAACATTACACACAAAATCTGGGAATTTACTATAAGAAAAATGAGTCATCAAATGCTAAAAGCAAAAACACTGCACATAAAAAGAAGACTTTTTCCAGAATGCATTCCTTATTCCCTCCGAGGTAATCATTTACATCATATACTCTGTCTCCAGAGCAAGGATGTCTTCATGGTTTTTCTGTTACAAAAACAACTGTTGATTATCATGCTATACTGATCAAGCACATGCTGTAACAAGAGTGGACTTCCACCAATTTACATGCCAATTATGTTCTAACAATTTTGATTGCTTGGAAATCTGGACTGTGTATATTAAAAACCTCCAGAGAGAAGTACTGTTATACCTGGTACTTCAACCAGTTCATAAGAACTGTTTTAAACCCTAAATGTGTGACTGATCCTTCATACTAACAGGTTTACACTGCATTCATAGGGCGATGTAAAACGAGACGAGAGGAAGTGGTCTCCATTTTTATCGGGTGCAGGGCTATGTTCTGATAAAATTTGGAAATGGATAGTGTTTCCTTTTGGATTTTCCCTCCAGAATTTTGATGCCCTTAATCTCTGTAGCCCAAGGTTATGACCAATTCCAAAGCTCTGACAAGTGACTCTCTGGCCATCTTTTCAAACATGTGTGATGGGCAAGACTCAGGACTTTGTGGATAGGGAGGGCATGAAAGAATAACTGTGATGGAAGAGCAAGAGGGAGTGTCAGGTGCCTGTTCAGGGAAGGCAGGCACAAGTCACTGATCTCATTTACAACCATACTTTTCAAACACGGTCAGCATTACTCTCATCATTTTAGGCAGATATGTGTTATGTCAAACTGTAAGGGCACTTGTGAGGAAGCAAACTGCAAACCTGGACATAAGAAGACCTAAAAGAAATGTTTACTTTTATTGTGAGCTTTCCTGTAGCATTCATTATTTCTTCTCATCCCCTCTGAAACCTGTTTCTCTTTTATTAATTTAAAATATTTTATTCAAAGTTTGTTGATGTAGTTTGATATGCCAAGTATACTTTACCAAATATTTCTGTTAAAACAATAATATTAAACAGAGGAAATAGGATAGTAAATTACTCCAGTTAACTGGAAGAGGAATTCAAGTTGTTGTGTCACTATTTTTGTTGACATTGGCTTTCCTGTGATATTGACTCTTTATTCATATTTCAAAATTATTCATGTAGTCCTTCAGCCCCACCTCCTTTTGTACTGTGGGTTTTTAATTTTTAGAACATGGGCACTTTTAGGCTAGATTTTAGGAGGGTCACAAACATCTAAAAATGGCATACACATTTTGTGTATGTGCACGAGTGTGTTTTCTTTCCTGTGGTACAGGTTCCATGGTGTTCCACAGCAGTATCTGTGATACAAAACAAAAAACAAAAGAGCAATCCCTTGAGAAACAGTATATTAGCAGTAGTATATAAAGTTTAAGTGTTAAGCAACCTCTGCAAACTTATAAAATTTAACTGAGGTCATGAATATCATTGTATCTCACCCAAATAATTTTATAGTTCAAAATGAAGTTACCAAGTGAATAATCCTATGAACAGAAATTCTACCCAGTATGTGCCAACCCCCTTCTTTTCTAAGCTATTATTTTTTTGTGGGGGAGAAGGGTGGGACTTTCACTTATATCTGAGTATATTCAGTATATTTTTTCCCTGAAAATTGTCACTGCATGTTAGGAAGTTAAAGTAAGGAGGAAATAGGCTAAGGGTTAAAATTGATATTTGCTTTTAGTTGGAACACAGAGGCACAAGAATTGAAAATGCATCCAATATCTCTTTTGCCTTCCTGGCCACTGGATTCAGAGGCTTATTTATCAATTTGTCACTTATTATTTACTCATTTGTCCCCCCTCACCCTACAGTGAAACTCTCAGGGCCAGGGACTACATCCTATTCATTTTTGTAAGACTTTAATAAACATTAAAATTTCATTGTGACTCAAAAATAACTTAAAATTAGAAAGTCTTTACTGATTCTTAAACTTTAAAGTGAAGATTATATAATCAGTGTGATTGCATGCTTATATTATTTAATTAAATATTTCTGACAGTGCCTGAGAGGATTGTTGTTAAAGTCATCAATGCAATATTTAGGGCTATGTTTTGACTCCAGTATAATATCATTTAAAGAAATGGAAATTTAAATTACAATTTTGCCTTCTGAGTAAAGTATTTTTCAAAACCATAGTTGTTTTTCCATTTTGTAGAAGATACTTAGGTATCTGTTTTTGTATTGACCTCTTGTGAAAATTCTACAAGCAGAAAAAAAGTATATTTAAGCAGAAAAGTGTATAAAATGAGTTTTAGTTTCACCATTGAAGAGAAATAAACATATGGCGTTCAAGACAGTAGAGAATCTTACTACATTTACATGACTGAGTGGCTTTAGAGAGGCATGGTATTTTGAAAAGAACCTGGGATAACTCATAATATTTGATCGTGATAATACCTCTGATATTTGTTGTTTTTAATTCAATGCCAGTGTCTAATTTTGTAAACTATTTTAATGCCTAGAGTTTCAAATGCCAAACTTAATAATTTTTCTCGCTTGGAGCCGACACTTCACCTTCTGGGTGTGCAGTTTGATCAGACTGTGGCCCACAACATCATAACAGAAAAGCCTGGGGCGGCAACCAAACTCTTGTATCAGTTGTACATTGTTCTTCAGAAAAAGAAGAAAAGTGGACTGACTGGAATAGAAATGCAAACTATGCAACCCCTGGCAAACGTCAGATACCAAAGTATGAAAAGTGAGGCTTTTCGAGATGTAAGTATGCAAAGAAACAGAAATATAACACAGTGTGAGAAAAATGACAGTGACATTGCCTTCACAAAGAAGCCCCATTGGGTGTCTACGTGTCTTATGGATGTAATTGGCCAAATCTGGATTTTGTTTTTATATTAATATTTTCAATTCATTGATCCATTTTTGATGTCTCACTCCATCTAATACACATCGCCAATAGTATATCAAACTCTGTTTGTTCCTAATGCCTTGCTCCTCTCTTCATTTCTGCTCCTGTCACATCTGCTCAGCAGACTGTAGCAGCCTACTAACATGTCTCCTGGTCTTCCGGCTTTCTGCCAGAGGCCAATGGACTGCTAGATGAATCTTTCCTAAATTCCACTTGTACTAGGTTCTTTTGCTCAGAAAACTTCCATTTTATGTGTATCCTGTCTCCAATCTGGAGTGATAGTCAAGATCTTTCATTCAATGGTCTTTCTGTGTTTCTTCATGGTCCTCATCATGAAGTCTTTGTTTTTTCTACATTGGTCAGCAGCTTGTCCTTGAATAGCTCTTGTATATTTCCACTCTTCCCTCCCTTTCACCCAAGCTCACACTTCGCCTCTCTCCTCTTCCTGCAAACGTTTCTCCCTCCACTGGTGTACAACCTTGCCAGCACACATGGATTCTTCCTGTGGGATTCCTAGGGCCCGGGCAATTCTTGCTCTCTGGTATTAACCTCTTGCTGCTGATAGTGTTGGTCAGCTTTCATGATTTATCTGTCATATGGCCTCACAAGTTTTTTAGTTTCTCAAATTTAAGGAATATGCCTGGTGCAATGTTTTGAACATTGCAAATACTCATTAAATGTGTTTTAATTAATTGATACTACTTTTTAGTTGACAATTATCTCCAGCTCCTGTGCTATTTCTTATAGCAAGTGAAGTACATTAGTTTTCCAGGCCTCTAGGATAATGGGGAGTGCCTCGCTGATCCAATGCGTTAAATAGAAAAGGAAATAATTGAATGTTTAAGTTGAATTTCTGAAGACATGATGACATAATGGATGTGAGGGCCATCTCCACTTTCAGATTTATCTGTTCTTAGCAGATGTCCTTATGACATCTGGTAGCAGATTGAGCCCAGCACTATGCAAAGCTGGAAATGAGATTAGATTTACCACAGAAGAACTTGGTATTGCACTCTGCCTCTTTGACTTGCAAGTTGAGTAACTCTGGTCCAATCCCTGAAACACTCTCAGTCTCTGTTTCCCCGGCTGTTAAAACAAGATTGGTTATCTCTACCTCCCTCAGAGTTTGGCTTTTTTTTTTTTTTTTTTAGTTTTAAGGAAGCAATATACAAGAAAATTCTTTGAAAAGGCACAAGTGTGTTGTGTAGTTGAGACCAGCCAGAAACCATTGTGTTTAATGTTGGCCATGGTGACCTTCCAGAGTCAGTCATTCATTCATTGATTAAATATTGACTGGGCTCCTATTTTATGCCAGGCAATCACACAATGATCAACACAAGAAAAATACCAACTCCCCATTTTCAGGAGAGAAAAATATCTCAGTGGGGTAGCATGGAATGTGGTGAGTTGCAGAGTAACTTGAAATGAAGCAGACTTGGGCTTAAACTATTCATTCAAGAAATGTGGAGGGAGAATAGAAGAGAAGAGAAGAAGAGAAAAACAGTGGCTGCAGAAGAGAAGCTCATGAGAAATGTGAGGTTATTTGTTTCCTTTATGGACATAGAGGAAACAGGCAGGATGAGAATAAGAATCAATGGCAGCAGATGACTGGTGTGAGAACCAAGTGAAACCAAGTCCTCTAGGGAAGAAAGGAGGATGCAACTGATGGTTTAGGTGGAGGAGGAGGTATCTTAGGGAAGAACTAGATATGTCTTTTTCTTTGTTATCAGATGGAGGAAAATACAGGTGTCTTACATAATAATATTAATGATGACTAAAATTTATTGGTCATACATTAGTGAGGTGCAAAGCCGTGTTCCAGGTAGTGTGTATACATTGTCTACTTTGATCTTCACAGCAGCCTTATGAGATGGGTGCTTTTCTTATTCCCACTTTACAGATGATGAAACTAAGGTGCAGAGAGTTAAGTGACTTGCCCAACTTACTCAGAGGGTAAAGCTGCAGCAAACCTAGGCAATGTGACTCTAGAAGCCACACAGTTAACTGTAAGCTGTATTCTATCTCAGTGGCTGTTTCCTAGGTTGGGGGGAGGATAATAATTAAGCCAAAGATACAGATACATATTAGAGTAGGAAAGTAGGATGTTCAAGGACTTTATATTTTTGTTGCCTCTGTGAGGATGGAGGCCAGGCCATTTTTAATGTTGAGAAGAGCAGGAAGGTGAGGAACATCTGCTGAAAGGTCCTGAAATGATCTGCAAAAGTGCCAGGATCTGCTGAGGCTATTTTAGAAGAGTAGGACCAAAAATGGTTTGAATAACAGTTCCATCTGAAAAAAAAAAAAAAACAATTTCGTAAGTCTTTAGATTTCGAGGAGATTACTTTTGGATATAAAAGTCTTAGCTAAATACATCAGCCATATTGCTCTGTGCCTCATTTTATAATCATATTTGAGGTTCATTTTCTTATGCTGTTAGATTCTCATTTCCAGTGGCCTGAAGGTTTAATGGTTCTTCACTTCTTACTTGGAAGCAGCTTAAGTAATAGAACTTCCCTCTTATATTATCTCTTACATGTTGAAGAACATTTTTTTGAAATTATTTTTATGAAAATGTACTTCTCTAAGAATTCAAACACTATTCATTAAAAATCAAACTCTGAAAAAAAAAATCAAACTCTGGATAAAAAATATGAAAATGTATGTGAAACTATTTTATAAGAAAGGACTCAACTCATGTTTTTATTGTTTTTGTGTGAATTAAAGATATGAGTGATTAGCATGGGGCTTGAATTTATTTTAATCATCAATGATAATTCATAAAAATTTTATTTTGAAGACAAATTTTATGTGTGCTTTTAATGACAATATAATTTTTATATTCTAATAATGAAATCTTTTGAAGTGCTTTCTCCATTTAGAGACTTAGAAACCTGATACCACGTCAAACTGATTTCAGTCTGATGCGGGTCACACACAGGTTTCAAGAAAAATATAAACACATGAAAGAAGATCTTGTCCACATGCATTTTGAGAAACTTGAAAAATTTCAAAAACTCAAGGAAGAACAAAGATGTTTTAATATTGAAAAGGTTTACAGTATGATTTTTTTTCCAGAAACTCAGTGCATAGTGTATACTGTTTACGATTTATGCCTCTAGTACACATTGCATAAGCATTAATGTAGCGCAAGTTGCATGTTCCTTTGACTCATGCTCCACCTTTCTCTCCTTCACTCTTCCCTTTTTTCCGTCCCACTCCTGCTGTTACCTCTCCTTGTGACCAAGAACAAGAACTACCATTCTTGGAGTGGCAGGACAACTTGATCTCTTTTTAAGTTGTCTGGTAGAAATGAATGCTTGAGATGCTTCAGTATTTGGAGGTTGCTACTAACTACTCTAGTTAAGGCTTGCAACTGCTGTCTCTGCTAAGGGATGTAAGGCGGGCATTCCACCTCCCTGTTCCCTCTTTTGCAATCCCTTGGTCTTCCTGCCCTGCCTCATTTTTCTCATCCTGGCAATGTGGGGTGATTTTCTTCTTGCTTCCCTTTCCAAGCCCCTTAAAAATCTCTTGCCTTCTTTCTGGCCCTTCTTGGTCTAACTCTCCACTGCTCCTCAAATTTCTCTGAAAATCTTTAATGATCTCCTATGCCTTTAAATACACAAGAACATGATGGTGCATGGAATCACTAAAGATTTTTAGAGAATTTCAAGGGACTATGTATATGGAATGTGTAAACTACAGGCAAAAAGAATTATACTTCTTCTCTTTGCACTATAAATCACCTTTTAAATTAATATATTTAGAATAATAAGAAATAAACATATCCTGAATGTAGTCATCCCCTTGTGCAGAGGAAGGGAAAGATGAGAGACAAACTCTGGAAGATCTCATTATTTGCCAGAGAGTAGATAAAGCCCTGGGCTTCCCCATTTGCACTGCATGGTAAGAAGACAAGGCACTCTTAAAGTAGTGTTTAAGTCAAGGCCAAGTGCTGGGACTCTACTTTTTAAGAAACCAGTCTGTCCGACTTTGACATACCAAGTGTAACACAGAAAGTCTCCAAAGAAAGTTGGGAAAAAGGAAATAAGAAACCATTATATGTTCTGAAATATATTATGCTAAAAATGATAGGAAATAGGGGAGCCTGGGTGATTCTGTTGGTTAAGTGCCTGACTCTTGATTTCAGCTCAGGTCATGATCTCAGGGTCATGAGATTGAGCCCCATGAGGGGCTCCACACTGGGTGTGCAACATGCTTAAGATTCTCTCCCTCTCTCTCTGCTTCTCTTCCCTTCCCTCCTCTCACCCCGCTTGTACTCTGTCTGTCCCACTTAAAAAAAAAAATGGTAGGGAGCAAATAGGACAAGAGGACATTTCTTCCTGATATTCTTAAGAGGAAAAGATCAACATATTGCAACTACAGAAGAATTCATATTTTGGAAAGTAAAATGAAGAAAAATTTAAATTGATAATTTTTTACTTTTTAGTGGTTAAAGATTTTAGGATATAGAAACTAATCATCTTATTAGTTCTAATATAATGCTTTAGTAGCAAAGTCATGGTTAGTTTTACATGTTACTTCTTAAACCATCCATTTAAAAAATATTTTGTCTTATTTTCTCTATTTTTTTTCTTCACTTGTACCCTCCTTCTAATATTCTACCTAAAATAATTACTCCCAGGTAGAGAAGAGATGACCCAATAATGGTAGTATCACATAATTCAATAATTAACTCAGTATTTGACATAGCCTCTGAGCTCATTGTTTCAGTGTGACTGAGTTTTGGGAATGTTTTGTCATTTCTCCTGGATTCCCCAGAAGTCCTCCTAGAGACCATCTCCTAGATGGAATTTTCTCTTCAGACCATCATTGGAGACAGCATTTTCTCTTTCCATTATTGGGCAGGTCATGAGGGTAGAATTGGGAAAGAATTATATTCTTTGTATTTGAAGTGTCGTTATTATCCTTTTAGTGTCATCATCTAGAATGAAGTTACACACATCTGGTAGGCATAATTTGGGGATTCCAAAATTGTGTTTTAATATCTGACTTTTCAAAATGAGTCATATTGACACCTGCTTCCTAACATTACACAGTTGTGACACCTAGTCCATTGGAAAATCGATGAGTTCTGAAAAATGTATAGATATGTACCTGTGAATGTGTAACATAGGCTGTTATTCTGATGAGTGGAGTAACTATGTCTATGGGATATTCAGCAACGCCTGAGCAGGAGACGACAAAATGAAATAATGGCCAAAATCCAAGCAGCTATCATACAGATTCCTAAACCTGCATCAAATCGTACTTTGAGAGCACTGGAGTCCCAAAAAATGATGAAAAAGAAAAAAGAGGCAGAGGTAAGTGATAATCCTTTAATTGGGTGTTGTGTTAATCTTAATGAAAGAACGATCTTTCTCTAAAACATAGAAAATACCCCCAACTTCTTAGTTCCCTTTTCAGTTTATCTGTGGCCTTGCTCCTTTTCATTCAAAACCCCTCCAATGAGTGCGTATCTAATCCATATTATCCTCTTATTTGTTCAGAATGAGAGAATGTAGCTATAGGTCAGGGATAAGAAACTCATGTTAAATGACAGTACCAATCTGGACCCCTGTTTGAGAAGGATTCTGTGATCACTACAAAAATATTCTAGAATGGTGCTGCTGTGATGGGTCGTTAATCACCATGGGTACAGAGATGTCAATCAAGGTACACATACCATATATATGCCATTCCTACTATATGTTTCACTCAATTCTTTCCCACTATGCTGCATCATTTTTCTCTGAGTACCAGAAATGTTAAGTGGCTTGCTTGCTGTCAGTGTATTTAAATTTAAGATAACCGGGCAGCCCAGGTGGCTCAGCGGTTTAGCGCTGCCTTTGGCCCAGGGCCTGATCCTGGAGACCTGGGATCGAGTCCCACGTCGGGCTCCCTGGATGGAGCCTGCTTCTCCCTCTGCCTATGTCTGCCTCTCTCTCTCTGTGTGTCTCTCGTGAAGAAATAAATAAAATCTTTTAAAATAAATAAATAAATTTAAGATAACTTACACTAGTGACATTTTACTAGATCATACCAGCTGCTGGTCATTCCAGTAGGATACCATCTGCTTATATTTCACAGGGGAGCAATAGTACATTTGTTACTAATTGCTGCAGTCTACACTGCATATTGCTACAGTGATTATTAACAATATTTTTTCCTGTGACCTAAGGAAAAGCATAATAGCTACCATTTATTGAGCATCTGCTATGTCAGCCTGTGGGTTGACCACTTGCCATTATCTTTCATTTGTAAGTAACTCTCCAAGTAGGATATTATTCCCCCCAATTTCTAAATAAGGAAACTGAGACTCAGAAAGCCACCCTGTTTCAGTCTGGTCCACAGGATAGTAAAGCAGAGATTGACAGTCCTCTCTGATATCTAAATCCATTGCATTTTATGTTTAATATTTAAAAAATATCCTGTACTTGAATTTTAAAGAATACTCACCCATAGAGGTTTTCAGACCCGAATTTTAGAAAAGTATTTAATTCTTCTATTTCTCTGAGGTGATTAAAGTTTATTAATAAGGATTTGCAGTAGACAAAGGATGAGCTGAACTAATCTCCTGAGAGCAAATTAATAGCATAAATAAGGTTGCACAAGAAATGTTTAAACATCTGAGACAACAATTTTTGAAGAAGTATTTATATCCCCCCAAAAATATTTATTCTTATTTAAAAGAATTGCAAATAAAAATCCATGGCCTGACTCTTTGATAATCTTCATTAGCATTAAGTGGCCTTTGTTGCACTGTCAGAACTAGACTTGTGAACGGAATGATTCAGGTGAGTCAGCTTTCACACTCTTTTAGGTATATTTGGCCTCGTCTAAAAATAATGATTCAGAATTATAAAAATATTCTGGAACGCAGCTTTTTATATCATGCCTCCTAATTAGACTCAAGTAGTAGTGCATACCGCCTTGTAAACTTGTGAAGTGAATATAGTAAATTAAGATTTTCAATGGTTTTTAGAAGTGGAAAACTGATCATGAATTTTCTTTAAAGGATGTGGCCAATGAGATTAAGAAGTTTGAAGCTTTAATAAAAAAGGATCTCCAGGCCAAAGAAAGGTGAGATGCGAATCACTTTAACAAGCACAGAACTGCATCATGTTCTACCTGTAAGTTTTAAATACTTAGAAATAGTTTACGGCGAATAGCTGTTTCATGGATCTTTTTACTTTGTAGAAGCTTCATTAAGAGAGTATACAAAGGAAGGTAAATGAGCTAAAATTCAGATGAATTGTTCATTAACTTTTGTAAAGATTAGGAGGGAAATGGCTATCATGAGATGGGCAGTATTTTTCTATGCTATGCTTACTGTCCTAAGTTCACGCACTTTTTAAGCATTTATGAAAATTGTTTCAAGTTTCCACTAATTTAAATCTTTCATAAAGCCTTTATTAGACACTCTTTGGTTTCTTTCATGTTGCACGCTCAGCATAGGTAGCAGCAATAAAAAGTTGCCAAATGAGTTTAACTGTCACTGAGATGGTCAATTCGGTGAGTTTATCGCAAAAACTGCCCGATTAATGGGCTTCATTTGCCTAAAGATAAAGATCCTCTCCCCTTTTCTTTCCTATTAGGGGTCATTGAGTCACAGAAGATAATTGATTAGGGTCTGCATAGGTGGGAGCAACTTGAGTTCTTTCACATTTTTAAATGGAAACTTTCCAGATTCTTAAATTTGGAGAAGAAAAACAGACATAAATCATATAAATCGGTTCCATATTAACATTTCTGAGGGAAAGAGACAGATTCAAATGAGGAGGAATAAGAAAAAAGAAGAAGAGGTGGTGAGGAAATCAGGTCTGGAAGGAAAATAAAGCAAAATGGAGAGTACCTTTTCTTCTGCCCTCTGCAGAAACTCTGGATGCCCTACGCTGATTCCTACTGCCATTAATCTGTGCCACCCTTGACTAAAGAAAACACAATCCAAGCCTACCCATTCATGTAGCCACTACCCCAACCCCACCATCCTCCCCTGGACTGGCCCATGAAACCACTGGATTTCTTCCTCTTTTACTCACCTCACCAGCCACATGCTCTGGAGTGATAAATAGATGGTATGTAAACCATCTTAAAATGCTGAAATACTTTTGTTATTTGCAGGTGAATGGTATTCTCTATAGCTCTAGGGCTGGCCCCTTTCCTGGGACCCCTCAATTTCTACACAATTTAACAACCAGAATTAGCACCAAACACAGCAGTGTCTTCTAATTCCTTCACCAGCACCCATTTTGATTGATTAGTGTCCTTGCCATGTCAATTAATAAATATTTTGAAGATCATCCTTGTACAATACAGCTACAAACATTCACTCTGCTCACTGTTTTTGTTATTGCCAACCCATCCTATCCTGAACCTAGGTCTTTCAGTTAGCTTCAGAAACCCCAAACAAGAGTGGGTTAAATTAGATGCATTTTTACTTCTCTTTCATGTAATAGAAACCAGAATGTAAGCAGCTCAGGACTTGTGTTAGAGCTCCAAAGGCATCGAGGCCTGAGGCTTTTCTATAGCTCAGCTGTCCTGTTGTGTGGTTTTTGTCCTCAAATCCACATTCACAATACTTATGAGATGACTCCTGGAGCTCTGGCCATTTGGCCCATATTCTAGATATAAAGAAGGAGGATAGGCAAAAAGTAATGATCTGAAATAGCTCCTTTTAAGAACCTTTCCAGAAGTCCCAGGTAACATTTGCGCTTATGTTTTATTGGCCAGAATTCAGTCACGTTGGTCACATCTAGCAGAATGGGAGGCTAAAAAATGTAGTCTTTAACTGGGTACATTTTTTTTCCCTGAATAAAACTGGGGCTGTGTTTTGAGGAAAAAGGGAAAGAAAGAGTCATGTCTATCCCAGGTCCTTTCTCTGTAGAAGCCTCCACTTGATCCTGCCGTAGATCTAACACTGGGAGGCCATGAAATATAGACATACTTACTTCGATTCTCAGAGCAGCAGGGCAGGGCTTGGGGCAGCTAGTCTCCCTGGGCCAGTCACCCAGGATTGCGCAGCTTCATCTGAGACTCCAAATCCCTCCTGGTATGCTGCACAGAAGGCATATTCTCGGTGGCCCCAAATAAAGGATGTTGGGAAGCACTGGTCTGGAGAAAACTATTAAAGAAAACAAAAGCTATGGTACAGTATGGCCTTTGTTAAGCCTCTTTTTATTAAATACTGCATCAGTTCATTCTGAATTTTTAGCTTAGAATCAAGCATATTCTGGGCTCTTTCAAAAGCTTCACACTACCTGATACCAGAAAGCACTAAAATCTTATAAGTTGACCATAACGAGCAATTTCTGCAGCTGCTGCTTTCACAGCCTGCTCCTGAAACAGTTCTTCAGGGATGTTACCTCAAAGTCCATCTTTTTTTCTTTTGTGGAAGAACAAAATGTCTCAGTAAGAGCAATGCCAAGAGCTTCCATGGCTGCTTTTCCCCCATATATACACTGTCTTTATTTTGTAACACAAATAATAAATGCTGTCTGCTACTTAAAAAAAAAAAAAAAAAACTGAGGTTGTTGGTTGATTTAATTTGACCCTCGAATTCATAGATTTACTTTAGACTCTTCCTGGCAATTATTTTTAAATATACACAAATTTGGCCAAGTTTTCAATTACTAGTAATTCATACACACCCAATTATTAACTCTGCAGAGGCTGACAAGCAGATATAGAGAAAATATAATTATTACCCGCAAGAAACCCACATCTAGGAAAACAATATTTATTCAAAAAAATATCATGTATCTTTCTTCAGTCCTTAATTGGAATGAGAGCAGACGGATGGGTGGAGGATAGGCTGATAAATAAAGGAGAAGCAACATGTTAAGTGTAGTAAGCCATGTACAATCCAAAGCCGAACAACACATTTGAGTAAAAACATAAGAATTTTAAAGAATGATCTAAAAAGTTATGCCACATAATTTTCCTGAGTACTTAATTGTACTAATTCTTAATAAAGAGGTTAAGCTCTGTATTAGATCCTACACACAATTTCTGCTCAAAGATTCTTAGTGACAGGATACAACTGAAGGTTGAGCTCCTGCTGACAACCAGAATTTCAGCGTGTGCTGTTTTTAAGAATTACTCTATATCATGCTTCTTAGTATGTCATATGAAATTGAGCAAACATCAGCTGCATGTCAGGATTATGAGGCCACCAGGACAGAGAGGATAGGATACTTTTCTTATGAGCTCAGAGCTCATCTGGGAGCAGCAAATGTACAAAAAATGATCTATAATGCAATATGATCACTGTAGACATGCAACTGTTACTTCGTTAAACATGAATTAACTATGCGTTTATGAGAATACTATCTGTATTGGAAATGATGACTATTTAGTTCCTACATACCATATTAAGGTATGTATCCTTATTAAGGGGTCCTTGTCTTTTGAATAACACAGTAAGTTGTATTTTAAACTGACTACATTAATAACTAATAACATTAAAAATAATTATTTAAAATATTAAAACTTTTTATTGGCAGGTAACAAAATATGTCTTGTACCATTATATTATTGTATTCTGTTTATTTTGTAAAGGGGTATGCAGATGAGAATTGATTATTTGATCCTTTCATACATTAAAATGTATCTTTTGATTCTAAAGATAACTTTTGAATGAAGCTGTAAATTCTTGTACTAAACCACCATTGTCCCACTAAAATGAGTGTTTGCTTTCTGTTGGTAAGACCACCAGCTCTTCCTTACCCTTTAATTTTGGACATAAGGTAGGACAGGAATGGAAGTAGGCCTCTTACTTGGATCTCTAGGACTTGGGCAAGAGGCTAGGTCAGTTTTATACTTGCCAGTGTGGCATGATGAGCAAGTCATTTTTAGCTGCCAAGCTTCCAGTAAGAACTGGGCCACTGCTTTAAGCATTCTGGAGGTTATTGGGAGTTGATACAGCAACTTGCATTTGCATAAGGGAGTGGTGGGTTGTACTGGAGGAACCATCCATGGAAGTACTCGGTGTCCTGACATTAGGACTAGAGGTATGCCTTCCCTGGCACTTTGGTTATTAATCATGTGCCTACTCTTGACTCAAAACAGGGGAGGCAAGAGGCCTAGAGCCAGCTGGCAAAAGAGAGAGAGAGAGAAACCCAGATCTCTGGGCACAGTGAAGATCACGAGAAGTGAAAGAACAAGTAGGCAATAGACTTAGAAAGAAGGCTCTGCTAATGACCTCCCATGTAGAGTCCCAAAATGCAGCAAATGGAATCTAATGATAAGCTATGGATGTCACAATGAAGTTCTAATATTTGCTTTAATGCTTGTATTAATAAATTAACAGAGCATTAAAAGGAGCCTTTTCCTGAGGTCTTCCTCCATAGTCACAAGTAGTGGCATGTCATTGCATTGTTTTTTTTTTAAATCTAAGTAAAAACTATTGTCCTTAGAGCCTCCAAGACTTCTTTAGATACAGCAGGCCAGACAACTACTGATTTGTTAAACACTTATTCGGATGATGACTACATTAAAAAAATCCAAAAGCGCCTTGAAGAAGATGCTTTTGCACGAGAGCAAAGGGAGAAAAGACGGCGGAGACTATTAATGGACCAGTTAATAGCCCATGAAGCACAAGAGGTAAAATATTTAGATATTGATTGAATAATAGTACTGGAAAATTTGCAAAATTTAGTCTTTTATACTAAAGATACATATATGTATCTTCTTTATTATCTGTTACCTGAATCAACTGTCAACACATCATCACAGCAGATAGAGTCAGGAAAAAAATCTACATAAAACATTTACTAAAGAATCTAAAATCTGATGATGCTTATACTACATTGTGAATGCACTTAATACCACTGAATGATACCCTTAAAATGGTTGAGATGGTAAATTTTATGTCATGTATATTTTCCCATGATAAAAAAAAAATCCTGGGAGAAACCTAAAATCCACGTCAATCATGTGTATCTATTGTTACTTTTGAAGGTAAGAGGAAACTTTTCCCAGTTCTTTTGAGGTATAATTGACAAAAATTGTATATGCTTAATGTGAACGATGTGATGTTTTGATATGTGTATACATTGTGAAATGACTGCCACACTGGAACTAATTGACACATCTATCACCTCACATAGTTAATTTTTTGTATGTTTGGTGAGAACACTTAAGACCTAGTTTTATAAGTTCAACTCTTTTAGATTGATATATAAGTGGGATTACACAAAATTTATCTTTCTACATCTGACTTACTTCACTTAGCATAGTGTCATCCAGGTTCATCTGTGTTGTCACAAGTAGCAGAATTTCTTTTTTAAGGCTAATATGCCATTGTGTGTATATTCTACACATTCTTTATCCATTTATCAATCAAGGGACACTTAGTTTTTTCCATATTGTGAATAATGCTGCACTGAACATGGAGATGCAGACATCTCTTTGAGATACTGATTTAATTTCCTTTGGATATATACCCAGAAGTAAAACTGCTGAGTCATATGGTAGTTCTACTCATGGTTTTTTGAGGAACCACCATATTGTTTTACATAGAGGCTGGACCCATGGAAGTTTCCATGTCCAGCAACAGTTTTCAAGGGTTTCATTTTCTCCACATCCTTGCCAGCACTTGTTATTTCTTGTATTTTGGGATCCCTGGGTGGCACAGCGGTTTGGCGCCTGCCTTTGGCCCAGGGCGCGATCCTGGAGACCCGGGATCGAATCCCACGTCGGGCTCCCGGTGCATGGAGCCTGCTTCTCCCTCTGCCTGTGTCTCTGCCTCTCTCTCTCTCTCTGTGACTATCATAAATTAAAAAAAATTAAAAAAAAATATTTCTTGTATTTTTTTTAATGTGATAAATATTTTTTTTGTGATAAATATTTTAATAGATGTGAAGTGATATCTTATTATGGTTTCTACTTGCATTTCCCTGGTGATTAGTGACAATGAGTACCTTTTCATATTCCTATTGGCCATTTGTTTGCCTTCTTTTGAGAAATGTCTATTCAAGTCCTTTGCCTATTTTTAAATTTGATTATTAGATTTTTGCTATGAAGTTGAGTTCCTTATATATTTTGGATATTAACCAAAAGTACATTTGCAAATATTTTCTCTCATTCTGTAGGTTGCCTCTTCACTCTGTTGATGGTTTCCTTTATTGTATAAAAGCTTTTTAGTTAATTTTAAATTGTGTATGTTTGCTTTTGTTGCCTGTACTTTTGGAGTCATTTTTTAAAAAGAAAAAAAATCATTGTCTAGATTAACATTAAGAAACTTTTTTTCCCCTCTGTACTTTCTATTACTAGTTTTATAGTTTTAGGCCTTATGTGTAAGTCTTTAATCTATTTTGAGTTGATTTTTGAATACAATGTGAGATAAGGATACATTTTCATTCTTCTGCATGTGGACATCCAATTTTTCCGGCACCACTTGTTGAAGAGGCCAATTTTTCCAGGACCACTGTCCTTTCCCCATTATGTAGCCTTAGCACTCTTGTTGAAGATCAATTGACTGTACAACCATGTATATAAAATCTTACCATATGCAGAGACAATTTTACTTCTTCCTTTCTGATTTGGATGCCCTTTATTCTTTTCCTTGTTAATGGTCTGGCAAAGACTTCCAGTACTATGTTGAAAAGAAATGGTGAGAATGACCATCTTTGTCTTATTCCAGATCTTAAAGGAATGCTGACAAGTTGTACCATTGATTATGATGTCAACTGTGGGCTTATCATATATGGCTTTTATTATATTGGGTTACATTCTTTCTCCACCTAATTTGTTGAGAGTTTTGATCATGCAAGGATACTGAATTTTTTTCAGGTGCTTTTTCTGCATCTATTGAGATGATCACAAAGGGAGCTTTTTTTTTTAAAAGATTTTATTATTCATGAGAGATGCAGAGAGAGAGACAGAGACACAGGCAGAGGGGAAGCAAGCTCCCTGTGAAGAGCCTGATGCAGGACTCGA
This sequence comes from Vulpes vulpes, assembly GCF_048418805.1. NCBI lineage: Eukaryota > Metazoa > Chordata > Mammalia > Carnivora > Canidae > Vulpes > Vulpes vulpes. Next base: position 131,479,511 of record NC_132783.1, on the reverse strand, counting down.
TCCCAGGACCCCAGGATCATGACGTAAGCCAAAGGCAGATGCTCAACCACTGAGCCACCCAGGCATCCCAAAGGGACTTTTCTTTAAATAAAAACAATATGGAGAAATTGTTAGTCCTCTCAGTTTGTTAATTGGTTTACTCTAGTGGTTCTCAAAGTGTGATTCCTGGATCAGCAGCATCAGAATCATCTGGAAATTTTCAGTCATGTAAATAATTGGAGCTCACCTCAAACCTACTGAATCAAATTCAAATCACAGCTCTGGGGTGGGGCCCAGTCATCTGTGTTAACAGGTCCTCTAGGTAATTTGATGTAGCTATAGTTTGACAATCACTGATCAACTCTTATATTGAACACATATTCATGGAGCCTCTTCTGTGCTCTGGGTACTGTTGTAGACCATAGGGAACAAGAATATTGAGAAACATCTTCTCATAGAAACTGCAGTTTGGGAAGGATCTCTAAATAAAAAACTAGGGTAGAGTGTGAAGGAGCAGTGAAGATGATGGGAGGGACAGATAGCACTTGAGAGGGAAATCCAGCCCTCACTTAGTCCAAAGATAGTTTCTGGAGGATAATAAATAGAAATATTAGGAAGCACTAGAACTCAGCTAATTCTAGACAGGGGTAGTTTTGGTGGGGTCTGAGTGGGGGTTAGTTTCCAGCAGAGGCTGGAATGGTGAAAAGTAAAGTGTGTTTCCAAAGAGAATATCATATCGAAAGACTCAGCACTCAGAGTGAACTAAAGTCATCTGGGGCCAAATCATAATGAATCTTGCCAGCAATATAGCGGGAAATTGGAGCTTTTATCCTGAGTGCAAAGGGGAACAAGAGTGATAAGTTCAGACTTTACTTTAGAAAGATCATTCTGGCTTTAGTTGTGAGAATAGGTGACAGGAAGGCAAAACAAGTTGCAGCTATTGCTATAATTCAGGTGAGAAATTATGCCAGTTTAAATTTAGGGTAGTGTGACAATGGGAATGGAGAGAAGTAGCTTTAGGAGCCAGTTCAGTAGTAAAACCAATAGGAATTAATGGTTCATTAGATATGGGGCAGTGGAAAAGTGAAATGAGGGGCCAGATGTCACCCTTAGGCAGCTAGGTGGATGGAAGTGGCATTTACTGTGAATATGGAAGATGCTGCAGAGGAACAGTCTTGGGGAGGAAGGTGATATGAGATGTGAATGTAAATAGGACAAATTTGCATGTCTAAAATACGAAAGACTGGCTTCACATAAGTATGAAGAAGCAAAACTATTTATCAATGGATTCACTCCTTTCTTAGAGAAAAACTCAAAAAAACTCATTTTTTGTACTAAAAAGTTATTTCTTACTTTAGATTTGTGTATATCTTTATTCAGCCATGTATCCTTACTTTTAATTCATAGTCTATCTTTTAATTAGAAGAAATACAGGTTATAGACATTAGATGAAAAAAGTAGATTGTAAAATAACTACCTATTTCAAGTTTCATTAACTAGCAATGGAATTTTGAACACACTTCTATTTGTGTTACAAAACACTTGTGTATTGTCTTCTAGGTTTTTTTCTTTCTATTGTTTTGCTTATAATCTAGACCTGATAATTACCTGGAAATGGGGTGACTGAATTCTTTCTGACTTTCTTCACTTTGTACCAGGATGCTATTAGCATTGGTTTTTCAAGTCTCTCACCAGAGATTTGTTCAGGGATCCAGTAAGTAAAAGGACATTAAAGTGTGTTATTGCTCTGGATATTTCCATCAAAGGAACTGTTTCTTTTCAGTGTTTGGGAAAGCTGCTATTCCTCCAGCCAGCCTGGGGTATGCATCAAGGGACCTCCACTCCCACTGTCTCCTTTTTATTAAGTGTAGGGTCCCCACCCTCCCTGCACAGCTGACACAAATGCCCCTGTGTCACAGTGGTGGACTGTGAAATTCCTACATGCAACATGGCTTGCTACCTATCCATCCTTCTCTCTTCCAAAGAGAAAATGTCAGGGCTAGGATTTCTTGTGCTTCTCTCAAGTGCCTGCCGCTTTTTGAGAGCATGACATTAATCTGATGTCAGCCCTGGATGCTTTTATTTTGGCTCCATTTGTACTGCATCTACCAAAAATGCCTCTAAATATCTTCTCTAGTTTCCATGTTGTAGCAGTTTTCCCTGAGGTTTGTATACTGTTTTAGTTGAGCTTGTGAAGAGCGAGTCAGAAATCTATGCTCAAGTTGTTATCTTGCTTAGTGATTTGTAAAAAAATGTGATTACATGAATAGAATGATGAGATTTCGGGTTAGAAAGATCACGTTGAGCTTTTTTGGATGGGTTTTGGAGAAGCTTGGGGGAAGGCATGGTAGAGGAGGGGCTGATATTGTTCAAGGTAGGGGCAATGTCAATAGGTATAGAATGGAGTAGAGAGTGATTTAAAAGCATGCATATGAGGTAAAATAGACTACTTCTTCAAGAACTGGATATTAGGAATAATAAGAGAGGAATGAATTTCAGACAGCACTAATGTTTTAGGTCAGAGCCATAGCTTTATAGGGTCATCACCTGAGATGGGGAAATTTCTAGCAGACCAGAAATTGTGGTGGCAGTGGTGGGGTAGACTCACAAGAGAATTAAGAAAATCAGATCCCATACGTGTATGGGTTTTTTAGTTGTTTTAGTTTGTTTTGATAATGTTACATTGGTCAATTCAAGTCAAATGGTTACTGGATATCCCATATTTAGGGAATGGAGAAATAGATTTTACTTTTTGATAAGAATAACTGCAGGATACCATTGCAAGTATGTGGACGAAGAAAACTGAAGGATTTGTGGGTATTTTTAATTCTGCCTCAGAATTAAAAGGATTACTGGATCTCAAAAGGAAACAAATTATTAAAATGAAAGTTTCCAGAATTTTATTATTAGATTAGACATGTTTCAAAGTTGTTCATGGTTTTTTTTTTTATCTTATATATGTTACTAACAAAAAATTCATATTTATTTTCAGTCGAAGTTTTATTCAGTGTGTGTTCTTATATAATTCTTAGGTTCAAGTTTTGGAATTTACCACAGAGCATTATTATCATTTGTATCCAGATTCTGAAAATATATACAGTATTTCTCCCATAATCTCATCATGGCAGAGATCATTTGAAAAAATGTCATTAATGATGCTAGATTTTCTTCCTAAACAATTTGATTGTTGAGTGTTAAATGGACAACTCCAATATTTAAGCATTTTTTTTACATCTTCCCCCTTGAGAACTTTAATTACCTCCTCCTTCCACATGATGTCTCTGTTTAGACAGAATAAGAGCTTGAAGGGGCTTTGGAGATCATTTTCCATCTAACCCCCTCATTTCACCTGTCAAGAAGTAGGCCCTGAAGTCCAAGTTACTTGTCCGAAGCCACACAAGCCAATTAATGGTACAACTGGAGCTGCAATGGCTTCTCATTCCCAATTTAATGCTTTTTACCACTGCTCATGTACTGATTGCCCTTCTATTCTATTAAAATAAACAAGAGAGTCAGGAAAATGCATCTAGTTTCTCTTTCAGATTACAACCAGTCAGATTTTCTGAGACAAGCCATAGACCATGTCCCCTCAGACTCTCTTCCAGCCTTCCCATTCCATCAGAATGTAGCTTGTCCTCATATAGGTAGTGAAATATCTTCACTGACAACTAGCAGACCTGCCATCTTCAGCTGACGTCTGCATTTGTTTTTACAACCAATATTTATTGCTGGAATTTCGAATTTCTGAAAACATGCTCTTAAATTGAGAATCCCATCCTTTGTTTATAAAACCTTGGAAACAGTCACCTAATTGATTTTTTATTGGATTTTAAACAAAGTAACAATTCATTTAAAGTAATCGTGACTTGCGAAATATAATGCTTCCAGATACCAAAATGGTACAGCCTTTGTTGGAAATCTTTATTTTTATAACTAGATTTTTACCACGTTCAAATTTAAATCAAATGACAGAAGCTGACACCAAGGAATACTTTGCCTTGTGCACATTATTTATGCATCAACTTCTTAACCCAATGGGAAATTTGGACATGGCCTTGACAAATAATTGGCTCCTCCAATGGTGTTTTCAGGAGGCGTATCGGGAGGAGCAGCTGATTAATCGGCTGATGCGGCAGTCCCAGCAGGAGCGCAGGATCTCTGTGCAGCTCATGCATGTTCGGCATGAAAAGGAAGTTTTGTGGCAAAACAGAATTTTCCGAGAAAAACAGTATGAGGAAAGACGACTTAAAGATTTCCAGGATGCTCTTGATCGAGAAGCGGTAAACAATAGCTCCTTTAAAAATCTGTCTAAGCTTACTTTTGATCCTTTCTACCAAGTTAAGGTAAACAAA